>NW_011888883.1:718888-755640 GCF_000151845.1 Pteropus vampyrus
AACGGAGGCTAAAGTTAACAATACTGTACTGTATACATAAAATTTTGTTTAGAGGGTAATTCTTATCACAATTAATAATAATAATAATAATAATAATAATAGCTGTGATGGATATGTTTATAGCATAGATGGTTTCACAATTGTATACTCATTTCCAAACTCATCAGCTTATATACATTAAATATGTACAACTTTGCATATGTAAATCATACATCAATAAAGTGGCATAAAAAAAGAAAAGATCCTGATGGTTTGCTAGTTATTAAATAATTTTAAACGTACGATTATCAAATACTGTCATTTGTATCTCTAGGGATAAAGAAAGCTGCATTGTGTGGCAGGCTATAATGTGTGAATTGAATGTGGTAGTGCCGTATAAATAAAACGGCAGAGATCTTAATCTGGAAAAAATAGGTGTGAATCAAAGGGCCTGCAGAATCCAAATGGGAAATGCAGCAAATGCTTTTTACTGTCACTTTAGAACAGCACTGGATTAGCACACGTTTCTCTTATTCCACTTGGCTATTGCCCACTAAATGAGAATAACATACACTTTACATCAGAAGGGAAGTGCCAAAATATTGAGAACTCCTTTTATTACATCAACTCTCAGCTCATGGTCTCCATTATTCAGCCTTTTATTGTTCCTCGCAAAGAGATTTTATCCAGAGTACACTACCTATAAATGCAGAGGGCATGCAGGCTTCAGCTTGGAAAAGTTACGCACAAAGTATCCTAATTGACTTGGGTCCTCAAGACTGTCCGCATTAATGGCTAATTAGCTTTAAAAAAAAAGAAGAAAAGAAAACTACCTTTGGCTTAAAAAACAACTGAATCCTCGCTTTATGTTCAGTCTAAAACCAAGAACGCACTTTTAACCTTTCACCTTCTGACTCCGTTGTGTAAGGGCCAGGTCAGACTCCACACAGGAACTCTTCCAAGAGACTGGTATTTTTTATTGGTTTTTAGTATACGATGCTGAAGCACTTTATTGTCCAAAAGTAATTATATTTATTTAAGACTGTTACTAGAGGAGGGAAAATAAATATCCAGTGGACCTTTATAAAGTTTTAATATAACTTTCTGTAAAATATTAAAAAGCACACTTATCTCTATTTTTCATACACTTTTTAGCTTGCCAGTAAGAAATGTTTGTTCTTTCTATCTATGTGTGCTAAAAATCCTTATGGAGCTAAAACAATAACAAAAACTCAACAGTTTTGCTTTAAATAACACTATTTTCAATTTTTTTTTTTAAAAAAATTGTCTTCCTTTAATCATCAATTACTTTCTTGCTTTTCTGAGAGTATCAGGCCTGGATGCAACTAGATCGGATTTTTTGATTTAGTTGCTTTAATGGAAAAAAAAAACACTTTAATAAAAACAAATAAAAAAATGTATCCTATTTTCTTAGAGCCTATGTGATATTGATCATCTTATACAGTAATTTTTCTGGGCCTCAGCTTCCTCATCTATAAAATAGAAATAATAACAGTGCCTATGTTATAAGGATACCAGGAAGACTTAATGTATTAATGTGTAAAAACTTAGAGCCCTGCCTGACACACAATAAGCACTCCATGTATAAGCTATCATTGTTGTTTTTACTTTTCCAAAAGGAATCAATTTTCTTGTATTTTACTGTACGGCAATACTGAGCTTACAGATTCCTGTAGGTACCACACTGCTTGATGACATCATTAATGTCTTTCCTCCACCTTACTCTGTGTGTCTATTCAAGTCCAATTTATCTTGTGAACCCCCGTTCAGCTTAAACACCACCTCTTCCGGGAAAGTCTTCCTCAGTACCTTTGTCCTAGCTCATGTGGGGATTCTGGATCTCTTCCCACTGAACTGACTCTTTATTTTGAGTCCACTTCCACTATTGCTCTTATGATACTGAATTACGATTTATTTCTGTCTGCATTCTTAAAGCTAGGGACCATGTCTTACTCATTTCGATATCCCTCTGTCCCAGAACCAGGACTGCCTGATTCCTAGTAAGTTTTCAGTTCATGCTTGTGGGACAGAAGTATTGTTCAAGTAGTATAATATTCCTATGAAGGAAACAGAAGCAAATTAGATGCCATATATTTTATAAATAATAGGATTGTTGAATGCCTAAAATTACTAACCAGAACCAGGAAAACCAGAGATATGCAAAACATTTCACTCATCTTTAAAGTCAACTTATTCATTCGACAATATTTATTGGCCACCTTCTCTGTGTGTAGTCCTGCTTTTGATCCTTGGAGTATAGAAATGGGGGGATGGGGAGAGGTAAAGAAAAGCAATCCTTGCTCTCATGGAGGTTATGTTCTAGAAGGAGGGAGTCAGACAATAAACAACAAATAAAAGTGAAAAGTGAATTATATGATGAATTAGAAGATGATTAATGCCATGGGGAAAAAAAGAGAAGGTAGAGTAGAGGGTTAGGAGGACCAGGGATGCTGGTTTTGGGCAATGGGCTGTGAAGCAAGAGGAGGAGCAATCTGCAAGGTTAAGTAAAGTGGTCTACATTGACTTCATTGCGAAGGTAAAATTGAGCAAACATCTGAAAGAAGTGAGAGAGTTAGCTAAGTACATATCTGTGGGAAGAGAGTTCAGGCAGCGGAAATAGTTAGATCGAAGGCCCCAAGGTGGGAACATGCGTGGTACGTTCAAGGAGGACTGCATTGTTGGAGAGGAGCGAGAGAAAGAGTAGGACATAAGAGCGGAGAGGAGACAGGTACCACAGCAGAAAGTCAATACCTTCTACTTTCAAGAAAACCAAGTTTGAAAAGGCTCAAATATTGGTTTGAAGAATAAAATATCCTCTGCATACTCTGCATTGTATTAGAAAAGTCACCCACGATAGTCAGGATTCCCAGAGAAATCTGAAGAAAGACAGAGAACTCAGGCACTAAGTCTAAGGAGAAAAGGCAGTGAAAAGAGAAATTTAATATGATTTGCTTCTGGTATTGTTTTATTAGACCTTCAGGAAACTTTTGTTCATAGAGAACCTTGTGTAGTTGTCTGCTGATGCAGTTTATGTCCTTGAAAAACAGAGGAAAAGTCAAACATAAATTGGAAGGTTTCACAGGGAAAATGTCTATAAACCTAGAGATATTTCTGATTTTCATCTCTGGCCTGTCAGCATTTTGATGAGAGTAATGGTCAAATAATTTCTCTTTATCTTCAAGATATAGTCATGTTGTGGAGACATGGGCAACTCTAGTAATATCTTACAATAAATTATTTTATTCATTGATTTGACAATATTTATTAAGTTCCCACTAGGTGCCAGGCACTGATCGAGACACTAGAGAGATGACAGTGAATAAAATAGGCAAAAATCCCCTTTCTGATGGAGTCAATCAAAGAATGTCCAAAATATATATGTCCAATGGTGGCAAAGCCTCTAGAGAAAAATGAGCAGTTCGGCCAAATACCAAAAGCAGTGGAACTGGGAAGATTGCCATTTTATACAAAGCAGCCGGAGAAGGCCTCTTTGATAAAGTGACATTTGGCAGACACTTGAAGAAAGTAAAGGAACAACCATTAGGATATCTGGTGACGAGTATTCCAGGCAAAAGGAAAGATAGTGCAAAGGGCTGAGACAGGAGAGAGTGTAAATGAATAATGTTTTATGGTTTACTGATCACTTTCACATCCTTTCTCTTATGTCATCCTCACCAGATGCTTGAAACACAGAAAAGACAAGTATTGTTTTCTCCCTTTTAGCAATGAATAAATCGAGGGGACAACGTTGGTTGTTCAAGAAATGCTGATGAGAGGTGTTGTGAGAACCAGAACCCAAGTCATTCCTAAGTTAATGCTTGTCCACTCACTGCTCCCACAATATCTTGCATCCTCTTACAGACCCTCAAGAATAAGGAAGTTGCAAGTGACTTATGTCTTCACCGGTGGTGTGTGTGGGCAAGAGCCCTAGAATTGCACATCTGTCAGAATCACAAGATTTATAATTGCTTCTGATCCAGCATGAACGACACTAACGGACACAGGAGTGACACATGTCTGTCTTCAAGGAATACCTTGTTTAAGACCCTTTATGGAGTCCAGATTTCCTGACCCAGGATCAGACTTCCCACGATGCCTAGGAGTTCAAATGCCCCTCCCTTTAGGGAAAATCTGACCTCTCGCCCACAAGAGCGTGGTCTCCCTCGCTGACCCCACCAGGGCAATTGCATCATATCACAATATTCCAACAGCACTACTGTTCCCAGGCCCTAAGAGATTCAGTCTTAAATAACACCACATGTTGGACATTACCGGACAATCGTGCTTCAGCTTTGCCCAGCCCGTCCCGATTTTCAATTTATAGTGGTTTTTCCTGCGTGAAGTAAAGGTTATGCCTGCACAACCCTCCTGCAGCTTTATCAGTCTCAGTTCCCCAGCTCCTGTCAGCAACTGCTCAAACAAGAACACACACACACATATCCCTCCGCAAGAAAAAGCAACAGCATATAGACTCGGTCGCAACTTCACATGACACTTAATTTCAGGTTACATATATATGAACTATAATGATAGTTTCTCTCTCATATATATTACTATGTATACATGCACGTATATACAAATAAGTGCCTAAGCAAATCTTATTTACTTAGTTTTAATTATTTAATATTTATCATGTTCTCATGGTTGGCATGACAGAGTATGGATTCGTGTGAAGGACTATTTCAGATCACAGAAAAAACGGTGTTAAAAGAAGAATTCTTGGACCACTTGCATTTCATTAGGAAATAAAGATGTCAGAGATGGCAGAAATTCCCTATAAGAGACACTAGCTGCCTGATTTCCCACCCTTCTACTGCTCTGGCTGTTTGACTCCTTAGATGGATTTATAAACCCATTTTGCAACAGTGATTTCCTAATATCTCCCCCGGTGAGATTTGGCTGTTTCTTCATGTCTTTTACAATTATTTATACATATATAAAAGTTTTCTATATAAATTAAAATCTTTGGTTTCAGAGGACAACTCCTACAACATGATAGTTAGAACATCATAATGTTCTCAGATCTGTTTCTAACAGTTCAGAATATTTTTCTTTGTTCTCTTCTTGTCCCTTGCTTCTGTTTTTACTGATATACAGTGAATTTGACCCAAATAATTTCACAAGCACAAAGAAGAGTTTTACTTGTGGGACTATTCAGTTGGTTAGTGAATATGGATGGACAAGGTGATGAAGGAGCGTTCCAAGTCTTCAAACAGACCCACGCTCAGCATTAACCCCATGCCCACCAATTTTCCTCTTCAAATGATCTGTTTGGACTCTAATCAAATATCCAATCTAAATCCTAGACACAGCTTTAAAACGGAGTTGTAGACAGTGAAGTCTATCAGAGCAACCAGTGCTATCGCATACTACAATGATGGGAGATCTAAAGAATTTAAAAATTTTCCCGTTTATAATTGATCGTGTAACTTTAGTTTTAGTTTAATTGTATTTTTTTTTTTTTTGGTATTTTCCTTAATTGCTATTTAGGAAGACATTTATTTTCACACAGTGCTTAAAAAGTGTAATGATTCTAATTCCTTCCCTACCCTGTGGAAACTCCTCCTAAAATTTTAGACCCCTTCTTCCTGTGTGTTATATAGTGATTTTTCCCGGACCTTTAGGAGATAATGGGATGTGTTGGCAGATATGTATATTACCAGGGGTTAATGCACATACTGCTCTGTTTTACCACCAAGTCTTTGGTCATGGATGTTAAATGAAGATATCTCAAAGAGACTAGATATAATTTAAACATGTTAGGTGGAAAGTGGTTGAAGGAACGAAAGGGCAGAAGACAGAACACAGGGCACTGATTGTTTCCTAAGTGTAATGTTTGTTGGGCAACATTTATCAGCTGGCAAAGGGAGGCACTTGTTTAATACTAGTGCTCTATTCTAGCTAAGGGGAAAGAAAAGACTAAAAGATCAAGGATACAAATGAAAAACAAACATGGAAAGCTGCAAAGTTAAGAACACGGAGAGGAGGAAGCCACAAGGGAACCAGATTATATTTCAGAGTTAAAAAAAACAACTCCCCCCCTCGCCACCGCCACCGCCGCCACCCCTGCAATCTGTCCTGTAAATTAATTCCACACTTAATTTTTGAAATTCTTTATTTTTCCAGGCTTGAGCCAATGGGAGGGAGATGAAATGTTATAGGGAAGTGGCGGCCAGGCATATAGTGGTAAACTAGTTTACTTTCACAATTTCCTTTCATATGTAGATTCAGCCCTGCCTTTTCCTTTGTCATTGCTTACAAAGATCTAAGCTTCCTTCCTAAGGCATCATCTTTTATTAATCAGCTTATCCACAACAGAGTCCAAGAGACTGGATCTGGGTTCAGACAGATGTTGATAAATGTCTTAAGTTTCTTATAAACTAAATCAAGGCCAGCCATGTTTTATTAATCAGTTACCCTTTACACATACTTTGTCCTCTATATATTGTATCACACTTTATATGCCATCCTGTTTATACTGCTCATCCTGATTCAACTCAAGATGGTTAGCTTGTACTTATAGAGACAGGTGGTTGTATATGTCTTTACATATAGTTAATAGCTAATATAAACAGTCATTTACAGATGCATATTTAGCAAAACAACATAGATGTTAGTGAAGAAAATGACCATTATGTGTTTATGAACTGTGTTTACTTGCCTACTGACCAAGATAAGAGTATAAAAATGGGCAAAAACCTGCTGGTGGAAATATTTACGAATTTACCTTTTGGTATCCTTATGTCTTTTCTCAGAAAGCCAAGAATATACTGAACAAACATATCACTGGTAATAGAGCCTCTCATGGTCTGGTTTTGTCTTATATCCTTTAAGGGGTTCTTACTGGGGAATCCAAAACAGTAAATGCAGATTGCTATTGAAGTAGATTATCTTCTTGATAATAGCTGTAGTGGTTATATTAGTTCAAGGCAAATTACAAAGATAAGAAAATAAGCAAGAAAAATTAAATTCCTAATTTATTCATAGGATAAATTACATGTAGTAACAAATAATTTTCAGGTGTAAATGATGGAATTAGCCTGGTGTTAATGGCCAATTTTTTCCCTCAAAATCTAGGGTAAAGTTTTTAACTAGAAATAAATATCCTGCCTGCTCTGATATACCTTTGCATCCTTGAATTGGCCCACTTTGGGTCTTCTAGATGCATTTTCCACATGTGTACCCCTCTTTGGTGCATTCTGTGCTCCATTTGGTAGCAGAATTATTTCTGATTATACAGAAAGTTTTTAGACTGCAACTCCTTCACATTCAGGGTTTACAGAATCGGCATCCTACCACAAGTACACAGGGTCCTAATCTGCGTAGTTTCATCATTTTTATTTTGATGCTCAGTTCCTGTCCCTGAGCACAGGCAATGCAGGCAATGCAGACATTGTGAGGGCCCCTGTCCCCTCTCCCCTGTGTTCTGTAAAGTGATCTTTCATATGCACTGTGTTGGGAGGGGTTTTCTGTAACCTCTTTGATTTTGAATGGAATTAAAACACATTTTAGACTAAGTGCCTGAAAAACTCTGTCCCATTACTTGGATGCTTGTTTCTCTCTGTTTCTCTTGTTTTCTTGCTACAAAAATATCCATTACAAAGAAACTCTCTGCCCCAGGTCAACACTGGGCATGTCAAGCAGGGACCAGTATTTTGCTTAAGTGGATGATCAGGGTTTGCAGATTTATGACAAAGGTGCCTTCAAAGTAAAAATATGTGACTCTCACGACATAAAAATATCCTCTGAGCAAGCAATCTCATATAAAGACTAGACACTAAAAAATAAACCCTTTCACTTTGTTTTTGTATTTATATGTCAATGGGTAGTGAGCATTTACAGAATGCTATACAAAGTATGACATTCTGTTTGCTACTAGATTTCAAATATCAGATTGTAGATGAGAAAAAATAATTTCAGCAAATAACTATTTAGAAAATAAGTATTTATGTAATATGTCTTTAAAGCCATACTCTGATTTAACCCTATGTGTACATTAAGCTGAGATATTTTTATCATGACTTTTTATGAGGATGAATTTTTTTAGACTTGGATATAATTTACATATAATAAAATGTATGGAATTTGTTTATAGTTGGAAGACAATTGGACAATTGTATTCACCTGTGTAAACACCACCCAAAACAAGTTATAGAACATTTCCAGTACTCTATAAAATTCCTGTGGGGCCCCTTCCACTTGTTTCCACCTCAAGCAACCACTTTCTGATTGCTATCGTTTTAGTTTTGTCTGGTTTGGACTTCATATTAATGGAGTTACACAGTATGCATTTGCTTTTGTCTGGTTTCTTTCACTAAACAGTGTTTGCAAGCTTCATCCGGGTTCTAGTTGATAAGTCTGATTGATTTTTGTTTTCAAAAATATTATGGAGAGTGTGCTGGATCACAAAATACTAAGAAATTGGAAAGTATAAAATAAAAACTTTTTCAGAGATAAAATTACCTTGAAGATCCTCCTGCCCTAACTCTCAATCCCCCATGTGAGTCTCCTGTCTGATTCATGTGCTACTTGGAATTCTAGCCTTTGTGGGAACATCTCCCATACAGAATCCCATTATTTCACAAGGCATCTAAAGTACCATGAGTTCGTACTTTTAAAAAGATGTAGGAACACTTTTTAAGTTCCCTTGATATGAGAAGTTATCCTTCACAGTTTTAACATGTGGAAAAGGCTATAGTGAAGAAGGGAGGAAATTTCCTTAACCAAATATTTTACTCAAGGTTTAGTTACATTTCTGAGTGGAACATCTGCAGTCCTAAAAGACTGAACCTGTTGCCAACTGCTCTGCTCCTGTAAATTATTATCAAGTCCTAACCATATTTCTTCAGGGATAGATTTCTGTATTTGTAAGGAAGACTACATAAAAATTAATCAATTTTACATGTTTTCTACCTTCTTTCTTATTTTACGAAGTTTCAGAAATTCCCTTCAAGCCTGATATATGTCCAAGTCAACTCTTGGGTTGTGCTTAATCTTTCATATGATCAATAATGTTTCCTTGAGTAGGGCCTGTTGGGAAAATTTCCCAGGGATGGAGACTGAAGAAAGAGGCTGGCAACTCCTGAATTACATCAAGAGCTTAAGTAAGTAAACACAGTAACAGATCCCATTGGCTGCCTACTCAACATTTATTTTGTCCCCTTCCTATCAGCAGAAAGTTGTCCTTAGACATTGAATATCTTCCATGTAGCAATATGTTTGAGGGGAGGTTGACAGATCTAAACCAATTATGGTTGGTCCCACTTCAAAGACATCTTTTTGAGAGACTCTTATAATCTACTAGATGCCCTTATAAGGACTCAAGGCTCACTTTTTTAAACATTTTTTTTCCTTGCTTTGATGTGATATTTTAAATAGCTAAGCCTTTGATAACACAAGGAATCGAACCTGTAGACAAAGCTGAGACCCAAGGATGACAAAGCAAAATATGAGAATATCATGGGTGCTTGATTATATTTTTGAGCTGAGACGCTGAATTCTCTAATCTTGGAGTCATCTTATCTCTAGTCTTTTTTTTTTGTAATTATTTCACTTTTTCTTTTGTAAAGCCCCTGATATTATGACAATATTCACCAAGTAAATAACAAACAGAATGAAGCACATTTCTTTCTCCATCAGTATAATGCAACAACTGTGCTTTTTTTTTTTCTGGCACAGAGAATTATTGTAGTCAGTTGCTCTGGTCTTTTTGATGGGAGAAAATAAATATCTTTTTTTTTTTTTTTTTTTTTTAAAGAATAAGAGTTTATTAAGGGATCTTGTGGACAGAAGCAGCCTCTTGAGTGGATCTCTATCTATACCCAAAAGGATAGGCCTTGTTATGTATAGCCAAGTGGCATGTGCTTATACAGGCAGCTTACAGCCAAGTGGCATAGACTAACACAGGTGACTTGTAGCCATGTGGTATGTGTTTGTTAAGACCTGTATAATCCAAAGTAGTAAACAAGTCAATGTGCCCACTTATCTATGCAAGAACATTCCTTTCAGGTGATAAAGGCTTACCTATTCTGGAATGAACTGGCAGTTAGTTTGCTTCATAAGATAGTGTTAGTACATTAAGTACCTTATCATAGGTATGTATATCTAGGAGAAAACACAGTATATCTAGGGTTTGGTATTATCTGAAGTTTTAGGCATCCACTGGGCATTCTAGAACTTATGGTGGTGGTGTGTGTGGATGGGGGGGGTAGTGGTGAGAGGTTACACTAATGTAGGTCCTTCATAAAAGCAATGTGGCATAAACTTTCATAAAGTGTGGGATACCTGTACCACTCTATCCCACCAGGCAGAATTGGCCCCTCCTTTATTTCTGCCTATATTATATACTCTTACTGGCTTACAGATTGTCAGGCATGGCTCTTTAATGCTTTTATTTATTTGCTAATTTTAGAGGGTTTAGACTCTAAGACTCTGGAAAATAGTGGTTTCATCTAAGTTGCCTTTACTCTAGTAGCTGCTATGCTCAATAAATACTTGTAGAAGTGAAATAAATTTATGAGATAACTCAAGGGAAGTAGTATTCATCTGGCCTTATTTCTTATTTGGTCTCCAGAACAGTGTGAAGTTCTTCAGATGTGCCAAGCCTACACATGACATGGAGCCACTCCAGCTGCTGCTTTCTCTGCCAAGAATGCTTTTGTCTCCTTCCTCTACAAGCCCAACTCCCTATTCTCCTTTAGACTCATCCTAGCAATTCCTCCCTTGGAAAGCCTAAACTGACCATCACAGATTGAATGAAGAAGGCCCTCTATGGACAGCAGGGCTTGTTCATCACAATTAAAATATACTCTACTAATTGTAAATGTCTGTTCACTTACATTCAACCCTACATTGTGAATGAGAAAACAGAATGTATTCTTTTTGTTCTTGTCTTTGTGTTCTGAGAATCTATCACAATCCTGGCATGCAACAGCACTCAATGAATAGTTCTCAAGAAATCACGCCCCCCTTTTAAGTTAAATGAGCATGAAATAAGACTTCCAATTAGATAGAATTAACTATTTAAGACTCTGAAAGCTAAAACCAGTCCTTTCCTGTATCAAACAGAGTAGGCTACATGGCTTGCAACAAAAAGGTTGAAGTCCACCCTGAGTCATCTGAGGTTCTAGTTCACCCTGGCATCTAAGATGAAGGAGCTACCTCCATTTGGGACAGGGACATTCACTGTGGCAGAGGCAAAAGGGAATGTGGCAAACCATAGGCTGACTCTTAAAACTTCTGCTGAGAACTGACACATGACACTTCTATTCAGCTTCCATTGGTGCATGTCACAAGAACATACCTGAGCTCAATAAGGAAGAATTTAAAGTCTTCCTCAAAAGAGTGATACCAAATACAGGTAAATAGTAATGAGTTACTATATTCATTCTTAGTATGAAGTAATTTTTAGGTCAGGTTTTTATTAATCTTTAAAATATATTTATATCTTTCTCTTCTGGCCAATATAGAATAACAAGTACCAGATTTATCTTCCTTTTAAACAATTAAAAAACCAGACAAAATATATTTGACAACGGTTTTTAAGATGTTGGACATTAGGCAAGAAAGGAGTGTACTCCCTTTGATACAGGACACAAGTTAGATCAACCCCATGACTGCCCTAGCTTACTGGCTTCAAGGAGTTTCTAGGCTGTAATGTAGGGAGACAGGCTGACTCCCTGAGTTGAGAAAATAAAATTGAGAATCTAAAAAGACAAGGAGGGTATAGTTCACAGGGCAGAATACTGGAGAAGAAAGAGAATTTCAGAGATCTTCTAAGAGTTGCCCTTGGGGACTAAGCAAAGTACAGATCAGTACATGCATGTCAGGAAACTGCACAAGATCAGGGAAAGAACCTCCCTGAAGAGTTAGAGGGAACAGTGCCTAGAGCTCCTTCAGGACCAGGAATAGTGGCTGCTCCTGTGTGTCAGACTGAAAAAACTACCAATTTATAAGACATTAGAGCAAAGATCCCCAACCCCTGGGCTGTGGACCAGTACCAGACTGTGGCCTGTTAGGAACCGGGCCACACAGCAGGACGTGAGCAGTGGGGAAGTGAGAGAAGTTTCATCTGTATTTACAGTCACTCCCCAGTGTTAGCATCACCGTCTCAGCTCCACCTCAGATCATCAGGCATTGGATTCTCATAGGAGTACCAGTCCTTGGTGCCAAAAAGGTTGGAGAACTCTGGAATAAATATTGCTGTGGCCCCACAAATCTTAAGAATAAGATATGAGAGAATTGAACTGTTTCCAAGTTGCTTAACTTCTGCTACTGTTTCAAGTAACAGAACAAAGCTTAAGTGTGTTTATTGGAATTTAAAAGTATCCAGCACCCAACAAGATAACGTTCATATTTTCTGACAGATGTCAAAAATTTCAAGGCATTAAAAAAAAACAAAACAAAACAATATGACTGTATTAGATAACAAGAAAAAACTCAAAACAGTTACTTGGTTTTCAATTCAAAAAATTGAAAAAAATGAAAAGAAAAAATTAAACTCAAAATAAGCAGAAAAAAACAAAATAATAAAAATCAGAGTGTAAGTCAATGAAATAGAAAACAGAAAGAGAAAATCATCGAAACCAAAAGTTTGTTCTTTAAAAAGATCAATAAAATCAATAAACCTAACTAGGCAGAACTATCTGGAAAAAAAAAAAAAAGAGAGAAAACACAAATTACCAATATCAGGAATGAAAGAGTTGTTAATACTACAGATTCTACAGATATTAGAAGGATTAGAATAAAATGTTATGAACAACTTTATGCCAATATATTCAACAACATTTATGAAGTGGGCAAATACTTTGAAAAACAAAAATTACCAATGCTCACTCAAGAAAAATAGCCCGAATAGCCATATATGTACTAAAGAAATTGACCTTACAGTCAAAAACATTTTCACAAAGAAAACTCCAAGCCCAGATAGTTTAATTTTGAATTCTGCAAACACTTAATTAGAAATAATACAAATTCTATACAAACTATTTCACAAAATTTAGGAGAAGGAGTTACTTCTCAATTCATTCTGTGAGGCAAACATTACTTTGATACCAAAAGCAAAGACATCACAGAGAAAGAAAACTACAAGCTGATATTCCTCATGAACACAAATATAAAAGGTTCTTAACAAAATTTTAGCATATTTAATTATGTAAATGGAGATTTATATACTGTGTTCATAGGTGAGAAAATTCAATATTGTTAAGATGTCAGTTCTCGCCAAGTTGACCTATATATTAATACAGTCTCAAATAACATTTCAGCAGTCTTTTTTGTAAAAATGACAAGCTTATTATAAAATTCATATAGAAATGCAAAGGACATATAACAGCTAAAACAATTTTGAAACATAACAAAGTTGGAGTACCATTACTCTCTGATTTCAAGATTTATTGTAAAGCTGTAGTTATCAAGACAATGAGATATTGGTATAAAGACAGATAAATAAACCAGTGGAACGAAATAAAGATTTGTTTTTAAAAGGGTACAAGGCAATTTAGTGAATAAAAGATAATTTTTCAACAGAAAATATTTTAACAATTGGACACCCATATGTTAAAAAATAATAAATTTCAAGCCACACCTCACACTATATATGGAAAACTTGTAGACACAAATGCAATACCTAAAACATCAGAGAGGAAAACATGAGAGAAAATCTTTGTCACCTTGAATTAGGCAAAATTTCTTATATGCAGCACCAAAACAAAACCCAAATAAGATAAAAATGATAAATTAGACTTCATCAAAATTATAAAAATGTTATTTCAAAAGACATTAAGAGAATAAAAAGATAAATCATAAATTGGGAGAAATATTTGCAAATCATATTATCAGATAGACTTCTATCCAGAATATATAAGAAATTCTCAAAACTCAATAATAAAATCGACAACCAAGTTAAAAAAAATGGGTAAAAACTTTGAAAAAACTTTTCACCATTAAAGCTACTATATTGATGGCAAAAAAAAAAAAGAAAGAAAGACTGTACAAAGATACTCAACATTATTAATCATTAGGTAAATGTAAATTAAAATTACGGTGAGATACTACTACACTCCCATTAGAATTACTAAAATTAAAAAAAAAACTGACCATACCAAGTACAGTTGAATATATGGAGGAACTGGAACTCACGTACGCTGCTACTGGGAATGTAAAATCGCATAATAACTTTGGAAAATCGTTTGACTACTTCTTAAAAAGTTCTATATATACTTATTATAGAATCCAGCCATTCCACTCCAGGAATTTATCCAAGAGAAATGAAAACGTCTGTCAATACAAATACTTGTAAACAAATGTTCATAGGAGACTTATTTGTACTAGCCAACAACTGGTGCAACCCTAACATCCATCACCAGGCGAATATCCCCAAATGGTGGTAAATCCATACAATAAAATACTATTTATCAATAAAAAGAAATGAACTATTGGTAAACATAATAAATGGGTTGTGGGTGGATTTTAAAATAACGCTGAGAGAAGGAATCCAGACCAAAAAGGTACAGATAGTTTATTCTATTTATTTAAAATTCTAGGAAATGTAAACTAATCTATAGTGACAGAAATCCAGTCAGTGGTTGCCTGGTGTGGGGCGAGGGGGCACAAGGATGGCAAGGAGGAACTGTACTGGATCAGAAAGTAACTTCTGGGGCTGTTGGATAGGTTCATTATCTTGAGTATGGTGATGGTTTTGTACGTATCTACATTTGTCAAATTAATTAAATGGCACAGCTTACTATAAATCAGTTATGTCTCAATAAATCTCTTAAAACATGTATTTATATTTAATCATACAAGGAATTAATGAATAAATTCTGGTTATCATAAATGTAACTTTAGAATACTAAAATCCCTCTTACCCACTTATCCAACTTCTCATTACTTATCATGGAAAAATATATGCACATGTAAATGAGGAGACACATACAAGAATATGAAGTGTGTATTGTATGAAATTGAAAAAATTTGGAAATACATTTAACTCATAACTTCTAACTTAAGCCCCATGTGATTCTGCATTTGCAGAATAAATATTGCTTAGTGGTTACGAACATTGACCTTGAAGTTAGATTCAAATTCAAATATTTGATTACTAGCAACCTGGCTGTGCAAGTCACTCAATCTTTCTGAACCATAAAATGGAAGTAATAGTACTGTCTGTCTCATAAGGAAAAATAAATAAGACATGCATGGAAAGTGCTCAGTGGAGCTTGACACAAAGTGCTCAATAGATATTATCTCTGACTTGACTTCCTCAAAACAAGAATACAATCTAGTCCCATTTACCTGATAATTAGACTTCCAGCAGCCTTAATTTTAAATACTTATCTGAGAACCTCAGTAACAGTGTGAGGGGGCTTTTAGGTATCAAGGAAAAGTGTTACTGAGCATATGCCTTTTATTCACTGAGGGAGTACAGCACTTCACATAAAGCCTCAGCTAAGGCCCATTGGCTGAAAAGGGTGTCTAAAATATTTAATATAGAGACAAATAATATTATAGAGCAATAAAGTAGCAGATGTTCTGAATTAGAGCATTTAAATAAAGAGATTTTAAAGATTGTCTGCTCATGTACTTTTTTTACAAAAAAAAAAAAAAAAAAAGGAGCAGAGCGGTAAACAAACTTCCAGGTCACAGCTACTCTCTGTGAATCAGGACTGGACCTCTGGTTGTCCTGACCCTGTGCCCCAGAGGCCATTCCACACACACTTCTGGCTTCACATATCATAATTCTGTATTAGAATGTTTAAGAAGCCAAGGATCTGAATAATGCAATTTAAATAATTCTCCATTAAAGAGATTGAAATTAAGGAAAAACCTGTTCCTGCTGAGAGGCTGGGGACTGACTTCCCTGGAACAATTTGTTCCCTGATGCTGATGAATAAATGAGGTATCGTTGCTCAATAGTTTATTTATAAATGAATCTATAGAAGCATAAAATTTTAAACTGTTCTCGATTAGTTGTTCTTTCATGTTTACTCACTCAAGTATTAAATCTTCCACAATCATGAATTTCCTTTGGGAACAAATCTTCTGGTTTTGATAGTTCCCACTATTGAAAAGTCTTTATTGATATTTGACCTTTATTTTTCCTTTCCTTGCTTTTATCCCACTTATCCTACTTATCCTGTTTAGATCAGGCTACATCATTTCCCCCAAGTGCTTATGTTTTTCATATATGTTATGACTCATCCAAATTATCATTTAGTCAGGCTCTCCATGTGCACACTTTAGTATTTTTATAGACCTTATTGTCTTTACTGAATAAATCTCTTGTAATGAGATACAGTGCTCCAGGCATAGTATCACCATAGTTGTAGAGAAAGGTAGCCTTATGCCTTTGTTATTAAGTGTAGTATGTGGAGCCTAAAAAAACCTACAAAAACCTTGAACTTTTTCCTTTGACATTATAGAGCACACTTCTGTTTAGCACACTAATTTCTATGTTTTTATTTCTTGTTTATTAGATATCAACTATCATTAGGTTTTATTTTTCAGATTCTGCTTAACCAAATAAATATCACTGCGTTTGTCAGTATTCCCATTTAATGTCTTTTGTTACTCTTAATTTCCTCATCTGTTAATTGGAAATAATTCCTACCTTGTGCAATTTTGTGTGCATAGTAAACAACACAAGAAAGAGCCTAGCACAATACTTTGCACAAAGTAGGTCCTTAATTATTAGCTTTTCCCTATCAGTCTCATTTTTATTTCCCACCAGTGCTTTTTCCTGTTCTAAAGTTCCACGTGCTGCCTAGGCTATGCTTTTATTCTCTAAGACTTACTGTTGACTGATGCTACAGCTCTTTCATTAGCATCTGCCCTTGATCATGCCATTATTTTCTTTTGTTTACAGACTTTCAGCCCTTTTTTTCAACCTAGTGCAGTTTCTCTGATCCTAACAGATTTAAATTCACTTTGTCAGTAAAATCTCAGGAGACAATATCATGCCTTTTGCTAAAATTCCAATATAACATCTGCCGAATCCTATAGTTCAAGCCAAAAAAGAAGCTATTAAGTTTGTATAGTTTTTTGGTTAATCTTTTTTTGTTAATTCTGGTTAAATACTGCTAATAACTTGATGTTCTCTTGAAAAATCAAGAGAAGCATTAAAAAAAAAAGAAAAAAATGTCTGTAATCACATTACAGAGATAAGTCTCTTGACGTTTTAGTGTATTTTGCTCACATATATTTTATCCAAGTTGAATATATGAAACTATGTGCATATTCCTTTTCTTATAAAAAACAATACAGTAAATCTTAATGAGTACTATTTTGTTTTCATTTTTTATCTTTCCTCAACTTTCCACAATTAAAATTTTTTATATAGTCAATAAATATTTAATTTAACCTCCTAAATGTAGCATAAATTTAAATCATAATTCAGCAGCCAATGTAAGCACATACTGTAGCTCAGTGGACTTCAAAAGAATCAGGACATCATTATAGATTTTAAACAAATATGATTTGGGGCTTTTATTTTCTAAAATTTCTGCTTTTCATTAGGGGCTGTCTTTGAAACTCATCATTACATCTTAATGATTCTCAATCTCTCCAGTTATAAATCTCCAAATGGTAATAAATAATAGAAAATCCAAAATTAGATGACATAAGGGACAATTCTGATTTTACTGTCTGCTCATGAACCGACTTGTGCTAATTTTCTTTACTTCTAATACCAAAGACTGTCTTCATATTTCAGCAACAACTTATCCATATTTTCATTTGACTTTAATCTTTACCTTACTTCCTTACCCCACCCCCCATTGTTTTTGCTAATGAGTTTTTGTTATGCTGAGCATGATTTTTCATCATTGATAGAAAACTTTTCTTAATATTTTTATACTTTCAGTAAATTCCAGCTAGGTTGACTGAATACAGATGCTGCTTCTCTTTTATGACTCACCAAATTGGCCCATGTATAAATCTGAAACATTCTTGAGGAACTATGTTTTAGCTCTGGAATGATTAGCAAGCTCAAAGAGAGACGGGCAGTTCTAATTTGCCAGGAGTGCCTACATTATTGCAAGATATAGTTTATCTACTTGCAGGGGTAGAAGGCTGTTCCATATTTCCTGGGTTGTAGCTTCCGAGGAAGCTATGGCAATTTAGACACTCATTACTATGTATTTGAATACTTCACTGCTGCAACCCTTCCTATCATACAGTGTTGCACCTACATTACTTGACGTTCCCATTCTGCCTGAGAGGATCCTACCAGGCTTTGAGATTCAGCAGCGCTGTGACTGGATTTTGCTCTTTTCGCTATCTCCAGCATCGGATCCAATTCCTGGCACCTAATCAACACTTGACTCGAAATAAACAATCAGATATGGTGAAACTCATTCTGTACCCATCTCCTTCATTCCTTATAAATCACTTCAAATATCTAACCTAAGCATCATTACAAAAAGATCAATACTACAGTCTTGTGGTTAAACTAGTGGGCTTTGAAGGTAGTCACCTAGATTAGTTCTCCCTGTTCCACCACTTGTTTTGTGAACTGGGACAGGTGACTAAATTGCCTCAAATTTTTCATCTAGAAGATGGGAATGATCCTAATAACTAAATGCTAGGATTGCGATTTCATTGCACATTTTTCAGGACAGTGTCTTACAGGCTGTACATGCTCGATGAATATTAACAACAATTATTAGTTCTATGATGTAGAACTATAATGTAGGTCTATAATGCAGCACAAGGGAGCACTCATTTACACTGGACTTATTAATGTAAAACAATGTAGTCTAAATGCGATGGGAATGAAAAAACACAAAGAATCATTTTTAAAAATATGCTATTTTAAAATCCCGTACAAAAATAGGTCTAAAGTTTTAAAAACACATTCCAATAACTCACATTTCTTAGGATATAAATTGAGCATATAAATTTTGGTCTGAGAGAATATGTTGAAAGAGACCTTTTCTGGATAAGAAAGCACATGCAATAAAACTTAATGTCATTAGCATTGTTTGATTAAATTCTGTTTCTGTTTGGATTCTTCTTTCATTGTGTCACAAGCCTCGGTCCAGTCTCCTCAATAAGAGTGCAGGCTCCCTGGGTGTCAAGTCCGGGTCATAAACTTCTAGGTGACACAAAGTGGTTGGGTTAATAAATAAAAAATAAATGGACTTGATTATACTTATAGCTATGTTAGATTGTTTCTATACATCAGTCCCATATTAATTTAAAAAATAATAAATGGATTAAAAGATTAACCTTATTAACAAGGTATTCCCAATATTTTCTTTCAATCTTGAATGAATTCATTGGCCATCCTTTCCCACCAGAAATACACCAGGATTCTATATGTAAAGACTTTCCCGTCCCTTTGGCTTCAGTTCCCACTTTCTTTACAAAGAAGGTAAAGAAACTAACAGCTACTGCTACATTTCAAAAGTCTTCAAAAGCAGGTGAGAACTCTAGCCCTTTGAGAACGGAGCGGAAGGTCTCCTCTACAAACACGGATATTTAAACTTAGTTGCCCCCAGGATGTTCTCCTGGGCTCCTCCGTGTCTGAGACTAGTGAGCAGACACCTTGAATGAATGTGCATGGCTCAATAAATGGCTGTGGAAGGAATGAACTATTTTCCAAGTTTAATGAGTCCATTGTCTCCTACAGTGCTATTGTTCCTATAAAAATGGGCACTAAGACAATAATTTTTAGACAAATATCTGATTTGGTGGTACTGAGTAAAACATGTTGTCATTAAAACTTGGCGAACCAGCAGTTCTGTCTTCATTGAGAATAGCAAGAGAAAAAGTAGCAGAGGAGGTGGGTTTGAATATAATAAATAAAATTTAAATTGCAAAGTTTAAAGCAGATTGCTAAGGCAGCCTCTCTGGAGAGCTTTAGTGAACCCAGCCAGGGGCTTTTAAAAGGGTTTTCATTTGATTCAACAAAGATGTTTGGTTGTTTTGGGTAATAGTTTGTTCTCCATTCCCTTTTTCCCTTTAATTTGCCTGTTGTTAAAAAAAAAAAAAAGGCATCTTTTTTTCTTTATAGTTGGAATTCAGGAGGTATCTTATGAGTTCAATTCTTTAATGGTCACTGCCCCTGCTACCTGGCCTAAAGGCAGCCTTAAGTCCCCTTTGCTAATCTTTTTTGGCCTCTTTCTGCTCTCCACAGATCCCCCCTGATTTGTGAATCTATGTTTTTCTTAGCAATCATTCATTAAAGGGATCCATTTTTTTCCTCAAAGAAATCAGATTAATGTTTTTATTTTATGAGAAATAGTCATCCAGATGGTAGAGACAGTGATTGTTAGACACTCAAGGAGCTGCCGGGGGAAGGTATGGCTTTTGCTCCAGAGAAAGTCCTCAAGTCCAAGAGCTATGACTAGAGTCACTTACACAGAGCCCTGTCACAAGGCAGGGCTAGAGCGAAGCCTTCCTGCACCATTGTGTCCAAGCTTCAGGGTTCCAGAGATCACTCTAGAGGTGAGATACCCCAGGACCAGAAAGGATCATGACTACTGTGAGAGGACATCATTTGTAATTCTACAAAGCTTTGTATTAGTAGGTTGAAGAAAATTGGATGAGAGTATCTTGAAACTGAATCAAACAAATTTTCTCCATTAAATAAAGGTGCTGAGCTATGATTATTCTACTTTGTCTCTGTCTCCTCTTCCAGACTCCCCAATGTGGATTGGTGGCTTTTCAGTTAATACACATTTCTCTAAATTCAAATCCTGATCTTTAAAAGTTCTGCTTAAACATATATGCATGTATTTGTTTGTTTGTTTACTTCTGCAGCTATAACATTTACACAATGTACTTTCTGAAGAAACAAAATAATTTTATCCATTCACTTTTGTTTCTCACTTTTCAGAAAATATGTATTTCTTCCCTACTCCTTCTAAGTTTGGATTATGTTAACAGGTCATTCCCAGAGTAAAGCATCAGGCAGATGTTTTCTTCAGGGGCAGACTGTATAGGAGAAAATCTCTTTGATTCTTTTCTCTTTCTCTTTTACTTTCTTCTGTTTCCTTCATTCTTCCCCCCTATTTCTTTTATTCTCCCTCTTATTTGAAATGAGGATTCAGTAGTCATGGTTTAATGTAATCAATATAAAACCTAAATAAGATAACCCAGACCTTACAGAGAGGACAGAAGAGAGCTGGATAAAACATGAAAAACTTGAATATGCAATGTAAACATTGGATGAACCCCAGATTCCCCAGACACTGGCCCCTTGAAACTATGAGTGGTAAGTCTTGTTTCCTGGAAGTTGACCACTGCAAAATGGATAAAAACACTCTAATAAAACAGATTATCAAATTATCTTTGGAGCTTAATCTTATAATTTTAATCTTTAAAAAAAAGCATTTATTATTGTTAAATCAGAAAACATTTTATTGTCATTCATGTTTTATTCCTCTTTCTCTTTCTAATAGGCCAAACAGCAATAATTAAGAACATAAAAGTGCCAAATAGGGCAGTAAATCCATTTTGGAGAAGTGGCACAACTTGTATTTGATTTTGATAAGGACCCTCTCTTTACTCTTCATTTTGATTAAATATACCAGTTTCAGAAAGAATTCCCCTTTATATTGGTTTTCGCACTCTAAAAGATAAGTAGAATTAAATGTACTTTACTGGGTTGTTATTATTATTATTATTATTATGTAAAGGTTTGAATCTTAGGAAATATGATTTGATTATCAAGGCTCTTATCCAAAGACTTTGATTCTGGTGAGTGAGTAATGAAGACTGCTAAACATCTTGACTTTCTGTTTTTCGTACAGACTGCCCCATTGTAGCTATTTATTATGCAGAAATGAAGAGCCCATCTTACATTCTCTAATAATAATTCAATTGTACTATAAGGCTTGTAAAATAGTAGAATAAATTAGTATATATTTCTTCTATATTTGCTTATACATATGAAATATGTCTCTATAATCATTTAAGAGATTAACTTTGACTCTTTCATTGTGTTTAAGGCCCCTGAAATTAAAAATGAATTATTTTTTTCAGATGAAATTGAACATAAAATTGGTAAGCTTTTCCTTTTATCACTCACATTGTCTTTTTTTCCTCTCTTAAATTTATGAGGACTTTATATCCGCTCTGTTTTCTTTCCCTTTTCCTTATAGTTCCTCTTCCAACAGTGTTTGCTTTTTACCAGTCCCTAAAGAACTTCTGTTGTCATCATTTAACATTCGAATGGCAATAATATTTTATGAAATGCTTTACAATTGCCTTTTATAAGTTATTCTCATGCCTTCAATAACTCTTAGGTTGTTATTTGTCGTCCAGCATAGAATTGTGCTATTATCTATAAGCATATAGACATTCCTCTTGTCTCTGCCTTTTCCAGTAGAGTTTGAAATCTTTCGCTGGAAATTTTGTTCAGTTTTAGGCTGCATAGACTTTGAATACATTAATTGTAGGCACTTTAAAACTTTCTTATGTTTTTTGTTCTTATATAGGAAATGCCATTTTAGATCAAAAGGAGAGTATTTTATTTTGTCTCCTAAGACTTTCTGAAACATACATGAATATGGAGTAATTTGATGCATACAATATTGAACCCGGAAAATCTTCGAATAGTAGATGAGATAAAAACTACAGTAGTCCTAAAAAATGTGAGTTATTGGAATGTATATTTAAAACTTTAGACCTATTCCTGTATGGGATTTTAAAATAGCATATTTTTAAAAAGATTCTTTGTGTCTCTGCTCTGATATGTATCACCTCTCAGTTGAGGAATTTAATATGAATGTTGATTTATTGACATACGTTATTTTAAGGGTATATACAAGCTTCTTCCTTTCCTGTTTCCAGATAGCCTCCAGAAGAGTGAAGCTTTGAAGCTATTTTTCCAAATACCAAAACTCTCTTAAGTTGTGTAAGATTTAGTCACTGACTACAAGTTCAGATAATCTACATATGGTCTTCAAAAGAAACCACAGCAAATGCCTATACAAGTTTCCACACTTAGCACTTTGGGAACTCCTTGGAGAAACTTGGAGAAGGATCAGTGTGTTGTTGGAATGTTTGCCTTTTGGTATATCTTTATACTTTAATATTTGAAGAGATGACATGTTTCTTTTCAGAGCTTCTTTAAACCTCATAAATATGAAACAACTAGAGTTAAGATCAATAGTTATTTCTCCTTAATAATATTTTTGACTTTTGGGTTATCTTGGACTTATTTTTCATTTGCTTAACTACACTTCAACCTAACAGTCAGTTAATTCATTTTCCTAGAGCAGTGCTTCCCATCCTTATTCAGATCGAGTCACATATGCAATGTTGTATTTGTACAGTACACCCAGTACACCAGAGTAAACTGGAGAGGCTTCTATATGGAGCTTGGTGAAAAAATTGTTATATTTTATTTACCTTATATACACATATTAAGAAAAGCAAAACACAAATGTGAGGGAGGATATTACATATTGAATTTGTATACAACTTCCACATAAAATATTTTCAAATTTTTAAATGAGAAACTGAAGCTTGCTTTAGTGTACATAATATTTTATTATATAGTTTTATGACTTAATGGTCTATGCATATATCCTAATCAAAGTTTCTTTGATGATGATCTCTTCACATTTTTGATAGAAATTATCTGTGAGTAACTTTGTTGACAGGAATAGGATGTAGCGAATAGAAAAATGTCTTTTTTTATTTGACAGACTCTTTTATATCCATTGAGCAGAATTCAAATAATTAAACATAAAAGGTGTATTAAAGTTTTAAATCTAACAACTCTTTTTTTCATTCAATGATAAATATAATATTTGAATTTCTTGCATATAACAAATTTTAAATCCAACTGACATATTTTTAAAAATCAAATATTTCAAAATACTAATGAATTTTTTCTTCTCAATGCACAGATGTTATTTGGTGTTGTTTTTATTAAGATCCAAATTATTGTAGCGATGACACATCACTAGCAAATTATTTTAGCCTCAATTTTCTGAAGTTAAAAATTTTGCTTTGTCATTACATATTAATATATTTTCCCATAATCTTTACAAATTTTCATTAAGTAAGCCATTTTGAAGCCAAAAACTATACTTCAACAAATCTGCAACACATCTGCAAAGTGAAAAACATCCATTTTTTCCCAATTTTCTTTTAGTTTATAAACTGTTGACAAAAATCTTCCTTTGGACAGCCAATGCAATTAAATATGAAACAACAGAAAGTGGTATTCTGATGGCATTTTTTGCAAAAATCTGAAAATAGATGGGAGTGTGGAAGTTTAGATTTAATTAAATTACCATTTTGATAATTTGTGTAATTCAGATCTACAGACTGACGTTTATATCGAAAAGAACCTTTGTGAATAGAATAATATATCATTGATTCTCTGGATGCTCAGAAGGAATTCTTGATGCCAAGCCTTCCTGCAGTGCTACCATGCCTCCTCGTAAGTAGGTTTTGAGTTAGACTTGTTGCTGTACTTATAATTAATCACTTTTTTACAGTCATTTTTCTTATTTTACTCATTAACAATTTCAAATCCTTTTCTGTGTCAGGTTGGCTCTTTTATATTAAGGTGTCAGTGTTTTGTTTTACTGGCACTGTTGCTTCATTTGATAATTTTTCTATTTGAATAAGATATTTAGGGCGAGAAAGAAAAATTTAAAACCACATGAATCTATATCTAAAATAATCATTTTATTGGGGTTTTCTAACTTAAACTTTTTACTTGAATGACTGGGTTTGTTTTGTATATATAATGACATATTCAATTAGTTGTGCATGTGGTATGAAAATAAATAGCTATGAAAAGTAAATCTATTTAAATATAAAGTTCTTGACTATAAGTTCTAGGCTTATATGATGCATGTGTGATTTTTTCCAAATACATTTTTAGGTTGTCTATGCTGTTAGGAAATTTTCAAAATACCATCTGAAAATTAAGTAAATTTTCCAATAGTGAAACATTAATTTCTATTTAATTCAACAATTGAAATTTTAAAAATTTAAAAAATATCACTCTAATGTATGACAAAATACTATTAAAAGTTTGATTTTTCTGAAGCTATAAATTCTGGAGTCCCCTTAGGAGGTTGATTTGATAGAATTACTTTTAACAATTACATTTTTTTAAGAAGTGAACTTTTTTTGCATTTCTAAAAGCAGAAGATAATTCATCATGAAATCCATTTTAAAAATCAGGTCTAAGTCAATTATTAACACCAAAAGCTAATAAAAAAAAATCCTTTTAAATAATCAAAAAAATTAACAAAATCATCTTATCTCTTCTTTGGTCTTCTGCTCAAGTTACTCCTAAGCTATATAGAGAATTTTTTTGGTTCTATTTTTCATAGGTAGAAAATTCCAAAGACCCTATTGGGAACTATTATGGTATTAAATAATTGAGAACTACTTTTTGTGTAATTGCGATTACCGATTTTCTCCATATTAATCTCTTTTAACCACTCCTCTTCCTGTACTCTCCCCACTGCCATCACTCAGGGTGAAGTATTTGAAGACTCCCATGTTGTTTCTGAACCCCAAGGATGCTCCCTGGGCCAAGCCATCCTATGCATGTCTGCCAGTTTGCTGTTAAAGCTGACCACAGGGCTACTCTGCCCAGAAAGTTCAATGGCTCTATCTATAGAGTCAGCTCCACACTTAGCCTGGCATTCAAGATTCTCCAGCATGTGGGTCTAATCTACCTTTCTAGTCTGGCTTCTTGTTGTTCTTCCACTTCTCCACATCAAAAGCTCAGTGGTCTTTGTTAGAATCTTTGTATGAGGAGTGTAGCAAGTGTTATGGGAAGTGAGTTCTAAGGGGAGATAGTAACATCAGGAGAACTTGGGCCAATTTCAATATTTCTAACATGTCCTTATCTAGACAGCCTTAAGACACTTGGAATACTTCATCTCCACAGTAACCTCTGAAGGGATGTACTAACAGTTAATTTCAAATAAATTCTCCCAGGAAGTCCTACCTGATCAATCATCCAGTATCATACTTCTTTCTTTGATTCTGAGAACACTAGATTTTGGCATTTATTGAATTTTGCCTGTGCTATCGCAGTTTTGGTTCCCTTGGTTTATCTTCAATTATATTTTTTTGCTTTGCCCAATGAGCTCTTAAAATATTGCTTGTTGTATGTCATGTAGTCCTGTAATAATGTCATTTTCATAATAGGAGCTTTACTACATACTAATTGAATCAAATCATATTTGTTTGTAAAACCTATTTAAATTTTGATATATTATATTAAAACAATCCAACATATTTTGGGCATTTAAAGCAACTGGGTTTTTTTAGCAACCAGAAAAGGGTTGTCATCTCCTTTTTGGGAGGAAATATATGAAATTCTGTAAATTTAATAACAATAATGATAACATTGAGAAAAAAAGCAGAAACTTCTTTATTCTCCAAATAAAAGAATAAATAAATAAATATAATAAATAAATAAATAAATAAATAAATTCTCCAAATATATTTAATAAAAATGTATTTTCTACTGCAAAATCCAGAAAGATATCAGTTTGCATGCAGATCAATTTTACATGTACAGAGTATAGGAAAATATTTGTGAAGCTGTCAGTCATCAAAGGTATATTCTGAATCACAATCAAAATGCACACCAATCTTCCATAAAGAAGATAAAAAATATGCTCTGGATTTTATTAGAAATTAATAATTGTTTTATTTAGGATATTTAGTACTGATTTTGAATATGTATAAAAACAACAATTGCAAATAATACATCTGACTTGCACAACTGTGTCTGATTAGTTGGTTATTCTAAAATGCAGGAAAGCCAAATAGATGGAGTTAAGTTTGTATTATTTTGCAGTAATGACACTATATTTATGATTTCAATTTATATTTGAACTTCTGAGGATGCTGATAAATGCGTTTACCACTTAATACTTTATTCTATAATATGAGCCCTCTGGAAAAAAGTAAAATAAAATATAACCATACTTACTTTTTGAGAAACTTTGTTTTCCTTCTCAAGCAGGTGTCAGTCAAAAGTACTAGCATGTAAGCTTTCTAAAATAGTCTTCAAGAATATTTTTATGATCAGATTTACTGATACATTTTATGGCAAAACAGGCTGTAATCATTTGATATCATTGATTTAATAAAAAGTTTTGTCTTACTGAAAAAGAGAAATGAAAATAATTTTTAAAGATAGTTTTGTGAACAAATTTCAATTCACAGACCACTAATGCTGGAAAAGACACAGCTAGCACAACTCCTTTATTTCTTTCAGAGAAGGAAATGGGAGTACAAAGAAGTTTCACTAAAGGTCTAGTTTAATGACAAGTCTATGGTTGAGAGAAATAGAAGAATGTACGTGTCCTGACTCGTGATATAGTGTTCTCACTGCCATTCTTACTTTAATTTTGCTAGTGACATCCTAGTTTCATTTGTAATGCTTGAGAACATGAGTATGCCACACTGTCTTTTACAAAACTAAGAAAATTTCAGCCGTATGATCATTTTTCATAGTAAGCTGTTCTTAAATCTTTAATGAGGAGGGGAAAGCAGCTAGGGGAGGAGAGGCAATGATAATTGTGACAACTATCTGGAAAGGAGGTTATGTGAGGCTTTGAGAGAAGTCAGGTTATAGAGTAAAAGATACAGCTCCTGCATCTGACCACCTAGGTAATTTGCTCCAAACTGTCACCAGGAGGAGTTGTTTAACCTAATGAGTTGGAAGAGGGGTCAAGTTGGTGACAAGGTCAGGAAATAGGTTTGGAATCACTTGACATAGAGTCTAGTTTACAGAAGAGAATTCCTTCAGCAAAGGCTCATATTTCTGATGCTGCTGGGCTCTGTTTACTTGCAAAAGCACAACTCAGTTATTCTTCCACAGTTCCTTCATCAAAAACCTCAGAAACTATCCGTCATTTTTTTTTTTTAAATGTGTGGGAAACAGACAAACAAAATCATTTTATTCATTGAAGAAATGTCCCTCTAACTTATAAATTAAACCTAAAGAAAACGTTTCTCTTTCTTAGGAATGCTTATAAAGGAAAAAATATATATATTTTTCATGACTGAGAAAAGCTTTACTGTTGACCGGTTGATAAAACACTTTAGCCCAAAGGTCCGATTCAACTTAAAGAAAAACTGTCACACTGGAACAGTCTGGGAAAACGTTTCCATGTCCAGAATATGTATGGGTAAGAATAAGCTTTCTCTCTTCCAGAAGAAATAATTTCTGTAAGTTAATTATATCCTTATGTTTCAAGTTAGAATTAAGAGCCAAACTGGCACATGACACACAGTACTTTTTTTCATCCCTAATCTATCTTGTTTGTTCTCAGAATTTAAAATTTAAAATGACTTCCCTCAGATATTCAACATATTGCTATGTGCTCCCAAAACTCATCCTACTTTCAATAATCAAAGGCCATTATATTTAGTGTAATATGACATATTGGTTGAAAAATTACACCATGTGTTGCAAAGACAATAATAGAAAGCTTTTGATTATTTATTGCAGGAAATCATCTCCACTATTTCTTCTGCTAATTTAGTCAAGAATGAGCTGTTTAAAGCCATGAAGCAAAGTTTGGTTACAGCTTGGAATTTTTGACTTGTGTCACCCTTTAAATTCTCATGAGATAAGTCATACAGAAAGAACATTAAGCAAATCTCTTCGAAGCTGATCCCATTTCTCCAGATCCAAGAACATTTTAGGAAAAGGTCTCCTAAATTTTTTGGTAACTGCTGATAAGACTTTGAACAATTATATATATTTTAAATATTTCACTTTCATATCAATTAACTATAATTTAAGAATTTAAACTGCTAGGTGTTACTTTGATGAAACAAGTACAAATGCAGCATTTAAAATAAGAAATTCCAAAAGATGGTTTTAAAAAGTAAATTAACATATTTTTAGAAATTCTGGAAGAATTTCTAAGCAATACATAACAATACATTGGTAGCATAGTCTAAGAAAACCATCTTAAATATGCACAAATAACTTTAGTCTCAAACTCTTCATCATGTCACTGCTTGTGAAGAAATTTCTTCAAGTAACAAACATAGCATATGTTATTTTTTTAATTAACAAAGACTAAAATTTAAAAAAGATACCTGTATTCCCACCACCCAGAACATAACTATAACATCGGTTACATATTAATGTATCTCTTTCCATATATTCTTTCTAAAATGTGAAATGCATGCCATATAACTTTGTAATCCACTTTGTACATTAGCATATAGGACATATTTTCATATCAGTAAATATTATTTTACAAGTTAACTTTAAACCTTAATTGTCATAACTAATTCTCAGTTATTGAGTCTTTGTCATTTCCCAGTTTTTGTTATCTGAATAGTGCTGCAATCCTTCTTATCTTTAAGCCTTAATCCATAATTACTCCCTTAACCAAATATCCTAGAAATGAATTTCTGGGTAAAAGATTATTACATATTTTAAAGCTTTTAATACCTATTACCAAAGCCTCTTCCAAAATTGTTACATTGATTTATCCTCCTATTATCTGTGGACAAATGTCCCCATTTCTCTCAATCTTTAACAATCTGAAGTTTAATAATTTTTAATTACTCTTTGGCAATTAGGTTGGTGAAAACTGCATTCCTTTGTCGTTTTAATCTGTATGGCTTTAATTATCAATGAAGTTAAATATTTTATCATTTGGTAACTGGCCAGTCATAACTCTTCTGTCAGTTGCCAGCTGAGGCTTTTTTGCTCATTTTTAAAAAAATATTGGTTTGTTTGTCTGAACTTACTGATTGATAATTGCTCTTAAGTTATTAACTTTTTGTCAAAGATGTGGCAAATCTTTTTCCCAGTTCACAATTTGCCTTTAATTTTATTTATGTTTTTTTTAAACAAAATTTAAAAATAAATTATGAAGTCAATTTAGTAATCTGTTCATAGGAAAAAGATTATTCAAGTCAAGGGGGAAAGGAGGAACAGAAATATTAGCCAGGAGTAAAGCCAGTGCCTGTATGGTTACTTTCAGTCACTCGTGTCTTCTCTCCCCATCACAGTCCTGCATTCCAAAACCTCTAACTGAGCCCACTTCCATAAAACGTGGGTGTTACTGCGCCATTTGGCATGAATCAACTTACTGTCTTGTATTTCTCCAGGGATAATTCTTGTAATTGTTCATGAATTTGCAACCAGATTGTAAGCAATTTAAGGACAGGAACACTTTTTAAAAATATTTCTTTTCTATTCTTTCACAGTTCTAGCACCATGCTCAGCAGGTAATAAGCCTTGAACAATTACTTGTTCATTGATTACAGATGTGTTTCTTCCCTGGCGTTCCAGAGCCAAACACTGTTTTTCCTTTCTCACAGATTTTATTGAGGCTACCTCTATGTGTGAAAATCACTAAACCATTTTAAATGAAGTGATTTCTGTTCTGACAAATTACTAGGCAAACCTGTATTCAGAGGAAGTGATTTCTGTAAGCGATAGGTAAATTCAGTCAAAATAGTTGATTTGAGCTTTTGAGTTGGCCTAGCTTGTTTTCAGTCAATAAAAACACACTATAACATGTAGAAAGTAGAGTTTCCTTGTGATGCCAGCCAGTGCTTGCACAGTGAACTGGGGGAGAAAAGGTCTGGTGCTCTTTCCTCGAATGATATGTGATCAAATCAGTTGTGTAAGAATATATCTAAAAATATTTCTAGAAGATCTTGTAAAAATACATATCATACATACAATCTTAATAGATTTCATATATATCTTTTGATTTTATTTACAATTATGAGTGACCTACCACAGTTTTATAATTTCAATTAAAACAATCTTTATGAATTCTACACAAAACTAGGTTTTAAAAAGTGAACATTGTGAGTACACTTAAATCTTTTGAGAGATTCTGGTCTGTTTGCTAGTTGAAATCTATATTCTCTATGGTAAAATTTGTGTGTATGTGTGTGTGTGTGTGTGTGTGTATTAAAACATATACACAATAATACATGTTTCACCACATAAGCTCTTGTAGCAGTTGCCACTTAAAGAAAATAAGCTGCCACCTCTTTTAAAGTGTGGCAGATGTGGCCTTAAAACTGAATATTAATTTACAAATATGTTATTTATTGGGCAAGGGCCTATTTTCTAGTATGCCTTTGATGACCGATTAACATATTTAAAGGTAAATGTATATTAAACTTAAAAATAAAGAATTTTCTAAGATTTAACTGAAAAGAAAACTAAACTTTCCTAATCTGGAATTCGAAACTAACTTAACGTATGAGTTAGAGCATAAGCAGTAGTAGGCCTTTGAAGCTTAAAGTTTAATCCTTTTTAGATCATCAAGAACTTGAGTATGTTCATGTCTGTTTCTCATAAATGCACATTATAAACACTATCTGTCATCATCGCATGAAGTGTGGTACAGTTGATAGTTTTAGTGAGCAAGAAATCACTTTGGGGTAAGAGCCATTCTTTAAGACCCATGATGGGGTCTGCTAAATGAAGGTGCTATGGAGACATTTGTACCACAGGGCTTGTGAATTACACAAACACTGGGCTGCGTTCTTTGACGCCACCTATTACTAACTTACTATTTGGAGTTCCTTTTTTTTTTTTATATATATAAAAAAAGGTAGTTCCTACTACCACCCAGTAAAAAAAGTACTCTGCAATCTTTTCTTGTTTTGCATATGATTGGTAGCATACCTTTTAACTGCTGTAAGTAATAAAAATATATATGTGCAAGTTGGCTATAAGAAATGCCAAAGTTTCACCTAATAAAATTTTGGTATGCCTCAGTTTTCAAAGTAAATTTGATTTATTTGAGCCACCAGCCGTCCGATGACAGCCCTGTGTTTTTTATATGAGTCATGTCCCAAGGGGTCTAGAATATGCCAATGGTGTACCTTGGATTGGATCCAGTGTCCGCAAACAGGTTTTCATTAGACTTTGATGCCAGTCGCTTTTGGGAGCAGAGAGGCTGCTGAAAACCAGCTTTAGTTTGGGATCACTTCTTTCTTTTAGAAAAAACAACAAAGATCTTTTTTAGCAAAGCTTTGCGCCTCCACATTGTAGGTGTATGGTAATATTTTAGAGAGCAGTAATCTGTTATTGCAGGTGGTCGGGCTTCAAGCACTTCCGTGTTTTGAGAATAGATCAGACGAAGTGCAACAACTTTTATTGAAAAATTGCCGAATTTGAAAATTAGAAACACATTTTCTGTGGCTAAGATTAAGTTAGCATGTATTACAGTCACTTGGACTTTTCTGTAGCACTAAGGGGAATATAATTACATAGGTTATTCCACATGTCATGAGATTGGAACCTTAATCATAGTCAGAAACCTTTATCATGCTGACGTAGACCCTTACACTTTAATCTCTTTACTAATTGAAGGACTTTTCTATTTTTTTTTTTTAAATTAAGATTAAGGAGTAGGCAAGTCAATGAGATATAATACAAATCTACCTTTTATTTTTATGCAGTGAAAGCAAGTTTTACTCCTGAATTTAAAAAATATTGTATTCTTTTATGCTCTCAGAGAAGGTTATATGTGAGAATGGAGTCCAAAATTATCCTTTAAAATCTATTTTTAGACACACATGGGTATCCATGTGAGTATATGTATGTGAGCTTGTGTGTGTACGTTTATATGGAACTTGATTTAAAAGTGAGTTTTGGAGCCTTATTCCTTAAATCAAAGCAAAAATATATAGATGTATATTGTTTATCTGGTGGCAATAAAGTCTAAGAATTTTATCCAGTGAAAATTTGTTACCACCAGAAATAACCAGATCAAAAGAATAAAGAGGAAACAAAGAACTTGCAAGAGAATCCCAGGAGACCCAACTCCACAGAAATGTTACCGAAGACCCAGAGCATAAACATGACATTAGTGGTGACCCAACAATTTAATGACATTGTCTTTTGACTTGGAAAATCTATCCTGTGTCATTCTAAATGTGGAAGAACTATTTAATTATTCTTCTTCCCTGTGATATAGACTAGGGTGATGCACTTTTTTGAAAGAAAATGCACTTTAAACCCTGGGTGTTGATCAAAGTCAGAAATGTAATAACTACTTCAATCAACCAATCGAACAAGTACAAAATCGACTAAAATTTATCTATGTCATCAAATATACTGGAATTAAAACATAACAGAGTAGACTATTACATGATTAAGGGTCAATGATATGGCATAGGTTTTCAATCATTTTTACTTAGGTAACCACTAAAATGTTTTTATTAACAATGAACCTCCCTCCCATATTAATAGGTTGATATCTAAAAATTTTGTTATAGTTTTATATAAATACACAGGATGTAATCTCCAATGCATTGTAAATATCAACATTTTAATTATTTTAAACATATTCAGTGAAATCTAATTGTAGGACTTTTCTATTTTTTATTAAGAATATGGAGTAGGCAAGTCAGTGAGATATAAAACAAACCCATCTTGTATTTTTATGAAGTAAAAGCAATTTTATTTGATACCCATCATCATCAATTTAAAAAATACACAAACATTGACTGTAAGTGGGCTCAAGGATATTTCTGTGATGATGGAAGTGATCTAAAGTGGGAGCGTAGAGATATTGCATAACTGTATAAAATGTGAATTTCATAGTTATGATGGTGCATTTTATGAGTTGTAAATTATACCTCAAAAAAGCTATTCAAATACAAACAAATTGGAAATTTTACATTGTTCTTTTTCTTCTTTTGACCTGTATTTCTATCCTACTCCTCCCGTAGAATTCTGTCATACTGGAGTATATTTTTCATGATTAAAAGTTTTTTGTTGATGATACCATACTTCTTTGCAACAAAAATATGTATATAAATTTAAATTTAAAATTTTTATATGCTATCACATAAGGCTCTAAATATTAAAACATTTATTCTATATTGGATTATTATTATAACATAACTGATGAAAAGCAATATTAATATACACTAAATTTTAATAAATATTTAAACATAAAATTAAGATTTATTAGACGCATCATTTAATAAAATAGATGGAACAGTTTTCCATTTAGTTGTTGTCTTTCCAAAGTGAGACAAAATTCAATATCAATTTTATTCTGATTTTTTGTTTTTATAGATTTAAGCACCAAGAAATTTTTTTGCATAAATCATGAGATAGAGATGTAAGAAATTGTAGAAATAATATGCCTCAGATTTTTAAATTCTTCCAGAGTTATACATCCTATAGTGATCTATTATTAAGTGTTTTAATAATCTAAACTCAGTTAGGTCCCCTCTCAATTTTATTGAAAGCAAAAAAATGAAAACCATCTGACTTACAAAAGTCAGTCACCACAATCAATCATATTTTTTAACATTTACATCAATAGTTTGAATTTTTCCTTTGCTTGGCACTGTGAAGGATTTTACAACTTTTTAGCATGTAGTTAAAAAGTGAGGGGTGCCCTTTTTTGTGAACTGGGAGAAGGCTGATTGCTAAAGGTAATGCTTTTATCTTAGGTGAGTTCTCACGCAGATCAGTACCATAGAGGAGTAAATATGGAAGCTGAGGATCTGGAAATTGGGTTTCTTAAAGCTATCCGCAAATGTATATACTTCCGAAACTTTTTGTCCATCTTAAAGGGTGTTTATTCTCCAATTTGAAGATTGGTATAGCCGTCAAGAAGTTAGAGGCTAGGGGTGGCTCCATAGTGTAGTGGTTAGCACGTCTGCTTTACAAGCAGAAGATCCTGGGTTTGTGCCCCAGGTGGAGCCATGGGCCAGGTCCCCGGCACCGCGAGCACGTGGGAGGAGAAGCCCCACCTGAAGAAATCCAGTTCTTAAGGGGAGATGGCAACATCCTTAGGTCAGGGGTGGAAGTGGGGGGAGGGGAATTAAAGAGGGGGGAAAAAACGTTAGAGGCTAACCAATGTACTGTATACTTGAAACTAGTAATAAAATTAAATTTAAAAAAAAGTCAGAGGCAGGAGAAAGTATATTTGGTTGCCACTAGTGGGAAGGGAGGCAGATGCACCAAGGCCTGATCAGAACTGATCCAGGCCTTCAAGAATGAATGGCTAGGCTTTAGATACTCCGAAACAGACAGATAAAGCATCCCAGGTGAGGGACTCACTTGAGCAAAGGCACGGAGACAGAATTGACATATTTTATGCTGAAGAAGAGAAAGAGACTGCCTGAAACATGTGTACTAGGTGAGGCCAAATAAAAATCCAATTCTAAATGCAAGGAGAGTGGACAGAATATGGTGAGAAGAGCCCTCAAGAATTATTCTGTTCTATCCCTGAACTCTAACTCTATCAATGGACCATTTGATTATGGTTATAACTATAAGGTTATAAGGTTAAGAAGAAATTTCTTAATCGTTAAAATGGCCATACTACCCAAAGCGATCTATAGATTCAATGCAATCCCTATCAAAATACCAATGGCATTTTCAGAGACCTAGAACAAATAATCCTAAAATTTATATGGAGCCATAAAAAAGCCCCGAATAGCCATGGCAATCTTGAGAAAGAAGAACAAAGTTGGAGGTATCACATTTCCTGATATCAAACTATACCACAAGGCTACAGTAATCAAAACAGCATGTACTGGCATGAAAATAGATAGATACATTGATCAATGGAACAGAATAAAGAGCCCAGAAATAAATCCACGTCTATACACTCACTTAATATATGACAAAGGAGATAAGAATGTACAATGGAGTAAAGACAGTCTCTTCAATAAACGGTGTTGGGAAAATTGAACAGATACACGCAAAAAAAAAAAAAAAAAGAAGAAGCTGGATCACCCTATACTGTATACAAGAATAGACTCAATATGGATTAAAGATTTAAATATAAGACCCAAAACCATAAAACTTCTAGAAGAAAACATAGACAGTAAACTCTCTGATATTACTAACAGGAATTTCTTTTCAGATGTATCTCTTCAGGCAAGGGAAACAAAAGAAAAAATTAACAAATGGGACTACATCAAACTAAAAAGTTTTTGTACAGCAAAGGAAACCATCAACAAAACAAAAAGACAACCGACTGGGTGAAGATATTCGCTAATGATATGTCTGATAAGGGGTTAATATCCAAAATATATAAAGAACTTATACAACTCAACAACAACAAAAAAACAAACGATCCAATTAAAAAATGGGCAGAAGACCTGAACAGATAGTTCTCCAAAGAGGAAATACAGATGGCATATGAAAAGATGCTCGAGGTTGCTAATCATCAGAGAAATGCAAACTGAAACTATAATGAGATATCACCTCACACCTGTCAGAATGGCTATCATCAGTAAATCAAAAACAACCAGTGTTGGCGAGGATGCGGAGAAAAGGGAACCCACGTACGTTGTTGGCGGGACTGCAAATTAGTATAGCCACTATAGAAAACAGTATGGAGGTTTCTTAAAAAATTAAAAATGGATATATCTTTGACCTAGCAATTGCATTTCTGGGTATTTATCCAAAGAAAACCAAAACAATAATTTGTAAAGATCTATACACTCCAAAATTCATGGCAGCACAATTTACAATAGCCAAGATATGGAAGCAACCTAAATACCCATCAACAGATGATTGGATAAAGAAGTTATAGTTCATATATGCAATGGAATATTACTCAGCCATTAAAAAAAATGAAATCCTACGATTTGCAATGACATGGATGGACCTAGGGGTTATTATGCTGAGTGAAATAAGTCAGACAGAAAAAGATAAATACCATATGATTTCACTTATATGTGGAATCTTAGGAACAAAAAGAACAAACTAATCAAAAACAGAATCACAAATATAGTGGACAATTTGGAGACGGACAGAGGGGAGGGGGGTTAGG
>NW_011888883.1:755690-759247 GCF_000151845.1 Pteropus vampyrus
GAAAACAGTATGGAGGTTTCTTAAAAAATTAAAAATGGATATATCTTTGACCTAGCAATTGCATTTCTGGGTATTTATCCAAAGAAAACCAAAACAATAATTTGTAAAGATCTATACACTCCAAAATTCATGGCAGCACAATTTACAATAGCCAAGATATGGAAGCAACCTAAATACCCATCAACAGATGATTGGATAAAGAAGTTATAGTTCATATATGCAATGGAATATTACTCAGCCATTAAAAAAAATGAAATCCTACGATTTGCAATGACATGGATGGACCTAGGGGTTATTATGCTGAGTGAAATAAGTCAGACAGAAAAAGATAAATACCATATGATTTCACTTATATGTGGAATCTTAGGAACAAAAAGAACAAACTAATCAAAAACAGAATCACAAATATAGTGGACAATTTGGAGACGGACAGAGGGGAGGTGGGTTAGGGGACTGGGAGAATGGTGTGAAAGGTTAAAGAAGTACAAATTAGTAGTTGATAGATGGTCACAGGAGTGAGGAGCATGGCAGAGGGAATGTAGTTAGCATTAATATGTGGGTTAGGTGGAGGGCCAGGGGAGGGAGGGAGCAATTGAGGGGATTGCTTTATGAACTATACAAATGTCTAACTAATGTACTGTATACTTGAAACTAATTTAAATAAATAAATTTAAAAAAAAAACTTCTTAGATAAAAATCAGCACTTGAATTTCATTAATGTCCAGAAAAAGGTTTTAGAGAAATCACTTTATCTTGTGTATAAAGACGAACATGTGAATGTGGAGTCAATTCATCCATTCAACACATTTATTAAGTCCTCGCTATGCCAGGTACTAGGACTTGGATGACCTTATGGACATCTTTTCAGTCTATATTCCAAAATCTAGATACTCATCATACTGGACTGCCTAGAACTCTCCTGCTGAAGTGGTGCTAGATATAGAATACAAAAAAATGTGCACTGGTGTGAGGTGCACCCTCAATATCCCCTTGCTACTGTGTTCTGCTTTTGGGGCCTTGTGCCTCCCCCAAATCTACAGTTCCTATCTATATATTCTATGTGTCACCTAAGTTACATTAGATAGAATAAGAGATATTCTTCCTTCATCTGATCGTTGCCTGTAGATGGTGTCAGCAGTGTAAAAAATTTTGTAAGGCATAAACACACACACACACACAAACACAACAGACAGGGATGTCTATATCCAAGTTTATTCAACTCCAGTTGGTGAAATAAGCCATATCCAAAATACAGAATTTCTAGAAGACTTCCTTTTCAAATTCATTTCTGTCAGAAATAGTCCTCAAGTGGTTTGTGGTTACTGATCTTATTTTTAGGATAAACCACTTTTAGGTCAGCCCCAACGCTTTTCAGTCAAATAGCAAAAATGGAAGAGAAAGCTTATACATAAAAGTCACCCCAACTTCTAGAAGGATTTTTAATCCATTTTTCCTTTGTATTTTTTACTTAACTTCCACCCTGCAAGCCCAAGTCTTTCCTTCAACTTCCTTTTTATGACTTGTAACCTTTGTATATAGCCTCCCTGCATTTGGGGTGATTCCCTTAGCTGCTCTCTCTAAAGCCCTCTCCAGCATGCAGCCCCAGTCCCACCCCAATTTCCAGATCTCCCAGGCCAGGCTGCACTCTATTCCTTCCTGTGCCTCACTGATCTGAATGTACTGAAATGATCTATGAACGTGTCTGTTTCTCTATATTACTTGTATGGCTACCTTACGTTGTTATTCATCTTTGGATCCCAGACACTTAGTAGGGTCTTTGGCACATAAATATTGCTCAACACATGTTTATTAAATGAATGAACAAACTAATAAGGTCCACTATGTAAATAAACATAAATAGCCTAATAGTAGTAACTATGGGTTACAATTTTGTACAGGTATATTCTTTAGGATTTATGAGTCAAAGTAGGTTTATGATTTTAAAGTAAAGGGTTTTTTTTTGTCTGTTTTTGTCTTGTTTTGCTTTGAAGCAAATGTGTGTATCTGTATGTGCATGTGTATAAATATATGTAGGTGTCATAGTAGTGTGGTGTGTGGTCTATATGGCAAGACAGACTTCACCATCACCTAGAAATTCTGAAGTTAGATCTTACTTTTCTACCTTTATTCTACCCCTTCATAATTTTTTTTTTGTTTTCTTATCATAATCCAGACACACACACACACACACACACACACACACACACACACACACACACACACATGTTTCACCTCTAAGGTCAAGTGATAAGAATGAAAGATAAAATACAGAAATATAGAAATATAAAGGTCTCGCCTCACTTTTCAGTGACTCATCTAGCAAACTCAAAGTGAGATTTGCTGTTTTAATTGCCTCACCAATAAGTCTCTTTTGGTTTCCTTGATCTTTTGGGGGTAGTTTGTGGGTTTAGGGTGTTGGACATTAAAAGTAGCGATGTTGGAGGTAGAGACTAAGCTGCATAAACATGAAGGACCCTCAGGGTCTTGGGGCATGTGGAGACCCTCTGGTGGAAAATGAACTGGCATGTCTAAGATTCCTGCTGATGTGGGGTGGGGGTTAAGTAATGACCCAGCTTGTGAAATCAGCCCTCTGGGGCTGGCATAGAGTCATAAACCAAGCCAATTAAATTCTTAGAGGAAAATATAATTGTGTAAACTTCAAATGTTGAGTTGAACCATTCAATACTGAGCTATTCTTTTAACCACCAACAGCTCTTGAGTCCACCTCTTTCTATTACGCCAGCAGCTAATGGCAGCTTCAAATTTGGGTGTTTGGGTGCTGAGAGTAATGAAGTCTTTTGCCCAGAGTTTTAGTATCTCAAAAGGCAAAACTGAAGTGACAGAGATAATACAAATGAGCTTTTGGACTGGACTTAGAGTTGATGATGAAATGGGTTAAGACTTTTGGGTTGTTGAGATGCGGGGAATGTGTTTGCATGTAAGAACTACACGATTTTTGATGAACTAGAGGGTGGAGTGTTATGGGCAAATTTTGTTCCCCAAAATTTCACATGTTGAAGTCCTAACCCCCAGAAATGCAGAATATGACTGTGTTTGTATATAGGGCCTTTACAAAGGTAATTAAGGTAAAATGACATCATTAGCATGAGCTCTAATCCAAAATGGCTGGTGTCCTTATAAGAAGAGAAGATTGGGATACAGACATGTGTACACACAGATGAAAGACCATATTAGGACTTGATCTTGGACTTCTAGCCTCCAAAACTGTGATAAACTTATTATATAGAGGGTTTAAACAATCCACTATATAATATTTCGCTGTGATAGCCCTAGCAAACTAATATAGTCATCTAGTCCAGGAAATATTGTTTTCTAAGTCTCCTGATTTTCTAATTCAGCGAACTCTGTAAGTAATGTACAGTAAGAAGAAGAAGAAGATTCAGGTGTTGGGAGGCCTGAGGCTTATATAATTTTGGAGATTCCTTCTCAAGAAAAACAAATAAGGTAAAAGTAAATATTAGAAAATAAGAAATTACAACAAATTTAAAAATTGTAGAGCTGAAATAGTAAAACACAACTGATCATGTGATCACGTG
>NW_011888883.1:760312-775578 GCF_000151845.1 Pteropus vampyrus
TTGTACTTTCTCTCTCCTTTCTTCTATTTTCTACACCAGAAATTCTGAGTGTGGTCTCTGGACCAGTAGTATCACCATCACCTGGGAACTTGTTAGAAATGTAAATTCTCAAGCCTCACCCCAGACTGACAGTATATTAAATGGGGCTCAGTAATCTATATTTGAAAAAACTCTCTAGAAAATTCTGGCGGTCACCAAAGTTCAAGAACCACTATTCTATATCCCTTATATCCATTCTGGGGGGTAGATGTCATAATATTCAAATGCTTATTCAAAATGAGGAATGGCCAGAGAGAAAGGAACCAACAGTAGTGCTAAGTGCTTTGTGCATGGTAGTTGCTGAGCATTCACAGTGAGCCTGTGAGGTAACTGTTATTATCCAGCTTCTATAACAGACGAACTGAGGCTCAGGGAGGCTGTAGAACATACCCATAGCCAAGAAGGTGACAGGGTGTGGCTTGGAGGTACATTAACCATGGCTACCCATCTCCATCTTTATTGAGCCTTCCTCTGTGCTTACTATGTAACATGGGACAAACTCCCAAACATCTTTGCTCCCTACTCTCAAGCCCTTTATGATAAAAATTCTGGAGACATTATCTCTAAGAGCACACAGCCGATAAGCAACAGAGCCAAGATTCATAGTCAATGTGCCCAGATTTAATCTTTATGCATTCACACATATCTTGCTGCTTTCTCAGAACTTATTGTTCATAAATTGAAGTACGGAGCTCGGTTGAGGATACAAAGTTGAATAAGAGAGTCCTGACCCTTAAGAAGTTTAGGGTCTAACTAGGAACTCTGGTCTGTGGCTCTACTCATTAATGGGAAGGCATATCCGGATGACCCAGAATGGTGTTTTAGAAAAAAACTGAGGTCGTGAGTCAACAGATCTGGATTTGAGTCCTGGCTCTGCTAGACTACAAGCTGTGACCACAGAAAACTTACTTAATCTCTCTGAACTTCAGTTTCAACATTAGTTATAATGAAGACAATAATTCATGGCTCATGAAAAAATATTGGGATTATGTATTTTTTTTAAAGCTTTGAGAACAATGCCTGCTGAAGAGGTAAATAAATGTTATTAACATTCTTGCTATTATTTTTACCTACCTAATAGGGATGTTAAGAGTGGGAGAAATAATAAAGACTAAATTCCAGGCACTGAAGAAGTGGTAATTACTTTTATATTGTGTTAATAAATGCAATTATATTCAGTACTAGCTGTGATGTCATCTTCCCATGTAAGTCAGTTGGGCTAGAAGCTTGGAGCAAGGATTGTGGGAAACTGGGATTCCCCATCTGATTACACTAGAAGCAGTTTGGTGAGTATTGAGACGTGCCATGAGTTTGATCACTTTAATGTCATCTCTTCAACCTCCCCTGAAACAATGAGTTAGAAGAAAAGAGTCAGAGGATGGTCATAAGATGTGGAAAATAGGGGACATTTCACAGAGACCAAAGGATTCTTGCATATTTTCCTAAAAGAGAAAACCAAAAAAAAAAAAAATAATAATAATAATCAATGCGATCCAAACAGAATTTGTCACCTCTGCTCTGCTTTAATCACATCAGGCTTTTGCTGAGTGCACTTGGTTAGCTGTGGGCTCTTCACCGCGGAGCCCAGTCACAGACTCCTTCACCAGCTGCATCTTGGGCTCCAGATGCACATTCGCTGCCCAGAACGTAAAGTATTACATTCATGCTTTTTTTAGTTTTGGTAAAATTTTACTAAAAACCAAATTCAAGTCTCATAGGTAGAATGCAAGAAGTAGCTTTGGGTTACAAATCTTCATAGAAATAGAACTTATTTATTAGTGAGCTAATTTGTTTCTCAGCCAATTTATTTTCCATTGGAAGAAATACATTTAATAAGACTGCAGTATTTTGATTTTCAATTTTTTTTTTTTTTTTTTTTTTTAGGAAAAGATGGAACCCCCAAATCTCTAGAGAGATGAGGCAGGAAATACCAGCTTGAAGCTTACAAAAATGGTAATGACCAAATTTCCCAAGAAAGTAATCTTATAACATTTTATGGTCATCAGTTCATTTTACACATGAGTAAACAGTGATAAAATGAGGTGATATATAAGCAAGTTTGTAACCAGCTGTGCCTTTTATAATTATATAGATGCCCTAACTCTCGATAGAACAGAAATTAATTTTTATGGTTGAGAACAACAATTACCATATTGATTCATGTAATTCTCTTATAAGGGAACAATCTTATATAAAGAGTTAACGTGTATTGTTTATATTTTATATTTAATTTTTTTTTTTTTGTATATCACAATGTTTTGACGTCTGAAAAAAACTTCTGCCTGGGAAGAGACTGCTCTTCTGGCAGCTACTCAATTCTTAGAAATAGCAAGAGGCCCAGATGAGGGCATGCCTTTCACATGCAAAGTAATCAATTCAGAGCCATACTTGCTTTACCTGGCCCATGAATCCCTGAAGGCCATGTTCCTCTGCCTTAATCATCCCAGGGCTGGTGCTGGGCAATTAGGGATCACCCCTATAATTTAGCCTGACAAAATCATTCAACTAGCAAGTCTTAAACCGCTCACCCTCCCCTGCCTTGTTTTTCTAGCAGAAAACCCAATAAAGGCAGTGGCCTAGACTCTCCTCTGCCACATGCGACAATATTGCTTATATCAGATTCTTGGCTACCAGGTGCCATGCTACTCTTTTCAGAAGCACAGTTGTGGAACCAAGCCACTGAAATTCAGAATACATCTGAACAGCGCTGAAATCAACTTTGTTCTTGTTGCTCTCATATGTTTCCTAGTTTCCCTCTCCTTTTTAATCCTTTAGGCCTTAATTTCAGCTTGACAATTCTTGTATATTCCCTGCTCAGATCTGGCTACTCAGCTGAGGACGCATGGTTATTGACCTTGAAGTTCCTCTACCTGACCTCAAGGATAATACTGCCCAGTTCTTCTCCGACCACCCATATCCCTCTCACCTTGCAGCTGACCTTATACCATGCCGCATTATATCTTATCTTGCTGAAATACTCTGTCTCCAGCAATACTCAAACATACAATCATATGAATGTGATGTTTGCTATAGTTACCTAAAATAAGCAGCTAAGTTTAGTTTAAAACATTGAATAAATAGAAGTTTAATTAGCAAATGTGTTAGTACTTTTCCTATTTTAAGATATTTAGTAGTTATCTACATCAATAGCATATGTATGTATGTGTGTGAGAACACTGTCTTTATGTGTTATGGGAATAAAATTAACCATCAGTTTTCTCATCTACGATCTCAAGATTATAACATCTATCTTGGGCAGTTGTTAGTTTTAAATGAGGTAAGACATGTGAAGCAGATAAATCTAGTTATCTGTCCAATATTTTCTCTCCTCCCCACCACAACGGATGTCCTATTTTGTTTAGAGAGGCCATATGCCTGGCTAAATACCTTCTCAAATGCCTTCACAATGAAGGGTGTCATGTGTCACAGCTCTGACTTAAAAGGAAAAAAAATTAAGCACAAGTCTGTCAGGGTGTTTGAGAAAGTTTTGGCTCTCCTGACACTTGTACTTCTCTAGTCTTCTTCATCCTGTCTGAAACTTTGATGTAAGGCTGGAGGTGAAGCAACCATATTGCAACCATGAGAATGAAAGATACATGCTCAGGTCGAGAGAACAAAAAGAAGAAGCCACAGACACTGCTGACATTAGGAGCCTGTGCCCGGCCTAGGATGTTTATCAATAGACTGCTTGTAATGTGAGAAAAATAACCCACTCAGTGGCCAAGCTACTACATTTTGGGTTTGTATTACATATAGCTGAATAACATCCTTAACTTACCTTACATCCAGATAGTTGGTTAAGAACCATTAATATAGATGGTAGATAACTTACCTCTAAAAAAACTGTTATTTCCACTTTCCCTATAGAGACTCTAACAATAAAATATATCACTGGGAAATATTCTTTTGAAATAAAGATATGACTATACATGACATCTCTTTTTCTATATCTCTCACTGGTGTTCCTGGGCATAGGCATTAATGCAACCATTCTCAATCATGGTTGCAAAAGATCGTTCCTGTTAACACTTCATTTCTAGGACAGTAGTATATATGCTTGATAATTGTTCAGTCCTATGCACTTGTCTTAAAGACATTTGAAGGATGAAGTTATCCTTGCCCTCCTTTCTTCGAAGCCAATTTGTTTAGTGTAAAGTTATAATACAAATAAACCATACTTGTTAAGCATTTGCCATACTGCTCAATGTTTGGAATATTTTACATAATTCAACTTACTTAATCTTTACAAAAGTTATTTGAAGGGACTATTATTATAAATATTTAACAAAATCAATGCCCTACTATAAATATTTTACAAAAATGAAACATATATTTCAGAAATATAAGTGCAGCCAAGATATGAAATCAAGCAGCCTAATCCCAAAGCCTTCTTAACACTGCTCATTGTGCCATACTCTTAACTGCCATCTAAAAGAACATATAGTCAAAACTGATCAAGATTTAGAAATATTTAGTTGGCACACATGTAAGGGTGAATGTGTGTGTGTGTGTGTGTGTGTGTGTGTGTGTGTGTGTGTGAGAGAGAGAGAGAGAGAGAGAGAGAGAGAAATGAGGATGGATAGTAAAAATTTTTGCGAGAGGGGTAGAAGATTGTAAATAAGAATAAATTTTCTTTTAAATGTCACTAAAATGCAAAATGAAAATGTAATTTTTGACCTTCTAGTTAATGGTCTGAGGCTGTTAGCAATTTAAAATTGATAAACAAACATAGGCTGAGTTTTCAAAACTGGAAAGTTGAATGAGGTCATCATCTCATATAGCAAATTTCTAAGCTGGAAATTTCTTCCCTTGTTTAGGGAAGAAAGTTAGTGACCCAAAGCCATTGAAAATAAATGCAGAAAGTATGTTGCAAAGAAAATATTTCTTGTCTAAAAATACTTACTAATTCTTAAATGAGGAAGAATTATCACAAGATAAGTATTAGCAACTTACTGATTTATCTAATAAAAGCGATTTTTTTCTGTAATTCAATTTACGATAGATATAAGAAGATTGTTTCATAGAATGGGACTTAACTAAGAAATACAGGCAGAGTATCATATATAATGACATTATATATGATGAATATTGTTTATTTTTTATATTAAATAATAGAAAAGTGATATTATAAGAGACAACAAGAAAATCTGACTTTATATTTTATCATTTTTTAAAAAATGGAAACAAATGGTGGAATAATTGAACCAGATAAATTGAGCACTTCACATTGAAACAATGTTACAGAAATAATTTTTAAATCTCAGTTTTTAATCTTTCTTTGATTTGTTTTAGACTGTTGCATCATGTTATTTCAGGCTGAAGATTTTTGAAACTATGAGAATGCAAGATTAGTCCTGGACAACAGCAAATACAATCAAGGAACCAAAAGGTAGGGTTGGAAGAAGAGAGAGTGTGTTGGCTAGTCAAGGTCAATATTAAGGTCATGAGGACATTTTAAAAGTTAAGCTGGAAAAGTGGAGCATACAAGCACTATAAGTAGTTTCCAGAGAAATTCAAGTATCTTTTAATGGGTCGAAAATACACATATCTGTTTTGCTACATGGCTTCTTAACTATTTTGTCTTACTTGACTCATTGTAGAGTTGTTGGGACATTTAATTCTCTGAAATTTACCAGTATCATTTTTTGAAAAAGTAATTGATCATGTCCCGCACCCTAATTAGAAAACTAGAAATAGGTTAGCAATATCAATGTGATAAAAAGTATTTGAATTAAACTTACAGCCAATACTATACTTAACAGTAAAATACTAGCAGTGTACCGAAGGACAAGAAAAAACAAAATCTACTCACTGTTACTATTGGTGAAATTGGCTTTAAGGTTCTGGCTAACAATACTGAACAATACTGAGAAATAAAAAGCATGCCTAAACATGAGAGAAATTATTATATGCATGTGAAATTCTTTTAGTCTTAGAACTGAGGAGACACAACTAAAAATTCTTAAAGACAATTCGGCATTGTAGTAAAGTACAAGATAAATACACAAAATAACTTTTCTTTATGTGAGCAATAACCAGGTAGAAAATTCCATTCACAGCAGTAACTTAAAACCTGAAACAACTAGAAATAAAAACTAACAAAAAATGTGACTTTTATGAAGTAAGCCACAAAAGTAATTCAAAAGATATGAAAGAAGAGAAGGACATGTCATATTTCTGAATGAGACTAAACATTAAAGATAAATTACTTATTTACCAATCAAAATTTTTATATATTTTTAGCTTATCAAAAATAATTCTATCATTGAAATAGGTCATAAAAATAGATATGAGAACGCTTATGAAATTTTGAACAAAGGAAATATTGAAGTCAGACTCACACTATCATATAATAAAATGTAATATAGAACTCAGGTAATTAAAACCACATGGTATTGGCAAAGAATTGACAGATCAATGAAACAAAATGGATAACTTTAAAACAGACTCTAGTATACAGAAGAACATATTATATGATAAAGGAAATGTCACAAATCAATGGGGAAGGTTTTTTCATCTAAACAAATAAAATTGAGAGCACTAAGAAACTTCAGAGAAAAGCAAGATCCTCAAAGAAGAAAAACGAATGGTAAATAAATATGTCAAATGGTGCTCAATCTTTATAATAATTCAGGACATGTAAATTAAGGCCACATTGACTCACCTTTTAATACTCATTAGATTAGCAAAACTCAGCAAACAATACTGAATATTGGAGGAAATGTAGATCAAGGCAAATCTTATATCTTGCTAGTGAGGAACTTAGTCATATTAAAATTTGCAGCATTTTTTAAACTTAAAGCTTATGTCCCTCACAACCTAGCAATTTCAGTCCTAGATATACACTCCACAGAAATTCTAATGTGAAAGAATTTCTTAGAAGCATTTTTAGGAGCATTTTGAACATTTATACAAAAATGTTCTTAGAAGCATTGTTCATATTAGCAAAAAAGAAAAAAAAACATTAAACAATATATTTATTGACAATAGAATAAAAATACATTGTGGCATATTCACAGAATGAAATAGCATACACCAGTGAAAACAAATGTGTAAATCATAAATGAATACTAGAAACAAATTGTTGAGAAGAAAAAAAAAGCAAGTCACAGAATACTACGCGTACAGCATAATAATATTTTTATAAAACTCCAAAACCAGTGAAAGTAAATAACATATTACATGTATGACAAAACTATTGTTTTAAGCACAGTCGTGATAAATCTAACAGAGTTTTCAACCTCAGCACTATCGACATTTGTAGCAGATAACTCTTCATTGTAAGAGACTGTCCTATGCGTCATTGGTTGTTTAGATGTTTAGTAGCATCCTTGGTCTCCGCGCACTAAATGCCAATTGTAACCCCAAACCCATCTCTGACCTCCAAAAATGTGTCCAGACACTGTGGAATGTCCCATAGGAGATAAAATTACCCCCAAATTACCCCCAAATGAGGTTTAGAATCAGGATCAGAGCAGGCAGACAGTAAGGGAGGAACCTAGGGGATGGTATAAATTATAGATAACTCCCAGTTCCTGGTTTGAGCTGTAGATTCAGGTGTGTCATTTATTATTATGCCTCATGGCTCATACATTTTTTCTACATATTAAATAGCATATGATTTCAAAATTAACTATATACGATAATACAGAGTAAAAATACTAGAATAAAATAGCCCCCAAATTAGCAGCATACATTCTTAGATGTGAAGATTAATGATGGTTTCTAGTTCCTTCTCTGTGTTGTCTGGACGTGTATTAGTTGTATAAAAATTTGTGTTTTAAAAATTTGTGTTTTAAAACTTCTACAAGGGAAGTGACACTGCTTGATTATCATTGTAGAGTATGACACAAGTAGAATTATTTCAGAGTTCACACAAAAAATAATTCCTCATTTTGTCATTTATGTTTATTATACATTTAATTTTAAGAACGGTGTTTCATCTGGCATGTGTGTTCTTCTCTTGGTTGTTCTATGTCTCAGAGAGTGCTTATTAATCTAACATGTATCCACTAGTGCAGGTATCTAGTGTGTATTATCCAAGGATAATAAAAAAAAAAGATTTGAAATTATTTAAGGGTTTATTCTATTTGAAAATACTGGCTTGGGTAGTCTCAGATCTGTGATAAACTCTGGCATTTGTTTAATCTGTTCTCTACCAGCAGCTGACACACAGCATGCTCTGCTCTTTGTATTTCTAATTTTTGTGACCCCTTTGATCAAAATCTGATAATGTAAAAAACAAAACAATAGGATCAGTGGCAGTGGCAGTGGCAGCTAAATGAATTCAAGAAGTTGTTGAAAGCATTATCACAGTGAGAAAATGATTTCTTTCCTTCAAACTAGATCCAAATTCTGGATGTTACAAGAGAGAGAATTAAATATTATTTATTTATTCCTGGTGAGAACGTGCTGCCTTAGCCCAATAGATAAATATTCAATGTGAAGTCCACGGAGCCCATAATCCAAGGGTCATTCTAGCCAACACGTACTGGAATTTCTTCCTCTATCTCAGAGAAGGAGACACGTATCTTTCTCTGTTCATGGAATACTTAACTTAATAGGCTACCTGTCACTACTGAACCTTCATTTTTAAAAGAGGACGTAGCAATAAGGGACCTTGAATTTGATACAAATTCTTCTTGTGTAATTTAGAAGAAAATACCTAAACTCTTTGAAACTTAGTTTCCTCAGCCATAAAATGAGAACAACCAGAACTTCCATTTTACCCAGGTAGTTGAGAGAACTGATTAAGATAGTGTATTGGAGAGTGCTTTGGAAACATATCTGTCTACCTATACCCGTATCTATATGCCTACAGCTTTATAGAGAGTACTGTGTAATAATTAAATTGATGGGATTACCATCAACAGAATGTTTCTACTCTGGAGCAAACCATCCATTTTCATGGAGGTCACAAAGAAGTGAAACAGTTTGTGGATTATTTGTTGGCTTGTTTGTTTTGCGAGTGGCCCCATCCTATAAAGCTCATAACCCCTCCCTCCTTTCCCAACAGTCCAGCATTCTGGCCACCACTCCTAAAGCTTCGAACATTTTCATTAAAGTGAAAGACCAGTGCCTGGCCACTCATCTTAAAGATACCGCAGATTTGCCTAATTCAGTGGTTCTCTGCCAGGGCCATTTTGCTCTCCTTCTCCCAGGGACATACAACAATGTCTGGAGATATTTTTTGGTTTTCAGAACCAGAGTAGGGGTGCTACCATCATCTAGTACGTAGAGACCAGGGGTGCTACACTACACAAGATGTTTAGCAGCATAGTGCCAAGATTGAGAAATCCCAATCTAAGTCCATATCAGGCAATTGTGAAATGTTCCAATTGATCTGAAGCTTATCCGCCATCCCACTTATGCATCCGGAGTAACTGGTTGATTTGAATGAAATTCAAGTGGTTCTACTTGCTTTGGCTCTTTTACACCATCACATCAAGAGGTCTGAAGAGATGTCTGCCAGTCTTTCTGTTTACAATCTATTAGACAGTCTCTAGAGAATTGAGCTAACTGAATATTTTGATATTGGATTCAACTGCAGTCAAGTAGAATTCTTCTCAGTCTAATAAATAGCTCTCATTTTCTTTACATTGAGTCTCTACAATTTGTTCCTCATCTTTCATTCTGGTTCTGGGTGATTTGTTCTGAGTTCAGAAAGAAAAGCTCCTACTTGAGTTAAACCACTCTACTCCATCTTAAAGACATTTAATCAGACAGGTCGTCCATGTATAGGAAAAAATTCTAATTAGTCAGAAAATAGGGGGAAAAGCAGAGGATAAGAGAAGTCAGATGATTTTCCAGTAAATGATGAGGCAGCTGCCAAACTGGATTGGCAATAGCAAACTGTCAGGAGGCTGAAGACATCTATATCATTTTAACACCATAGGCAAGAACCCTGGAGGATTACCACGTTTCAGCATGTTTGGATAAAAATGTCTTTCTACAATTATTAATATATAACAGAATAATAAATAATTAAATGAGTCAAAATCATGCAGTCAATAAGACCCAAAGTATTCTTTATTGTGTTCTTATTTACTATTACATAGTAATATTTTTACGAGGCTGGTAATATAGTGCCACAAGTTGACCTGATGGAGACATCATCATATATTTTCAAATAGCCCTCTTAAATTCACTGGAATTTAGGAAACAATTTTGAAGAAATGCATCCAAAAGAAAAATGACTAATTCTCATATGAAAAAAATATGCTTTTTCCTCATTTTTCTTTTATATCTCCCTGACATTGACAGTGTGACTAATGTACTTGGTGGTATGAGAAATCCTCAAGGCAATGACATCACAATATGTAATTTTTCCCTTGTGTACTCAGGAAAGTCAAAGTTCTCTTGTACACTTAAAGAATCAAAAGGCCTAACTTGAACTGGGAGTAGTATCCAAAATAAACAAGTTGTAACGTTCTCTTTCTCCTTCAACCCAGCTTTTTTGCTTGCAGTTCTAAAGTTTGGAATTAGGTTGTCATAATAGTCTGACTTTCATTTTTAATTAGTCTATGATTTCAAAAAGAAAGAATGAAAGAAGAAACTTGCTGTGCATTAAAGTCATTGATGTGTACCTTTCTCTAGGTTCTGGTGTTTGATGAAGTATCTTACACTGATTTTTTGTTGCCAGCCCCTGAAATACCTACTAATGCTTTCAGCCTCTAAAAGAATTGCACAGCATTGGCTACATATGTTTACCATTACCCGCAGAACTGTCAGACCCTTTATTCCAGTGGAGGCATGCATGGAAATAGGCCAGAACACGAGGGAACACAGTTCCGGTAGTGAAATTAGCAACTGGACAACATTCCCAGGGAAGTGGCTGAGTTCAGTTCTGGCAGAAATCCCACTGCTGCTGGTACAAAAAAAAAAATACAAAGAATAAAATTTATCTGGGAGAACCAAAAGGAGGTTAATACATATGATTTGCACAATTTATCAAAAATAATTCTGATCAATCTTTTTATTTATGTGAAAAATTTTTTTATTGGATGACTTTGATTTTAAAATGGTAAAATGCTTTTCTGAACCTGGGTTATGCATGAAAGTTTAACATTTAAGACTGGCAACTTTTTGACCTTTGAAGAGAATTTTAAGAGTTTATCTCATTATTATGGTCACAAGATTTGAAAACCATCAATATGGTTGAACTAAATTGTAGTCATTATTTCTATTTCTCCCCAAATTATCCCAATTCACCGAACCAAATATGGTGAAACTGAAAAAAAATTAATGTCATCTGTAAAATTTTGGTAGGGGCAGCTTAAAACATGGATAATCACTAGAAGATATGTTACTAATTTATGATATTTATTTAATGTTTAATTAGGTTATAGGTAACATTGCAAAGTATTGATGAAAATTCAAAATACCAAGGAGGGCGTTTTGATATCACAAAACTTGCTGAGGACCAGGCAAAATCCTCAGCCATACAAATCTGTATAACCATAAAACAAGATATTACCTTGGCCTTTCAGATTTAACTAACAATATTATGTGTTAATTACTATATATTTATTATTCTTTTTAAGCTTAACAACAATTGCTGAAACAGATTTTGTTACCTCTGAAAAGGTAAGGAAATCAAGCCACGGAGACTCACCTGAGAATTTTTTGCAGAGCTAGGATTTGGTGTGTCTGGCTTTAAATCCATTTTCTCTTCTTCCTGGACCCACAGCTAGACTATACTTCCAGCCTCCCTTGTAGTTAAATACGGCCATAGGACCAAGTTCTATGCACTGGGATGTAAATAGAAGTGATATTTACATGTCAGGACCGGTCCATAAAATTTTCCAAGCAGAATGTTTTTATAAATGTTATTTCCCCTTCCATTGGTTTGAGGCAAATATGCACGGACACCTTCGATATATTGGATATGACAGAGGCATAGGAAAGAAGGTCCTGGGTCCTTGTATTGCTCCTTGAGAAAAATGCCATCTGCAAATCAGATTCTATTTTAGAATTAATGTGAATGAGGAATAAACTATCATATTTGAACCATCATACATTTAGGGCTTTGTCACAGCAGTTAGCATTGCTTTGCCTGTATATTATAATACAGGTATTTTTTTTATACTGAAGAGACCTAGAAAAGTTCACAAAAGAGAAAAATAGCTGTACCTACTGGCAAACTGGTAAATAATTTTTAAACAGGGATCTGGAGATGAGAGATTTGAACAAAGAGACATTTCAACTCTTTTAAAGAAACTCATCATTCAGAAAGGACACCTTTTTCTAAGTTATCAACAAATATCTTAAGAACTTGGTTTAGAGTCATAAAAGATAAAATCCACTAATGTATATTAGTAAAATCGATATATTGTGTACTGTGTACACAATAATTTTTTTATTTAGTAGATTTTAAAAAATTTTTATTTTTCAATTAGAGTTGACAATCGATATTATTTTATATCAGTTTCAGGTGTACAGCATAGTGGTTAAACATTTATATAATTGTTGAAGTGATCCCTTCGATTATTCTAGTACCTACTTGGCACTATGCAGTTATTACAATATCGACTATATTCCCTATGCTGTACTTTACATCCCCATGACTATTTTGTAACTACCAATTTGTACTTAATCTCTTCACCTTTTTCACCCAGCCCCGCAATTCCCCTCCCATCTGGCAACTACCAATTTATTCTCTGCATCTATGAATTTGTTTTCATTTTGTTTGTTCGTTTATTTTGCTCCTTAAATTCCACACATAAGTGAAATAATAAGGCATTTGTCTTTCTCTAGCTGACTTATATCACTTGGCGTAATAGCCTCTAGGTCCATTGATGTTGTTGAAAATGGCAAGATTTCATTTTTTATGGCTGAGTAATATTTCATTGTATATATGTACCACAACTTCTTTATCCAATCGTCTATTGATGGGCTCTTAGGTTGCTTCTATATCTTGGTTATATTGTAAATAGTGCTGCAATGACTATAGGGATACATATATCTTTTCAAATTAGTGTTTTGGTTTTCTTTGGATAAATACCCAGAAGTGGAATTGCTGGGTCATAGGTAGGTCTATTTTTAATTTTTTGAGGAGCCTCCAAACTGTTTTCCACAGTGGCTGTATCTATTTGATGAATTTTGTTTGAAAAACTTAGAAGGCGGGGGGAAAGAAAAGCAAGAAGAGTCAGTATACCTTGATAAGATAATTCAATTCAGACTAACAAGAGTCAAACAATACCTTGCAATTATGTAAGAATTTCAAATTCTTAGAGATATCAAACTTCACTTCTATAAATTCTAGTGACCAGGAATGAAATTGGATTCTTTTTAAAAATCAATATTATGTGATAAGATTTCAGGATAGTTATATTCGTATAAAAAAAAATCCCTAAAAATGCCTACATTTTGTGCATCTGTATTTTCTCATATGAGAAAAATATATATCTAAAGAAGCCTTTGAGGTGGTGCTAAAGCTTTGTAGGATTGTCATAAAAATATAGAACAAAAACGGTCTTAATGACTGCAAGGAAAATAAGGCTGCTCTGGGTAAAGCTGGGACAGTGGAGCAAAGTCTCTTTTCCCCCTAGTTGTCCAAATCCAGGTCCAGTCTGGTCTGGCATTGATATTTGAGGATCCCATGCTGTGGCATCTCTGGAAGAGGAGATCCTTAAAGATGGTAGGTGAATATGCCAAAGTTCCAGAGAGGTGGCAGTGAGATGAGAAGGTCATGAATTCTGGAATCGGAGACACTTTTTAGTTGTTTAGCTTTGGTTAAGACTTTAGATATCTTTAATTCCGAGCTGTTGTTTATCAGCTAAAGGGGACAATGATATCTACCTTGAACGGTTTCAGTGAGAATTGCCAATAATATAAAAAGAGCCCCTAGCAGAAATAGATAATAAATAAAGGTGGTTTTTGTCATTATTGGAGCATAGTCCAATGAGAGAGCAGGTTTTGGTCCCCAAGGTAAAGAAGTTGACAAGAGGGCTCCAATCTATGGTCTAAGGGTCAGAGTAAAGTTCTAGTTCAAGTGAGAGAAAAGTTGGTTCACAAACACATAGAAAACAGATGCTCTATCATGAAGACGGAAAGATTTCAGGGAGCATGTGGAGTCAATCCAGGATCACTAGGTACTAAATATATGACAGCAAAACTGCTTTCAGACCTCAGTCACTGGCCAAATGGAGTTCCTAATATATGGACATACATGATCAAGATTGTCTCAAGAACTGAGTAAAGCTGAGCCCTCAGGCCACGGGAACGTAATATCTGCATCTGTGGGAGTCTGAGGCAGGCAGGAACTGAAAATTGTTATGAAAAGTGAGCTATGTTCCTCAATTTTTTTGCTATTATATCATATTCAACTGTAAACCCTTTCTAAACTCTCATTTGAAAGAATTCTTTAAGCAGATAGGTTTATATCATGAAATTTGAACCTCTATAACTTTTAGAGGGGCCCCAGTTCTTGCTGAGGGGAACTTGGAACTCCTCCAGTTCCTATCACTTGCCTCTCCTTTACTATATTTACATTCAACAAAATTTTGCAAGAAATAATCCTTATTGCACAGGTCAAGGCCCTGGGTTATTGAGGCATTTCCCCAGGATAGAGTGGACAAGATGATTAGAACTTACATCTTCCAATGTTTAAATTATTCGTGACCCTCATTGTATTTCTCCTCGAATGATCTTTACTTGTATATTTAACTTCACTTATCAACTCAGAGCTTCTTGAGGGTAGAGAATGTGTCTTACTGTCTGAATCAGGGTCCCATCAGAAAAAAAAAAAAAGGCACCCTCCAACAAGATAATTGAGACAAATAAAATGAAGGAACTATTTACAAAGATAGAGCAAGGTTCAGGAAAATCAGCAAGGGACAGTGCAATATCCTAGGACTAGCAACATTGGTAAGCAGGCACCATCCCTAGGGCTGCAAGGGAAAAAGAGAGCTCATCTGACAGAGACTATGTTCTTTAGTACAGGTTCATAAGCAACAACGAGAAATAAATACCTGAACCTCATTGCCCCCTGCCCTCTAACCTCTGACTTCCCACCATTGTCTCCCATTGGCCAAATCCAACTAGAAGCCAGAGGGCAAATGGCAAGTCCCCCAGAACTAAGATTGGGTGATGGGAGAGAGAGGGTAAAGGATGGGTCTGTCGAAGTAAATAGAAAATATCCACACATTTATCTTTTTAAATATCTCTTATAAATACTGAATATATCATTATTGAATGTAAGCATTATACTATATCAGTTTATAAGG
>NW_011888883.1:776103-789643 GCF_000151845.1 Pteropus vampyrus
GCTAAGATGCTAGCCAGCCATGAATTTCCTGCTGCTCCCCCACCCCCCATGTTCAATCACAGGCTCTGTCAGCAGGTTGCAGGGACAGCCCTAGAAACAGTAGCTCCTAAGGCCCACTTGCCCCACTGAGAGAGAAGTGGACACCGCGACAAGCGTCTCTAACTGAAGAAAGTCCTGCCGCAGAAGTCAGCTTTCTCTGCAGACCTCCTAAGGTTGGGTGTGGGTGTGATTGGGGTCTGCAGTAAGTGACATCTGTTTGCTCTGACCTTTGGGTAATGTGGCATTTCTTTCTCTGGGGCAGATGCTAGAAAGGTGTTTATTGTGAGTTGACAGGGGTCTTGGTGGGTGGTGAGGTGTGAGTCAAAATTCGACTATGCATTTTGGCATTTTGTCTACAGATGTTTCTCAGATGTTTGTGGGCGGGCATGTCTTTAAATAAAAGAAATGTATGTTTCTTTTGTGGAGGAAAGGAAAAAACTCACACTTAAAAACCTGGCCCTTTTGTACCGTCATTGGCGCTCTTGTTTCGTGGCCAGATTGAAATTAGTTGTTATATGTATTTTCTGAAGAGAAAATACGCTCATTTAAAGACAAATCATCTATTAGTTTAAAATTAACATGCCGATGAAAAACTTAAATATGGCAGTGGGGGAAGAATGGAAAATTCCATGACGTATCAGGTTCTAGTTTTATGTAGTCTAGCCTTCCTTTATCCTCCCAATGAATGCTTTCCCCAACCTAGGCCAAGACACTGGTTTTCATAAAGCTCATTCCTAACTCCAAATGTTCACTGCAATTAAAGTTAGGAGTTAGAATTCACAAACTACACCAATTTTACATACCATGGAAGTCAGACCTTCTATTCAAAATGCTGATTTGATTAGATAGGTAGGTAGGTGGGTAAGTAGGTAGGTAGATGATAGATAGATAGATAGATAGATAGATAGATAGATAGATAGATAGATAGATAGATAGATAGATGAGAGAGAGAGAGAGAGAGAGAGAGAGAAGAGAGAAAGAAAGATCTTGAAGCATATTCACCTTTTAATTCTTTCAGAATTAAATTGAAATATAAAAAATTGATTTGCAAAGGAAAGAGAAAAATCAAACCACACTTTTGAAATGATTTTTCTTCTTTAACAAAAGTAAACTTAAAAAATGGTCCGTTTTGTTTTTGATTTTCAGAAATCTGCTAAAGTTTCTAAAGTAATCTTCTAACTTTAATTTAGTTTGAAATAATCTACTCGAAAAACCTCACAAATAGGTGGAAAAAAACTCCTTACAGAGTTGATTAATCTGATTAGTGAATAAATGGGAAAATGGTGATGATGAAATGAGCCTGGAAACCAAGAGTTTAGACATTATGTAGCATATTCCTGCTTTACATCAAAACTTCTTAAAATAATGTTTTTGACAGATGCTCACTTTGACCTCCACTTGTTAGCAGTTATAAGGAATTTACCCTAAAAAAAAAAGTTTATTTTCAAAATAAGTTTATTGTGTATGGTTAAAGAGGCCAAATTTTTAAATTTTGCTCATTAAAATTCTAAACCTTAGTGACTTAACAGAAAGGGAATAATTTATCTAATGTTGCTGCTTGAAAAAGGATAGCTGATGAATGATTATAAGGATAGTTGCAAACAAAACAAGACTTGCTGTTACATTTGTTGGTGACTATGTTCTGGTATGAATATGAAAACTGCTTTTTAACTAGCTATCAAATAGACCTTTCTCTAGGTCTTCTACAGAAATAAAACACAGAAACATGTGAAAACCCACATCTTTGCTTATAGTCTTGATTTCGTTCTCCCAAATCAGGATAGTGTGTTCGAGCAAACTTAGAGAACAGAACCACCTTAAAATACATATGATACACTATTTCTTCATTTCACCTCATTGATACACTAATGACTTTGGTTGTTGACACTTTATGAAAAGTGGGCCTGTCTTTACTGATATTTGGGGACCGCCACCGAATCTAGTTGTAACCACTCAGTAACTGTTTCTCAGTCAGCAAACGACATGCGATTTCTTGTTTTCCTTATTTTCTCAGTCTTACCCCACTTCTTCCATCCCTTTCCGTACTCCTCACCTACTTGGAGGAAAAAGTGGCAGTATATAAAACACCGTTTTTGTCTTACCCAAAAATTATTCAACAAAAGGTTCTGGAAACAGATAACCTGGCTTTCATTGCCATTGTAGCAGAATAGTGGTCAGTGTTTATGAAGCTCAGTATCATATGGTACTCCAGTACATTCAAGTCCATCAGGATAGTCCAGATTGTGTTGTGGAAACAACCAACCCAACAAGCTCAGAGGCTGAAAACAACAAAGGGTTTATATCTTATCCACACTATATGTCCAGACCAGATTGGTGCCAGGTTCTGTTCCCCAGACCCAGGCTGACAGGTTCTCCCCATCATGGGACTCTCTCTTCTCATCCAGAGCATTAGAGTTTGCTGCAACAGGGTAAGCGAACATGGATAATTGAAGCTGTTGTTCTGGAAGAGATCTATTCTAGTCCCCCTCCATTTCATTAGTCAGAATAAGGAACATAGTCACACTTATCTTCAAGACGACAGGGATTATAATTCTCTATACTCCCACAAGTAAGGAGAAATAGTAATATTATAGGAGGTCTGGGGATTTGTTCTGTTTTTGCTTTTTAAATTAACTCTCCTAGACACAGGCACAAAACAAAATCATCTGAAATAAAAATTACCGTCTTGCATATAATAAGTATTCAATAAGTATTTATGAATGGCAGTTTATCAGTTTTCTACAGCTGCTAACAAAAGACCACAAATTTAGCAGCCTAAAACAACACCCATTTATTATGTCACAGTTCTGTAGTTTGGAAGTTCAGCGTGGTATGACGAGGTTCTCTGCTCACTGTATCACAAAGATAAAATCATAAAGTTGGCTAGCCCAAGTTCTCATCTAGCGGCTCTGGGGGAGAATTTGTTTCCAAGCTCCTTTAGGCTATTGGCCAAATTCAGTTCCTTGCAGTTGTAAGACTGAGGTTCCCATTTTCTTGCTGGCTGTCAGGGTCTGCTCTCAGCTCTGAGAGGCCGCCAGGATTCCTTGCTATGGAGAACTCTTTGTCTTCAAAGCCAGCAATGGAGACTCTCTCTCACATCAAATCCTTCTTATGCTTTGAATCTCCCTGACTTCCTCTATCTCTGACCTCCAGACCCATATTTTAAGGGCTTGTCTGATTAGGTCAGGCCCACCCAGATAATCTTAAATTAAGGTCAATTTATTTGAGACCTTAATTACAACTGCAAAATTCCTTTTGCTTCTAAAGTAACATAATCACAGAAGTGATATCTCATATTTACGGATTCCATAGACTTTCTAGAAGAGAGGATTATATAAAGGCAAGGATCATTAGGGATCATGTGAGAGTTCTGTCTACCACAGCAGCCTGGGCAGAGTGGAGAAAACATTACTAAATTGAGCCGAATGACTTGGGTTCCAGATACAGCTCTGCTAGTTAATAACTGGATAATTTGAAACAAGCCACGAAGACTTTCTTCTCTCAATCTCAGATTCCACAATTGTAAAATGGGAATATTACAGAGTAGTTGTGAGAATCAAATGAGATTATGTGAAAACACTTTGTAAACTTTATAATTCAACACAAATGCAAGTTATCATATAGAGTTTTAATTTACTTTTACTTCTGAGGACCTGTGAAACCAGATCTTTTAAAAAACAATGCTAGAAGAGGAGGCAGGCATAGGGGCTGAGGAAGGGTTGTGAGAGACCTAGGGCTTTGGCTTTCTGTCCCCCCAGACCACAAATTTGATGAGCTAATCGTAAAATAAGTGAAAGCATATGCTACACATTTCTTTTTTAATGCATGAAATAGGTGTAAAATTTCAGAGGATCACTTTGGCAAGAGGTTTTTGGCCTCTGCTCTATATAATGATAATAATACATTACCATATATTTATGTGGTGTTTTCTAAGGGAACTGAAACACTTTACAAACAGTACTGGTCTTCTTCTGAAAATGCCAGTGAGGTAGTAGCAGATGTGAAGCATTTGTCCACGTGTAATGTTAGCACATAGACAAGGCCATCTCAGAACACAGGACCTCAATGCTACACTTAAGTATTTTCTTTTTCCCCCCCTTGATTTATAATATGTCTCATAGTTAAAGAAACTTCGGGGCTTTTATGAATGCCAAACCCTATTAGCACATGCTTGCTTACTCAATATTTCTTTTATACTAGAAGTTGAGCATGAGAGTAATTGCGTTTCCAGAGAGAAATTCTCATTTTGTTATTGGTATTAAATATATAAAAATTCACATTGATTGAATGTATTCTGTGAAGGTATCACTTAGTGCACAGCCTTTGAAGTTGCTGGCTTAAACACAGAGTGATTGTCAAACACCCACCTATGTCTTGAGACATAAGACTAAATCTTATGGTCTAAATCCATGATCTTTGGTCTAAATCCACTACCAAGGACACTACTGCAAATGTTTTGAATAAGTTCGCCACTTATGGAAAAGTACTCTCAACATGATTTAAACTTTGTTTTCTCTTCAGTACTTTCTCCTAATCCTGTGGAGGTTGGAATCTAGCTGATTTTATTTCCAGTGAAAACTACACAAGAGAAAATGGTTTCTAACGTGCACCATGAAACATGAGGTTAGATGTAGGGAGGAACTTTCTGACAGTTAACAGTTGCTTGTATTGCAGGGAGCAGCCGAGGGAGTTTTTGTGACTTGCTCTCCAGGAGGATTTGACTAAGGAAGATGTCCATGGCCTTGGTCGTAGTGTGATCCTAGAGATGAATTTGAGATCAATTTCTTATGACTTCTTTCTGTGATTCTCTTATTCTTATTCCTTTAACTATAAATTTTTAGGCTAAACTTAGAATAGCCACACATCTACTCTAAGTTTTTATTTCAAAATCATTAAAAGAATATTCTGTTATTTTAAAAATCTCAATCCTCCCTTCCCCAAATCATGGGTTCTAGGTTTGAGATTCTTAGTGATGTTTCTTTACCCGGTGGATTTTTTCCCCCTCAATTCTAACATTTTTGACCCTTTAACACCAGGAAACCAGGCTTGCATTAGATTTTGGAGGATCATCATAGGCAGAAAAACTACTCGGGGTGAGGCACAGACTGATAACCTGTCTGCTCTTGGTTGTCATTTGGATCCACATTCACTGTAACCAAAAATAGGTGTCATCTGTAATTCGAAAGGTAAATAAAAAACTATCGATTCTAATGACATACATTCTTTAAAACAGAAATAGTAATATTTCTCTTGTTGACTAAAAATATATATATATATGTGTGTGTGTGTGTATACACACACACATACACACATACACACACACACACACACACACATGCAGTTAGAACTGTCCAAAATGTTAGAACATTAATTTCTGAAACTGACAAATTTCGTGGAAATTTCACATATCGTTCAGATGTTTAACAATAAGACAGAGGATCAATTTAAAGCTCTTTCTTTTTAATAGCAAATTTCTAATCTTGTACATCCATATGCAACTGTTTAGAAGTGACAATAGAATTTATAGTTTTAGATATGGGTAGAGTTTGACTACTAATGAATCTTAATAATAAATATACAATGTCAGATAACAGGTTGGTATTTTTTTTTCTTTTCCCTATGCTAAGGCTAGATATATAGCAGATTTAAAAGTAAATTTATAGCCAATTAACTTTGGGAAAGAAAATACAATAAAAAGACCACCCAGTTGTTATAGCCCTTAAATAACCTGTTAAAAAATGCTTGTATACCAAAGTGAGACCCAGATACAGTTCTGATATTTTTTTAAATTGCTCATGACTCCTTGGTTTAAAAAAAAATCAACACCAGATAGCCGTGATTTCCCAAACTGCTCACAGAGTTGTACAATACTTGGCGACCTAAAGATATAGCATATAGGGCACAGATCAAGTTCTCTAGATTGCAATTTGAAGATAACGTGACAAAGCACAATAGTGCAGAAAACATGGAGTGCTGAAGCACTGAATAGGATAAAAAGCAATGAAAGATTAAACCACTCTTAAATCCTACTCTTTCGCAAATGAAATAAACCGTCAGCACAATACACACAAACAGACTCCTTCCTGACACCCATAGACTCAGACTTTCAACACATGAAGCTATATAGAGAGAAACTGGGAAGACTGGCACGGTCCAGAAAACCTGAAGTGTCCAGCTCTGAAGCCCTCCCTGCCCTCCTGTAAGTTTCTTCTCACATAAAGATGAATAATGAGTCAGGTTTGATCGTACTGGTGGCTTCTAAGCTACTTCATACATCTTATTTTTTCGAAATCTCTTTGGTGCCTTTGTATTAGTCCCCAGCAGATTTAAGAATCTTCTAGTTCCTGGATATTCCCATATTTTATGACCATGATTAAAACTGATCTAAAGTATTATTGCTTTATTGTACCTCCTTTAGCCCAAACTGAGTAAAGCAGTGGACAGCAGGACAAATTCTGAATCTACATTGCTAGCAGGGGCAAGGCCACTGAGACAAGGATATTAGTTGTTCTTAAATGCAAAGTGCTCACATAAGCAGCCTAGAAGATGGGCTCTGACGGTAGAAGTATCCTCGTCCACTTCACAAGCAGGAAAGGCTCTTGAGGTGCCTGGACCCTACAGAATGTGTTTCTTTACTTAATCCTATCAAAGACCATATATGGTGGATTATTCCCATTTTACAGACATAGAAACTGAGGTTAAATGAAAATAAGAAACTTTCTCATGGTAAGCTGCGATTCAAATGTCAGTCTGACTGACTAGAAAGTCCATATGCTTTATTTTACTCTTTCCTTCAAGCTACTTGAAGAGCTAATAATAAAATTTTCCTTTTATCCTCAGTACTATTTGAATTTCTGGTTATACATGCTTTGCCAGGAAGTATTTATGGCAGGAACTAGAAAACTCTGGGATGATAGAGTTCCAGACAAAGGGTTAAGTATACTAACTATAACAACTTAGACTGTCTTTTATCAAAACGTTATCTCGGCCTCAATAACCAGGGAAGGATGATTCACAGAAACCAGAGTCTCTTGTCGACTTAAAGGACAGCTGCAGTGAGTCAAAGGGCAGGTCTGCTTAGTGCAGACCATTCATCGAAATATCTGCATTCTGACTCAAATGGGCTAAATGACTGAAATGGCCCCATCTAAAAAAAATCTGGAAGGAATGCTGCCCTCTTGAACTGTACTCTACTGTGGCACCAGCATGGGGTGTTGTCCTAATGTGCTGATAACAAGAGTGACATCAGAATGAGAAGTCTTCAGGACACAGACTTTGTAGTGGTTTTGGCACAGTGTATTCTACGGAGCTTCATATGCTTACAGGAAATATTAAATAATCATTTGGTTGGTGATTGGGGATAACCGATTGAGGGATGGGGAATATTAAGGGGTGGGGTCTGAGAGATTTTCTTGACTGCAGAAGATAAGGAACTACAGACTGTGGGAAGCTTTTGTGAGATAGAACAGTCTCTATGAAGAAATTCTAGGCTAGGTGTGTGGGCATGAAGCAATTAAGTCTGCAGACTGGGTGAATAAAAAAAATATTTCCAAGAAATATTAAAGGTGTGAAGAATTTGAGAAGACCAATGGAAGAAGAGAGAACAAGTGCTAGGTGACCTGACAGGCTTGCTGGCAGACTAACTGAAATTTCTCGACCAAGAGAAGTGCTAAATGAATAGAGTTGTGTACATCATGACTCTCTTTGTTGATACAAAGAGAACTCTGTAGAAATGCCACAAAATTCCAGAGACACTAAAATCACCACCTGTTTTATGTGGAAAGGCAAGAAGCTAGAGAAAAAACAAAAAAGCCAGATGGCTTCATAACAATTCTGGCCCTGACTGAGGCAGGGACAGAGGTATTCCAGTTACTTCACACCTTTGCTGGCAATATTGGGCCCAAAGCTTTGTGTTGAGCTATTGAGTGACCTAATCAAATAAGCAACCTTAGATTTACAATGGAATTGAGGCCAAAATATAGAAGAGTGATGTGATTTTGCATAAAGGTGGATTCAGACGACACACATGGGGAAAAAATCAAGAAAAGACTCTTTGTTTCTTTTATCAGCTCTGCAAAAATATCTCAGTAAACCTTGAATTTGGACCCTGGCATTATGAGACAACTTGAGTTGTGTGATATCTTGCTGTTTATCATCAATGAATCAGTTTTACTCTTAATGTAAAAACATTTGTGAAGAAGAGTCCTAAACTGGCTGGCAGAGCTGGATGAAGAGGGAGCAAGAGGCCACAGTGCCAGCACTGGGAAAACCACAAAGCGCTCAGCCCTCTGAGGTTCAGGCAGGACCACCAAATGGGATTTAGGGCAGGATCCCCAATACAAAGCGGGGAGATAGTGGTATGACCCCTGTTTTGAGGAGCTTTGGAATATAGTACAGACACCGAGAAAGAAACTTCTAGAAGAGGTCAAGGAAGATGCCAGTTATAGGAGGAGAGCATTCTACCATAACTCTGACCAGGCATGCAGGCACAGGGAGTCATCAGGAGGAGGAAATCCGGAAGAGGGGTGAGCTCTGACTCAAGGCCAAACAGAAAAGGTTATCACAAGGAACGAAGGTCCACTGTCAGGCTCAGCAAAAAGTCCCAGAGTCCAGCACTGGACTCTGACCTCTGTTTCCTAAGAATGCACACTAGGTCACACATGGCTGCTGGAAGTGGTGCTTCAAGGGAAGGAAAATTGGAGCAATGTAGGTTCTGGCTCAGACAGAAAAAACTAGAGAACTTTGATGGGATTTAGGGCAGGATCTAAATACTCAAGTATTAGTTAAGTATTTGGGGAGTCAAAAGTTATCCATGGATTTTAACTACACAGGGGGTTGGCATCCCTAACCCCCATGTCGTTCAAGGGTCAACTGTACTTTTGTCTACTTAAAACTTTCAGTGGCTTCTTCAACACAGAGCAAAAGCTAAGTTTATGCCATGGCTCACTTGGCCATATGCACCCGTTGATTTTCTCACCCGATCTGTTGCTCTCTCATTGATCACTTTTTCTGTCCTGGTCATCCTGCCAGATCTCCAACATGCCACGCTTGCCAGGCCTTGGTGTGTGTTGTCCCCTCAGTCTAGAATACCTTTCCCTCCACATGGCTCACTCCTTCAGCTTTTGCGCATCTCTGTTCACATGTCACTCTCTCAGTGAGGTCTTCCTCAATCACTCTATAAAAAATTGCAATACTCCTTCCACTCCTTTACTTCTCACATTTTCCTGCTTTTCTTTTTTCCATAGTAGTTATACCATCTTATATACTACTACATGTTTTACTTATTTGCTTACTGTCTATCTTCCTGAAACAGAGCATAAGCTCTACAAACACAAGAAGTTTTATCAGTTCTGTTCACTGCTTTAGCACCTAGAAAAGGTCTGACACATAATACATGCTCAATAAATATTTTTGAAATAAATTTCAAAAAAGCATAATGAAATCTGCTTTTTGGTTATATTTCCAAACTCATATTTAAATCTTCCACTGAAGCATGATGTAAGCATCATCAAAAATTCTCAAGCCTATTTAAGTTATCTGTTCTATGGTTAATGACATGATCATTTCAGAAAAACTAATTTGTGCTGTGGAAAACTGAGATCAACCAGACTCAGTGAACCCACCACATATTCAAATTTCCTTTGGTTTTACAGATCTGAAAGTCCAACTCTGCTACCATAAGAGTAGACTGCCCAATAGGGAACTGATAGAAAACTAAAGCATAAAAATCAAGATCATTTCCATGTGATATAGTGTTCTCAAACTAAAGTTCTATCAACTAACTTTAGCTATAGTTTCAAAAAGAGAAAACTCATATCTTTAATTTAATTTAATTTAATTTAATTAAGAGTTTTTGCCAATACCTACTTATCATTAACTGGTAGAACCATATCTCTAAAACCTGGGGTCTGGAGCCTTTACCAATATCTGCTGAGCAGCAAGATTCCAGGCTTGGTCCTATGGGCTACCCCTCATTCTGAACAAGACTTGTGGGGCAGGGAAGTGGCAGGATATCTTTATAGCTACTGTGTAGCAAACAGAAGTACAATAATTACACATAGTTAACAATTGCTTGAAAAGAGAGAGCCTTGGTGTAGTGGAACAAGAATAGACCTTGGAGTCAGAAAGGCCTGCTTAATTTAAATCCCCACTCTGCTCTTGACCACTTGAGATGGAGAAATTATCAATTCTCAACTTTATTTCTTTATAAAATTGGGAATATAGTTCCTGCCCCATGGACTTCTTATAATAAATAAATGTGATCATGTAATTCCTTACAGCTGTGGCTTGCATAGAATAGGAGCTTGGTCAATGGCAGCTTTATTAATAATAAAGACCCATTAAGAATAATGTCAAGTAATGCATTATTGGTGAAGAATAAAAGCAAACACTAAAGAAGAACAGTTTTGAGCAGTGCGTAATTGGTGTGACAATAAAAACAGAATGGCTAGGTTTGAATAAAAAGACAGATCCCCAGGTGAGAGCGCAGAGCTAAATACCAAAGACCCATCTTCACATACATGCACACAGGCATTTGCTCATACATGCATTTGCCCTTTTGTGATCCATATGGATGATGATTGAATAGAAGAATTTTCTAACTATACATAAACAGTTTGGATTGATGATTAATGTTTCTATGTAATTTATTGTTATGTGAGTTGGTTTCGACTCCTGGCGCCCCTTTGAATGACTGACGTCCACAATGTCTTGTCCTCAACAGCCCTGCTTAGCTCCTGTATACTCATATCTATGGCTTCTTTTACGGAATCAGTCTATCTCTTATTTGGTCTTCCTCTTTTCTTTGTGCCTTCTATTTTTCCCCACATTATTGACTTTTCCAAAGAACCTTTCCTTCTCATGATGTGCCAGAAGTAAGATGGCTTCAGTTTTGTTATTTTTGCCTACAGCCATGTTTCAGGTTTAATTTGCTCTGGGACCCATTTGTTCATCTTTCTAATGGTCCAGGATATCTGTAGAGCTCTCCTCCAACACCATGTTGCAAATGAATCAATTCTTGCAACCAGAGAACTAATATTCTGCCTGTTTTTTAGTTCACCTATTTGTCATTTAGTATAGATGTACTTCAATATACTGGAAGGATAGAGCGAGTAGCTTCCAAATTTCTCTCACAGCCCATATCTAAGAAAAGCTTCACCTAGAATATCTTTACCTGATTAGAGTAAATTTCTCAAACATACACAGACTAATAGAGAGATCTTAACCTTTCATACTCATGCCATCACACCTAGCAAGAATACATTGTCCTGAAATTAGGTGAGGGATGTAGCAGCATGAGATATCCAGCTTCCCATAGTCTGTATTCTATTGCTACCATCAGACAGAGCGGAGGTGTCCAACAGGGACCTTATGAGCTGATCCAAACAATAACCAGACTTTCCAGCTGGGGTGAGGGCTCTCAAATGGGTGTGGTTTCTAGAAACAGCTTCCTGGACTATGACCATATTTTCTCAGCATGTGTTACTTCAGGAAGGTTTGCATGCTTATGGTGTGGGTGGTGTTCTCTGTGATGGCGGGGTGGCAATAGCACCAAGGTAATAACACCCCACTGTGATGCCATCAAAGCCACAAAACCTCCCCTTGGCATTTTTGTTCCTGTGGTCAATGACTTTGTGGAAGCCTCTGTGGTCATATCCAAATCTCATCTGCCTTGGTAGTCCTTCACTGTGCTGACCCTCAAGAAATGCAGTGGTCCAGACAGGGATTCTCAAGCCTGCCCATATTATCCCCTTCCATTGGGCCTAGGTACAATGTGTTAGCAGATATGGTGAATGGAGAGGAGGGTCTAGTGGTTCCAAGATTTTGGGATTTCAAGACAAGTAAGGGTTTCCCAACTAAGAATATTAACAAGAAGCAACTGCAATTTACTATCAGAAAACAATAAAATTTTGGCTTCAGGGTCAAACTATCTAGGTTGTATCCCAACTCTGCCATTTAATAGCTTTGGGACCTTGAGATAGAGGCTTAACCATACAATGGAGACCATAGCTGTAGGATTCTCATGAGAATTACAGATAAATTAACTGCTACATGCAGATCAAGCACTTAGCATAGTGCCTGGGACATTTTATTATCCTTGTTATTGTAATTTTATGAAAGAAAGATTATTTTAACCCCCAAAATAGAAAGCATCTCAGAGTAAAGGATAATCTCTTCTAAGAAAACATAGCTGGCAAAATACACACACATAGACACACATATGCAAAAATTATTCAAGTTTCATTTTACAAATGATAAAATACAATGGTTTTCTTGCAACATATTGGGCAGTTTGCAGATATATTCTACAGTATTATTTGAAATGAAAGCCAAATTCAGCTCAGTCACATACTTTGTTATTTAAATGGACATTGTTGAAAGTATAGTTTCTCTTAAACTTATTTTGAAAAATAGAATGCCAATACACCTAATTCAAAATATTTGGTGCTAATTAAGAGAAGCCAAACATGCACAGCCCCGAGAAATCAGGATGGTAATTGGTTAGGTTTTAGTATCAGGAAAATAAATACAACAATTGCAAATTGTGATCAATGCCATAAAAAGAAAGAAAGGAATTAGTAGAGAAAACTTATGCAGAAGTGCTTTATATTACCTGGAAGAGAAGGTCTCTCTGGGGAGATGGTATTTTAGCCGTGGCCTCAAATGATGAGAAGAAAAAAGCCATGTGAAGAACAGGGGAAGAGCATTCCATGAAGAGGGAAAGATGCAAAGATCCTGAAGATTCAAAAGAAGCTTGTTCAAGGAAACAATCAAAGATCAGTGTGACTGAAGTTTAGTGAGTGCTGAAGTGTATCATAAAATGTGGTCAAAAGCAGGAGATTAACAGGGAAAATTCATCTATGATGATAGAAATCATAACAATAGTCCCTTAGTTAGAGAGCAGGGTGAGGATTAACTAACAAGGATATTTTCCTGGGGTAATAGAAATGTTTATTGCAATAAGGATGTGTGTCACATGGGTGAATACATTTATCAAAACTCATCAAATTATATACTTATATTTGTGCATTTCACTATGTGTAAATTATATTTCAATATAAAATGAAAATAAACAACAAAATGTGCACACACAAGCAAGAGTAGCTGGGGCCATTTCATGCAGGGAATTTGAAACAGTGATACAAATTCAGATTTTATTTTAAGTACAATGGAAAGCCCTTAGACAGTTTTAAGCAGTGGGATGAGATGATCTCATTTATAATTGAAGATCAGTGCTGCTGCTATTGAAGAATGTATTGAGGAGAACAAGTGTGGAAGCCTCAAGTTATCTGACTTAGGGTCTATTGCAGTAGTTCAAGTAAGAGATAATGATGGCCTAAGATGGAGGCTGGTATCCTCCTTGTAAAGGTGCCAGAATAGGCAAAATCAGCCCTTTAATAGGTGACATTTGTTCTGTTTCCGTTTTGCACATTTTCCATTATAAGTCATGCTATAAGAAACATCCTTATAAATCAACATTTGAGCATATCTATGGTTATAT
>NW_011888883.1:789693-792122 GCF_000151845.1 Pteropus vampyrus
ATCAAAGATCAGTGTGACTGAAGTTTAGTGAGTGCTGAAGTGTATCATAAAATGTGGTCAAAAGCAGGAGATTAACAGGGAAAATTCATCTATGATGATAGAAATCATAACAATAGTCCCTTAGTTAGAGAGCAGGGTGAGGATTAACTAACAAGGATATTTTCCTGGGGTAATAGAAATGTTTATTGCAATAAGGATGTGTGTCACATGGGTGAATACATTTATCAAAACTCATCAAATTATATACTTATATTTGTGCATTTCACTATGTGTAAATTATATTTCAATATAAAATGAAAATAAACAACAAAATGTGCACACACAAGCAAGAGTAGCTGGGGCCATTTCATGCAGGGAATTTGAAACAGTGATACAAATTCAGATTTTATTTTAAGTACAATGGAAAGCCCTTATACAGTTTTAAGCAGTGGGATGAGATGATCTCATTTATAATTGAAGATCAGTGCTGCTGCTATTGAAGAATGTATTGAGGAGAACAAGTGTGGAAGCCTCAAGTTATCTGACTTAGGGTCTATTGCAGTAGTTCAAGTAAGAGATAATGATGGCCTAAGATGGAGGCTGGTATCCTCCTTGTAAAGGTGCCAGAATAGGCAAAATCAGCCCTTTAATAGGTGACATTTGTTCTGTTTCCGTTTTGCACATTTTCCATTATAAGTCATGCTATAAGAAACATCCTTATAAATCAACATTTGAGCATATCTATGGTTATATCCTTGTATTAAGTAAATGCTTAGAAGCAGAACCCTAGAAGAAAGGAAATGCATATTTTTATTTAGATACATGCCATTAATTTATCTAGAGATCAGCAAGATAAATATGATTACTTATGTCCCTGAATCTCCATTCATACTGGCCATTCATCATCATCATCATCAGTATTATCATCATCATCATATTACCTTATTAAGCTATAGAAAAGCCTCTTGCTATTATCAGAAATTAATTTTTTTGTTACTACAAAATTAGAATTTTTTCATATTGTTTAGGCATTTGAATTTATTTTTTGAGTTACCCATTTATTTTCTTTGGAAGTGAGGGTTCTTTAATAACTCTCCATGTTACTGATATTGTTTAAGAGTTAAACTAAAAGTAAATCACTGTTTCTGAGCCTTGTAATTGAGTTTTGTAAGAGTTTCTTCCAACAAAAAGAGACAGAATTGTACATTGTAAATGCATCAGATAGCTAGATTCCGTTTCCCCATGTGAGACTTGTTTTAGCATACTATCTCGGGTCAACTATTTGAGTTCCCAGGGAATCAAAATCTTCTAGTTGGGTCAGCATCCTTCCAGCAGTATCTGTATGAATGTTTTCTGTTTCTCTCTTCTCATTGTTATACAACAAAAAGGTCAGCTAACCTTGCATGAAATTCCAGGAGGCTTTTATCTGTCCTCTGTTTTCTATGTCTGAAGAGCAATCAGTGGAATGAAATTTGCTTTAATGGTTGAATCCTTCAGAAAGGTATTGTTTCTCAGCACAGTTGATGTCATTAGAATCTGTGAGTTGAACTGGGATCCAGTTTTCTCACGTGTTCCCCAATGTTTCTCTCATCAGACCCCTTTCTTTTTAATATTTATGCATTCTCATTGGTCAAAGCTATCTGTCAATGTACATTTAAAATTCATTCCTCTTCTAATGACAGATCTACAGTAAAATTGTGGCAAGATTATTGTCTGCATTTCTCCCTATTATTAAAATAAGAATTCATGAATGTTTAACAACTACTTCAAGACAAAGTATTTCTGCCCTTTTATAATAGTCACCCTAGCTCTCAATTCTCATCAGAAGCCTCCCACATTCTTTCTATTAATGTTTAGTAGATAGCTTGAGTAGTCATCATTTATAGAAAAGTTGAATTCCTGTTGACTAATATTTCTGTTTGGAAGTTTGTTGGATTTTCCCTTCCAAGGTTCCTTGTTTTTTTTTTTTTCAAAGTAGTACCAGAAACTTCTCAGTCTTTTCTTCAATGATTTGACTTTATTAAATTGGTTACTTATATTCCTGACATACATGGTAAAGGTAACAACTGTGCCATCAATTGGCAGTTGTTATCATAGTGATTTATGACTTTGTAGACTCATAAGTTCCTTAAGGACCAAGAGCATGTCTTATATATCTTTAAATGCCTTCAACCTATCTTTTTTTTGCCAAGTGTAGTGCCTGACACATGGTTGACACTCAACATGTGTTTGTGGATGACCTAATGAAAGAATGAACAAATGATGGAGGAATTAAGGATACAGAAAAACAGGCTGTGGCAGTGAAACAGTTTATGGAGGGATCCTGTGTATTTTCTCTTCAGCACCATGTTATAACCAGTCACACTTTCAGAAAAAGCTTAAATAAAAATATATTACACTCAAATTCTTATCAAGTGCCTTAATATAGAATAGTTTTATTTACAGAGAGA
>NW_011888883.1:792172-799419 GCF_000151845.1 Pteropus vampyrus
TCTCATCAGACCCCTTTCTTTTTAATATTTATGCATTCTCATTGGTCAAAGCTATCTGTCAATGTACATTTAAAATTCATTCCTCTTCTAATGACAGATCTACAGTAAAATTGTGGCAAGATTATTGTCTGCATTTCTCCCTATTATTAAAATAAGAATTCATGAATGTTTAACAACTACTTCAAGACAAAATATTTCTGCCCTTTTATAATAGTCACCCTAGCTCTCAATTCTCATCAGAAGCCTCCCACATTCTTTCTATTAATGTTTAGTAGATAGCTTGAGTAGTCATCATTTATAGAAAAGTTGAATTCCTGTTGACTAATATTTCTGTTTGGAAGTTTGTTGGATTTTCCCTTCCAAGGTTCCTTGTTTTTTTTTTTTTCAAAGTAGTACCAGAAACTTCTCAGTCTTTTCTTCAATGATTTGACTTTATTAAATTGGTTACTTATATTCCCGACATACATGGTAAAGGTAACAACTGTGCCATCAACTGGCAGTTGTTATCATAGTGATTTATGACTTTGTAGACTCATAAGTTCCTTAAGGACCAAGAGCATGTCTTATATATCTTTAAATGCCTTCAACCTATCTTTTTTTTGCCAAGTGTAGTGCCTGACACATGGTTGACACTCAACATGTGTTTGTGGATGACCTAATGAAAGAATGAACAAATGATGGAGGAATTAAGGATACAGAAAAACAGGCTGTGGCAGTGAAACAGTTTATGGAGGGATCCTGTGTATTTTCTCTTCAGCACCATGTTATAACCAGTCACACTTTCAGAAAAAGCTTAAATAAAAATATATTACACTCAAATTCTTATCAAGTGCCTTAATATAGAATAGTTTTATTTACAGAGAGAATTTTATTAAGAGCTGAATTCCTGGATATTATTCTTCTATACCTAGCTTGACATTGTGCAAGGAATTTAAGCATACTGATCCCCAAGTCATCCATCCATAAAACACTCTTAACTCATAGTTATGATTTATGAAAAAATATTGGGAAATTTTTCTGAGATTGCTTTGCAACCACTGAATTTTTATAACAGATCAAAGAAGTGCACACCAACAACCATAATCATTATTAAAAATAAGTGAATGTTTTTAGGTTTCCTTAAAAAACATATATTTAGTTATGAAAAGCATGAAGAAAAAGATATGATACAATTCAGTTAACAAAGTTAGTATAGAAATTAAATTTTTTAAAATAGAAGACACACATGCTAATAAATACCTAGCCTTGGAAAAATTCTCTTGCTATATAACTCAAAGTTCAATAAACATGACTGAGCAGAAATGAGTGAGAATACCAGAAATGGTGAGAAATTTCGTCACTGCTTATTTTCCAGAAACAAAACCTGAATTCTGGGTGAAAACTCTCTAACTCTGAATTTCAGGTATGATTCCAGGACCTCAATGACAGGCAATGATCCTGCTGAGGGTGCATGCTAGCTTTTTGTAGTACTGTAGTAATACTGATTGCAAGGAAACATCTCTAGTTTCCATTCTGAATTTGTTTATTGCCGTATTTAATACAAGAACACTCTCATGCAGTGTCCTTGTCCTTAAAGGTTTTACATTGTCTCTGAGAAGAGAAAATGAAATAAAAATAAGTTTCTAATCCAGTTAAAATGGTCTGAACGATGCTTGTCAAACTGTAGGTCATGATCTATGGTGAAATATTAATTTTGTGGGTCACAATCAGCACTTTTTCAGAAGAAAATAAAGTAGAAAAAAATGTCAAAGGACATCAAACAAAATAATGTTATGGGTTGTTTTGTGAAAATTTCATATAAATTGTGTTTGTGCATAGCTATGCATCAAATGTATTTTTGTTTTTTACTATGGGTTGTGTCTCCAAAAGATTAAAAGCCACCGAATTAGCAGACCAGAGCAGATTTGTTATAAAAACTAAAATAATAAATATGGATGGCTGCAGCCCAGCTTGGTTGCCATTTCTGCAAATGTGAGCACCCATTGGTTGCATGGGAGTGGTATTAGCTGCATCCAAATGTAAGGAGCATGGAGAATTGAGCCCTGTCCTCAGGATGACAGCAGCAGGTGACCCTGTTGGAAAACTCTCCCTGGCCATTCAGGCTGAACAGCTCAAGCCTCGCCTTCATGTTGAGAGAACAAGTGACAGGGTTTAAGAAGATAGCATGTTAAAGCTTTAAGAGACATTGGAGACTATGGAGATCACCCCCTCATTTTATACACTAGCCAAGAAGGGAGTGTGAAAACCTCCTGGTATCCAGGGATGGCTTGAGAGCTTCTCTCCCTTTCCCCTACCTCCACTCCTCCACTAGATAATCCTACCTAACATGTGGGATTTGATAGGATAAAAGTATGTTGGCATCCTCAAAATTGGGATCTCTCCATTTTACGTAAAGCTAATCAACATGAGGTCTTTCCCAAGCTGAAACTTGCCCACGATTACCAAATGATGTACGGTTGTTTGCAATATAGATAACGTTCCAATAGGGACCTCACTAAATATCCTCTAAAAACTCCTATTATACAAGACCTCTGGCTGAACTTCAACCCTCTGCTAAGGAGTGAAAAAGAGTGGTATTGTATCTGCTAACCCCCTCTCCCCAGCTCTACTCCAAATGCTGAAATCATTAGGCAAATTATTCTCTTTACCTTGTAAAAATTTGGACAAAGTGAGGCATCAACCCATAGAAGAGTGCAATTAATTAAAGATAACTGGGTTGATTGAATTTAATATTCAACTCTGGAGTGCCTATAAAAAAGGACAAGGTGACCATCTATTATTAAATTCTTAGTAGCTTTTGGCTTTCTTTATAACAGATGTTTTCCTGTGTTGGTCAGTAGTATCCTATGGGTTATAAAATAAAGAAGCCTGAACAATTGACTGGCAAATTTCCCAAACTTAGGTCAGCTTCAAGTATATGAGAAATGGTGCTACACTGAGGGCAAATACAAAAAAAAAAAAATCAATTTGATTTTACAAAATCTATTTTAGTTTGGCTGGATGTTGCCTGAACTCCCACTGCAGAGAATGGCAAGCAGTCAGTGTGTAATTCCAGAACTCAATATAAAAAATGTGTTTGTGTGATAGCACTACACAATCTCTTTAGATTTGCTATGTAAGGTTCTATTAATCTAAAAGAGTTGTTCTGTGTCACTGGCATTTTCCCTTAGAGTTTGGTGCAATATGAATATACTTCAATTGCAAAATTATTTTCAAAAAGAGGAAGAGTAAAAATCCATCCTGACCAATGTTTGCCAAATATGAAGTGTAATTACAAAAATATTGAGACTTTCTAAAAAACCAGATATGCCAGAACTTATACATCTCAATGAAGCCACTTGGAAAGTTACAAAAAACACCTAACTCTACTTTCCTTGTTCAGAACATAATTGGAACTCATTCTTTGGCTACTTGGAGTTGTATTATCTTGGGTAAGTATTTTAAACACTTAGAGTCACAATTTCCTCATCAATTAAATGGGAATATTTTTCCCCATAGATATCTACTAGTGGAATACAAATGTAGCACAACTGCAAAAATGCTTTTGAGGACTAAGTAAAATAACATATGCAAAATCTCAAATATAGTGACTAGCTCATAGTAGGCCTTTAATACACAGAAGATGTCATTATGCTTTATTTATATATGGCTTCTTCCAGAAGACATAAATCGCACTCTTTCTTCTGAAATAATACCGTCAGAAGCAAAACAAAAAATGAAAATACAAAGGTCATCATTCTGCCCAACCATCAACACTGCCCCTCTTCTGTCCATTCTCTGTAGTACAAACAGTTTTGTTGGGGTTGCAAGGAGTAGGGGAAATCTACCCAGCATCTCTGCTTAAGGACCTCTTCAATATGTTGCACATTTAGCATTCTTAACCATTGCCTTTTACCTACTTCTCAGCCTAATCTCCATGCTGAGAATCTCATCACTGGTGCATCATCTCATACCTTTTTGGGTTTGAAAACAATTCCCCTCTGCTTGCAATCTGTCTCTGAACATCTATTCAGCAACCCCTATATGATAGTACCTCTTTTTTCCACGTCTGCAGGGCACAGTTATTCACTCCCTCTGCTATACTCCACCTTGTGCACTCTTGATGCATTCAAATTACTTGCTTGGCACATCTTCTCCCTCCAATAGAGTATATAGTAGTATCCCAGAGGAGACCATTGGAGACATTACTAGTTTAGGTAGGTAACTTAACCACTCTAAACCTTAGTTTGCTCATCTGGAAGACAAGGACCCTACTATTACCGGCTTTATACCATTATTGTGAGGATTAAACAAAATGAAGGATATTCAGCACTTCATACCATTTCATGATATCCAATAACAATTAGCTGCTTTGGTTTATTTATTTACTTGTTTGTTTATTGTTTATTTATTCCTTGAGGCTTTATAGTAGCCAGGTCCTAGAATATACTAGGTGTTTAGTTAAAGTTGAATAAATGAATGGATAAATGGCGACTCAAAAAAACATTTCAGAAATCTACCTCTTTATACTTAAGAAGCTTTTTAAAAAGAATATTCTATGATTCCCCTGAATAACCTAGTGAAGTAACTTATAATTCATAATAGAGAGATGTGATGAAATTATCTTTGGGAGAAAGGTGATTCATTTAAAAATGTATTCTTGTTGAAATTTTTATGTCGTTATGATTTAGGTACGACTCAACAAATGCGCTACTTTTCTGAAAAGATGCTCCTATATGAATTATGAAGTAAATGAATTATTCACATTGACATCACAGAGAGAGGCCTTCCCATGGTAAAACGTGATTGCAAAAGTATACTAAAGGAAGCAACAATTCCATCCACAAGCTTGGAGCTGCAAGAGCCATCCTCAGACTGGTTGGTCTTTTTGCTGCCACAGTTTCCCCAGGATTTTAAAGTTATAAATACTGTTGAGGGCCTTAATAGGGAGCTAGATACCTGCCTAATGAGTTTCTGAACTGGGATGGTACCTGAGAACCTTGGTCCAAGTTTTGCCTTGATATTTCCTATAATGCCACAGAAGTGAAAGGAAGCTAGACAGAGTTAGACCTCTGATTCTTCTACTGATTTTCATTATTCCAAGAATTCTGCTAGAAATAAGAAAATATGGATCCATTCCTATTTTATGCTTTGCTGTTTTATTGTAGTACTTGATTTAATGGTATTTATCAGTATTATTATTATTACTAATACTTTTTAAACAAAACCTCACCCTGTAAATTTATTTTTTTATTTTTAGTTCTATTATTGTTCCAAGTATTTCTACATTTTCATTATACTTTATCTTTTGAACCATGAATTATTTAGAAATGTTTTTAAATTTCCAACATATGAAAACATTTTATCTTTTTGTTATTGACTTCTTAATTATATTATGTTCAAAGCATGTGATGAGTGCGATATTTTTTGAAATTTATTGATATGTGCTTTATGACCTAGTATTTGATTAATTTTTGTAACTCTTCCATATTCTCAAATGATTGCATTCAGGGTTTTACATATGTCTTTTAGATCAACGTTGTTAATCAAATTACCCATATATATTTCTCGATTTTTTTTGCCGCTTGACTTACCAATAATTGAAAGAGAAATGTTAGTCTCACCCTGTAAATTTAAATGCATTATATCTTCTACTTCCTTTTAAATTTTTTTCAGTTTTATTGAAAAATAATTGACATACATCATTGTATAAGTTTAAAGTATAATTTGATTTGCATATATTATAAAATAATTATCACAATAAGTTCAGCTAACATTCATTCTCCTATATAGATACAATAAAAGAAAAAAAAAGAAAAGAAAAGAGTTTTCAGTGATGAGAATTCTTAGCATTTACTCTCATTACAACCTTCCTACATATCATACATCAGTGTTGGCTGTAGCCATCATGTTGTACATTACATCCCTACTACTTACAACTGGAAGGTTGTACCTTTTGACTACCTTCAATTCCCCTATGCCCCACCCTCTGCCTCTGGCAACCACATGTCTGATCTTTTCCAAGAGTTTGATTTTATTTTTTTTTTAGATTCCACATATAAATGAGATCATACAGTCCTTGTCTTTCTCTGACTTATTGTACTTAGCATACTGCCTTACAGATTCATCCATGTTGTACATGGTAGGATTTTCTCATTTTTTGTGGCTGAATAATATCTATCTATCTATCTATCTATCTATCTATCTATCTATCTATCTATCTATCATCTATCTATCATCTATCTACCCACTTACCTACTACAACTTCTTTATCCATTTACCCATTGATAGATACTCAGGTTGTTTTCATGTTTTGGCTACTGTAAATAATGCCTCTATGAACATGGGAGTGCAGATACTTTTTTGAGTTTGTGTTTGAATTTCTTTTGTATATATTTTCAGAAGTGGAATTGCTGGATCATATAATAGTTCTATTTCTAATCTTATGAGGAACTCTCATACTGTTTTCCACAAAAGCTGTACTACTTTAAAATTCCACCAACAGTTCACAATGGGCCCCTTTTCTCCACATCCAATGCTAACATTTGTTATCCCTTGTCTTTTTGATGATGGCCATTCTAGCAGGAGTGAGGTGATATCATCTCATGGTGGTTTTAATTTACATTTCCCTAATGATGTTGAGCACCTTTTCATGCACCCGTTAACCATTTATATGTTTTCTTTGGAAAAATGTCTATTCAGGTCCTTTGCCCATTTTTTAATTGGATTATTTTTATGTTTTTTTTTTTTGTTATTGAGTTGTATGAGTTCTTTATATATTTTGGACATTAACCCCTTATCAGATATATAGCTTGCAAATATTTTTCCCATTCCATAAGTTGTCTTTCCACTTCGTCGATAGTTTCTTTTGTTGTGCAGAAGCTTCTTAGTTTGATAGTCTCACTTTATTTTTATTTTGTTGCTTGTGTTTTAGGTGTCATATCCAAAATATCAAAGATTCGTGTCAAGAAGCTTTATTCCTGAGAGTTTTATGGTTTCAGGTCTTATATTTAAATCTTTAATCCAATTTATGTGAGTTAATTTATGTGAGTGATGTAAGATATGGGTCCAGTTTCATTCCTTTACATGTGAATATCCAATTATCCTAGCACAACTTATTGAAGAGACTGTCATTTATTCATTGAGTATTCTTGGTTCATTTGAAAAGTATTAGTTGACTGAGTATGCCTGGATTTATTTCCGGGCTCTCAATTCTGTTCTATTGTTCCATTTGTCTGTTTTTATGCCAGTACCATGATGTTTTGATG
>NW_011888883.1:799679-806700 GCF_000151845.1 Pteropus vampyrus
AAAAAAAATCCATTGTTAGTGTATAGAAATGCTACTGATTTTTGTATGTTAATTTTGTTTCCTGCAACTTTACTAAATTCATTGATTAGATCTAACAGTTTGGGGTTGAGTCTTTAGGATTTTCTCTATGTAAAATCATGTCATCTGCAAATAGAAACCATTTTACTTCTTCCTTTCTAATTCTGATACAGTTTACTTCCTTTTCTTGTCTGATTGCTCTACTTAGAATTTCCAGTACTATGTTAAATAGCAGTGGAGAGAAAGGGCACCCTTGTCTTATTCCTGATCTTAGAGGAAAAGCTTTCAACCATTCACCATTGACTTTGATGTTAGCTGTGAGCTTGTCATATATGTTCTTTGTTATGTTGAGATATGTTCTTTCTATGACTAATTTGTTAAGACTTTTTACCAAGAATGAATGTTGAATTTTGTCGAATGCTTTTTCTGTATTTACCAATATGATCATATAATTATTTTCTTTCATTCAATTAATGTTCTGCTAACTTTGGGCTCAGTTTTTTTTTTTTTTCCTAGTTCCTTAAGGCATAGAGTTATGTCACTTATTTGAGATTTTTCTTGCTTATTAATGTAAGCATTTTATTACTATAAACCTTCCTCTTGAACTGCGTCTGCTATATCCCATAAGTTCTAGTATGTCGTTTCCATTATTATTCCATTATTTTCATTTATACTTTTTAAACAGAACTTCACCCTGTAAATTTAAATGCATTACATTTTTGACTTTGTTTAAAAATTTGTAATGACTATTTTTTTTAACTACAGTTTTAAGTTCACAACAAAATTAAGATGAAGGTACAGAGATTTCCCATTTACTCCCTGCTCCACACACATTCATAGCTTCCCGCTTTATCAACATCCTCTACCAGAATGGTACATTACAACTGATGAGCTTACATTGACACATCATAATCACCTAAAATTCACAGCTTACAATAGGAAGTATTCTTGGTATTGTGCATTCTATGGGTTTGAAGAAATGTACAATGACATGTATTCATCACTGCAGTATCATTCAGAGTATTCTCACTAATATAGAGTGTCCCACTCATTCATCCTTTCCCCCACCAAGCCTCTCCTTTTACACTGTTATTCTATCCCCACAGCTCCTCCTATTCTACTGTCTCTTAAATGCGCAAACGTGTTTTTTTCACTGGGAGATAGTAGATGGTGTAACCTTTGCAGAAGGCAAAGTTTTCATTATGTTAAAGATTTGTGTTCTGTACCTTTCCTCAGCAATATATTTCAGGGAGAAATCTGCATTCTTTATGAGCCTGGCCCTAAAACTCCATAGATTTCAATTATCCTCAGAGTCTGGTTATGCATCAAAAGATCTCTCTTTTTTCAAAATGTGGTGCCTAAAATGAAAAGCTGCTATGTTGTTCATATACTGTGCTTTGAGGAACAGCTTTTCACAGATGGAAGGGCATAAAAATGATGGGCTGTTATCTTGTAGCCTGAAACTCCACTCTCTGAACACATGAAATATTGATATTAAATCAAGCTGTACCTGATTTCCCCCATATGAATCCTTCTAAGTTCTTGACCTCTGTTCTGTTGCCGTTTCATTTTAGGCAGAATTCCAGTGGTAGGGTGGGTATAGGGGGAATGTGTGGCCTTGGTGAAAGACAAATTGAAATTGGACTAGTTCATTTGTATATTTTAGTAAATTCAGGGATGGCAGAAAACAGTAAAAATAAGTGTAGTGACAATATGGTCAGACAGATAAACTCATTCAATATAAACTCACTCATTTGCAATGACATCATTGAAAGCTGACAAACAGCACTTCTAATTTTTATAAACAATAAATTGTAAAAGAAAATAAATTCTAACCCACATTCTAATTAGGCAGAATATTTGTTAAGGTAATACTTGCTGCTGTAAAAACAAAACAAAACAAAACAAAACAAAACAAAACAAAACAAAAACAAAGCTTATAATGGTTCACACACTTATTTTTCACTCATGTACAGTCAAAATGAGTGTTCCTGATTAACTGGGGCTCACCTTGGGCACTGATTCAGAGTCCTGGGATCCTTCCATCTTGTGACTCTACCAGCTTAACACACAGCTTACAAGGTTACCATACTGCATCAATTCATGTGAAGAAAAAGAACATAGAGAATCTATCATGGTTTTTATGCACCAGGCTCAGAAATGTTACACATCACTAAGTGTAAGTGTAAGATAATCTCAGGAATGTCATCTGGCTGTATGCCTTGGAAGAAGAAGAAAAGCTTTTGTCAATCATCTAGAAGTTTTTTGCCATAGCTAGCACACTTTCAATAAGAGCATTTTCAAAAATTTTCTACATAGATAATTTGACAAGATCATGAAACAGGTAGGTTATTGTTATAAAGAGTTCCTTCCATAAAAAAAGAAAATAAGATATTTCATATTTTTAATATATCCTGAAAATGTGGTCTGACCTTTCGATCCCTGTAATTGTCTTACCATTCCTTCTAGAAGGAATATAGTAAAAAGAAATCATATATACCTGATTTTCCAAATTTGCATAAAAGGGAAGGTGGAGACAGCAATCAAACTCAGATCTGTCAGTCTTTTAAGCCCAAAGCATCAAACTCTAGAGGACTGTGCCTCTCATTGATTATACTGGGTCTAGTCCAAACCTTGGTTCTTAATATCTGGTAGGACAGCTACAGAGTCATGAGGGCATGGAATGAAATAAAAAGGAAAGAATCGAGCTTTCTAGAGTATTCATAAAAACTTTCAGTGTCAGTAACAGATAAATCCTGTTCTTTCCAGTGTCTCCTGTATAGATAACAATTATTCTACATTCTTTTTAACTCCACTAATCCAATTGCAGAGTACTTACATCCATTCTGGGGATAAATTGTACCTTTTGGGGGTTAACTGTTTCAGAACTTGATGCATAGTTTTGATTAAGAATTCACTAATTGGCTCCTAGAGGGCCCAATCACCAACAGGAAAACTACTTTATTTTCCAAAGTCATCTCAGCAATTAAATTTTTTTTTTATACAAGTTTTACTTTTAGCTTTAAAATCTTATGTTTTAAAGCTAAAAGTAACACTTGTATAATACATATTCTTTGAGGTATGTTAACAAAATTAAAAAGTGACATTTTATGCTTAAATTCATTGAAAGTTTACCATCTACTCCCTGATATTGGTTCGTATATAGAAGCTTGTCCCTCTTTCATGCTCACTCTTAACAATCGCTGGGAAAATCAAAAAAATTTTTTCAATGTAATTTACATATAACCAATAATTCTTTTCTAAACACAGGGTTTCTGTGGCTCAAGAATTGGGATTACTTTTCTTAAATAAAAAAATATATGTCATGAATTTAATACATAACTTCAAATTTCCACCAGTTTGTAAGCAATTTGGGAGAGGGAAGCATCCATTAGGTAAAAATATAATATAAAACACTAAGCATAAAACAAAAAGGACATGCTTTATCCTCTATGAATAAGTAATATAGTCATTCAATATGAAGCAAGAATATCTACTAAGCAACAAATAACAAAAATAAATTCTCTCATAAGAAGTAATAAATCAACAAATACCAAATCCTCCCTTAGGACAGCAGCCTAAAAGAGTATTTGGTTTTTGGTTAGAGCATGAATCTCTAAAAATGAATTAGTTAACTGAAATTCCTATGTCTTTAATGTATTATTAAACAAAAGAGCTTAAAAAGCTAAAAAGTAATCTAATAATCTGCTTTAATATTTAAGATTCATGAGAATGAGTAAATAAAGCAATATGAAAATTAAGAATTAATTCTAAAAATACCTACCTAAGTTAAAAAAAGAAAATAGAAAACCCTTTCTGAATTGACCCTTTAAAATGTTTTTTTAAATACTTTTGATTTGGCAAAAGTGGATGAAAAACTGAATAACTTCAATTTCTGTATGTTTATTGCTTCTGAGTGAGAAGAACTACTTCTTGATCTCACTGCTCTTTTCTGATCCTTCAGAGAAAAGGATGTTTAAAAAAAAAAACAGTCCACATCAATCCCAGAAAAGCAGAACCTAAAGGAAAATATTTTAGTAGAAAATGTCAAGTAGTGATATTACAGCATAGTTTTTATATCATTAGCCAATGTTGATAAGTATTCCAATTACAGATTTAAACCAATATGGAAAATATAGATTGTATTTCAGGTAAAAAATAATAATAATAATTCTCCAAATTAATGAGGGAAACCCAGGCATAGGTTATATAGCAGTCAGGAAATGCCTAAATAAAGAAGTAGTGATCAAGTAAAACTGGAAGGCAGCTGTAACTCCTGGTTTAAAATCCCTTTCAAAATATAATAGCAACAAATTGACAGAAAATTAGTTCGTTTTGATTCTAGTGGAATTGATTCTGCAACCAATAATTTGTGCTCTAACTTTAAAATGATTAGAAATAATTTAATGAAGATGTTACACTCCTGGACCCAGAGTCCACATGAATCATCTACTACTCCCCATCTGTATGACCTTGAGCAAGTCCCTTTAGCCTTCTCTGTCTTGCCTCTGATACCGTATGTACTGGAGGACTCTCCATCTCGCCTGTTGCTTCCCACTGTCAATCATTCTGCTCTTGGTGTTCTGACAAGCTAACAACCCAAAGCTGCTGGCTGACTGTGGTAGGATGAGTTTGGAAAATGGGTGGTCATACAAGAGAACTCTGGAGAGAAAACTATGCTAGATGAGGTCTTTGAAAGTCTTTAGAAAAGACAGCTCATGCATTTCTAGAGTCATAAATTGTCACACGAAACCAATGATCTCATTTTAGTGATATTTGTTATTGAAAGAAATATGGATAACAACTTGTCTTAAAATCATTTCATGATGTCGTGGTAAATAATATCAAACCAGCTTGCAGCACTGGCATTTTACACTGCCTTTAAATATTACGAACAAACAAACAAACAAACAAACTAACAAAAGAGATCACTTGATTCTCTAACAAAAAGAGGTGGAAATGCAAAATCACATGTATTTGAAAATAAAGACTATATCCCCATTTTCGTCATAAAGTACAGTGCCATGTTTGCAAGATTATTTTTATTTTGTATGTACCCTATAGTGCTCAACATTTTAATTGCTACTTCCTCAATAAAATTATTGGAAATCTTCCATCTTGCCATTAGCACTTGCAAAATAACTGTTAACAATATGTTATCCAGACACAGAAACTTTATAATTAATGTTGGAAGAGTCTTCAAAGTCTAGTGACTAAATATATCCTATAAAAATTACTGGACTTCATTCAATGGTGTTCTGCTGTTTTAAAGTTCAATAAATGTGTTGAGGGGAGATATTTGGCAATCTAAGCTGGGCAGTCTGGCAGCGAGACCTGAGATGCTGGAGGGTTGATTTCTGCTGTGTAGAAAGTGTACCAAAGGCCTCCAGAATTTCAGTGCAACCCCTGAAATGATGAAGATCTGACCAAATGCAACTCCCAGTGGGAATCTGAACAGTCATGCGGGGCTATATTCCCACCTTGTCAGTTGATGAGGCACTGGGACAGGTTCCATTTAAGCAATAAAACACAACAGGCCATGTATATATCTGGGTGATTATAGCATAACTCAGATTGTGTTATAAGTCATGAGGCTGAAGGCCAAGTGTCTTAACTCCATGAGAAGTGCAATATTGGCCCTGAAACACACTGCCTGAAGTGTCTTATTGCTGTCAAGAAATGGAATTTCTACAGTACATTAAGAAAAGGAAAACACTTAGCACAGTGGATTTAAAATAGCCATGGCTATGACATCACTGACAGCTAATCAAAACTCTAATTGCAACCAGAGTTCTGAGGTATTGTATAGAAGGTCTTAACAGACATAGCCACGGATACAAGGAAGAACAAGGCTTGTGCTATGAGAAAAACTTCGGTAGCACAGGACCCCTCTGAAGCAAGAATGGGGTGGGCTGGCAGATTTCAGACAATCTCATTAGCAGTGAGTTGGTAACTTTGCAGTTAACTCACCTTGAGCAAGTAAGCCAAGAAAAAGCAGTACAAGCACTTGGTGAATATTTTTTTCTATTTCAGTTGTAAACTTGTTTTCATACAGTTACGTGTTTTTTTCAATGATTAAACATAAATGGGAAAAAATTACCCAGTTCAGATGCCCTAGGAGAGATGAAAGATTGTAATGAGCTGAGAAGAGTTTGGGGATCACATGTTGCTCATGATCCGTGCAAAGAATTTCCAGTAAAATCAAGTTGAAGTTGTCCAAAAGAATTAAAGTCAGTGCGTGGCCATAAGGACGCAGTTCAGATTTTACATCTGAATCTGCCTAACACCACAAAGTGGAACATGCATTTCAAGGTCCAGTTAACAACCTCAATAAATTTAGCCATGCCAAAGCATGCACTGAGAGGTATGTTCAGAAGGTACCACAGGGAGGCATATAACATCATAAATGAAAGCAAAAAGAGGGTTTATCTCAGGAACAAAGGATTTGGGCCTAATGATTTTTTGGGTCACCATGGATAAGTATTTAATTTTTGTGGGCTTTAGTCCCCCTCCACCCTGCCCCTCCGGCAAGTTTACCTGGACTCCGATTATAGGCATTGCTTCCTCAGACTCAAAATGAAGCTACTCTCCCATTTCCTGACAAAGCTATAGAGAGGTAGACTATAATTAAGAAATGCTGCCTTCAACATATCATCAGATGTACATATATACTTGGAAATAAAAGTCACATAAGAATTTTACTATCAGTTTCAGCAAAGATAGCCTTAGAGATAAGCAATTACTAATGCACTCTTACTAATGGTACTAGAGCAGCAAATTCTTCATGTTCTTGTGGAAAAAACAAGTAGGAGTCTGTCACATCAGAGTCCACTCAAGTTCTGAAACAAAGGTCCCACAAAAACATGTTTCTCTCTTTTTTTCTCAATTTATTGAAAATTTACACATATATCATATCTGTCAGCCATGATTACATTAATTTACCAGTATTAATTGTATTATTCCTGTAACAAAATATTTGTAAAGTTTTATGTAGATAATAATT
>NW_011888883.1:808850-814525 GCF_000151845.1 Pteropus vampyrus
ATCAAAAAAGAAAAGAAAAAAAGAGATTAAAAGAGCCACAAAGAGATGAACCAACCCTTGAGTAGTCAGGGTGACAGACACTATAATGGGCTGACTAGTGTCCCCCCAAAATTCATGTCTACTCAGTACCTGTGAATGTGACCTTATTTGGAAGTAGAGTCTTTGCGAATCAAGTTAAGATGAGGTCATACTGGATTAGGGTGGGCCTATGTCCAATATGATTGGTATGCTTATGTAAAGAAGGACACAGGCACAGAAAGAAGACAGCCATGTCAAGACGGAGGCAGAAATCAGAGTCAATGCTGACACAAGCCAAAGAAAGCCAAGGATTGCCAGCAACCACCAAAAGCTGGAAAGAGGCAAGACAGGATCCTCGCCTAGAGCCTTCAGGGAGAGCATTGCTCTGCTGACAACTTCATTTCGAACAACTTGTCTCCAGATCTGTGAGAGAATAAATTTCTGTTGTTTTAAGCTACCTAGTTTGAGGTAATTTGGTATGGCAGCCTTAGGAAACTAATACAGACACCAACCATGCATTACTAAAAATCGTATGTTTGTTACATTGTTCTTTCTTTACATGACAATTTATTCCATTCACATATAAAAAATGTTAACCTTTTACAGAAGAAAATAATATTATTCACCTACTTCCAGCAAAACATGCACTTGGAGTTTTCTTCCTCTTATTCAAATTGATAAGTACCAAATGCCCCCGACCCCTCCACTTTCTTTCTATTCCTCTTGAATCATCATCAGGAATTTGTAACTGGAATATCAGACTATGAGTACAATTTTCACTCATGGAGTAGAATATTTCTCTGTGCTGAGACCTACAGGGAGATAAAATCTACAACCCCGCCTTATATTATCTCCTAAATGACCAAATAAACTAACTGATCCAAGCCATAGTGAGGCCATGAGAATGATTACACAGATAATGTGGACAAATTGCTGCATCTATTTTAGGTATTGCTTTTTTTCACTGTAATAAAATATATATTCAGGAATTATATAGCATTTAGGATGAAATAAGCCTTGCTTCTCTAAATAGTAGTAATGCCTTCTTATGTTTTTTCTTTACCTCATGCTACTGATTAAGAATTCCTTCTCTAAATTACTTTAATTTGCATCAAGGGATACATAAACAAGAATAGCACTAACCTTTGGCTTTATAAATGCACTCAGAAATTATGATGATCAGAACTATCCTGCTGTGAGTAATATCAGTCACAAAAATATCAGCAAAGGTGGATGTATCGTGTAATGGGCCTAGTGGGACTCGAACTTTGGTTTCACTTACATGCTGCCAAATATCTTGACTTGAGCGGAGATTTTGGTCAGAAGCCCAGCTCTCAGCATTCTTATTTCAGTCCTAATGTCTAGGTCCCCCAAAATGATAATCATAATAACAGTACCAACAATGACAGCTAACATTCATTGAATACTTACTATGTTTTAGGCACTATGATAAAAATTTTACCTACATTACCTCATTTAACCATTAAAAGAAATCTATGATAGAGGTGCTATTATTATCTCTGTTTTACAAATGAAGAAACTTATTTAGAGATGAAAAGCAATTTAGAGATGAAAAGTACTAGCTGAGATTCATCCCAGTGGGGAAAGGATGGCACCCTTAAAGGGGTAAGAAAAAGAGTTTAATGGAGGGACTGTTTACAAAGTTGTGGGTGAGGTTAGGGGAAATCTAACAGTGAGGGGCTAATCCCACCAGGATGCCCTTAACTATCTTAGGCTGGGACACTGCAAGACCAGCCAACAGCTTTTGATAGGACACAGCTACTGCCCAACTGCGGCCTGGCAGGCAGGTGGCTAGGAGAATCAATACCCTGAAGTCTCTCCTCCCTTTCTCTGGTCTCCTGAAGCATCTCCTATTGGCAGACCGAGCTGGAAATCAGGGCAAGGGAAGTTGATGATGCAGTCCCTAGAAGCCAGCCACCAGGTTACAGAACAAGGTGGAGAAGAGTGGAGAACAGATTTGGAAGAGAAAATGTAATCCATGCAGCAAAGTAACTTACCCAGGACATAACAACTACTCATTGTTGGGTGGATGCAAAATGCAAATCTGGGCAGAGCTCACACATTTAACTGCTATATTATCTACTGAGAAGGAAGAAAATTCTGACAAAACCCATAAGCATTGCAAGGGAGGATTTTTCTCTGACCTACCCTTCTTGAAATCCACATACAGCCTCCCTGCTCCAACTGAACTCCTAATATTTGCTGAGAGCTCCTCTAATGCAGATCGAGAAGGTTTCTGCAAAAGAGAGGGTGCACGCAGACTTCGCCCACTAGAATGTAAGTTCTACGAGCCCAGAGGTTTTAAACCAGCTTGTTCACTGCTCTAAATTCAGTTACTAGGTTCCAAGAATCATCTTGTGGATAAAGAGGTCCTGACCTGCCCATCTTCAGAAAGAAGCCTCCTAGTAAGAGAATGTGATCAATTAAATATTCTGACTACCCTGCATATCTTTCTTGTTTCCACTGCCTTATTTCTTTCACTTTTGTAGATGTGAAATGGTTCTAGTCTTTGATTAACTGTTGGACATTTTTTACAATGCAAGTCTAATGAGTGCAATGTGTTGTGTTCTATGCTAAAGCTTTTTGTAGATTATCTTACTTGATCTTCATCATCACATTTCTTTGGGATCAACACTATTATTTTAATTTTACTGGTAAATAAACTGAGATGTAGACCCAGATATAACTGATTCCAAACACCAAACATTAAACCAGTTACCCCATACTGACTTTCTAACTCTGATTCTATCACTCTTTAAAAACAACAGTGCAGTTGGTGAGGCCCAGATCTAGATGGTACTAGTCTCTCATGCCCACCTTTGCTGCAGCTCATGACCTGGTTCTGGTTCTGTTAGGGTAAGTGAGGACACTATCAGTCCTGTGACCCTGTCAAGTCTCAGCCTCTTCTCTATTATGCCTCTCACTTAAGCTATTGCAAACCGAAACAACCACTGTCTTTTCAAGCCCAGTGCCCTAATCCACCAATCATCCCCTGATGAACACTGGAAAGTATGCTTGTAGTGAGACTCTTGAGGCAGAAATGAAAATGCACTGTTCACATTTACTTCTGCCTGACAATTGGGAGAATAATTGGCTAATGCTCTCCTCCAAATGCTGCCTCTCTGGACTGTTTTCACACCAAGGCCACACTTCCCATAGGCTACTCCCTAACAATGGCTGAGCTTGGCAGGGCACTCAGGCAGGCCCAATCTGGCAAGCTGTAGGGATCCTCCAATAAGTGATGTTGTTTGAGGATTCCTCCTTAGCCTGGGTGAAACTTTCTTGCAATCACACTGCAGTATAAGACTTCCCCCCATCCAATCCACTTTTTTGTTCTCTCACATTCTGTAGATATCAGTTCTGTATGTAGTCTGAAGATCCTCCCCACCTTCTCCAGCTCCTTTTCCCAAGAAATCCTAATTCCATCTTGACATCTGCTTCTTGGTAGGCATGACCTAAAGCAAGTGATACTAAGGGTGGTCTGAGAAAATGGGTGGTAAGATAAGAACATGAGACTGGCTTACTCATCATCCAAAGGCAAACAGAATGCCATCCAAATGGTAAGTGGGGAATAGATAGTCCCTAGCACAAGTTAGTAACTCAAATGCTAGAGATGTCACTAGTGGTTACTTGGGAAAATGTCTGAGTGGAAGTAAACATCCTTGCAGATGAAGCAATCTAGGCATTTGAAAGATATGAGGTAACAATAACTACAAGAATAACCATAACTTCTAAATTGTTCTGATGCCCTACAGAAGGATGACGAGAAATTGTCATTAACAGGCCATTAGAAGCTATATGTGAGAGCTAGAGCATATCTTTGGTAGCTAACAAAGAGTCCCTCATCTCCTGAAGTGGAAGAGCCGACATAGTGAACAGCACTGAAGATCTAATAGTTGAGGGAAAGTTCCAGAGATGTTTGAATGCTCACTCAAGGTGAGTCCGTTATGCTAAGGACCTTTTTGAGGAAAAACTGAGACCCTGAAATCCAGGATGGGAACACTTGGATAGATGCCTCTAAAGATGTTGGCTCTGCAGAGCCCTGTGAGACTGTTGGAACTGTATATCTCCTCATTTGGGGACAGGGTGAGAATTTTTTCACTTTTTGGGATGATAGCTCTATCTTGTTAGGAAGAAATAGGGAGTGGTATTATTGTTGCATGCGAGTTCATACAAGAGAGTATATGGAGCCACACAGCTTCAATGGTGACCTCACAGCCCTTGATTGGGTACCACCTCACTGCATTCTTTCTGTTGTTAACACTCATGCACTCCAGGACTTGCACTCAAAGTGGTACCCCAACTCCTTCTCCACGCATATCCACCAGCCTCAGTTCACCTACTCCAAAGGGTTATTTCTTGCCGTCTGACAATTGGCAGACCAATTCTAACCCAAGAAATCGAGCAAATATTTTGGCTATCGGTTGCAGCCATACCTATCCCAGTGAAGTCTGAAGGCTAGTCTTAGGGAGGGAGCCCCGCTTCCAAGCTGGTACTTTGGTAAGGATGTAGCAGATATTGCTAGAGAAACTCTTAGATGTTTGGGAAAAGCTATGGCCAATGCTGAGAGAAATAGAAATGCTTGGGTTGTCCCTGCTGATAGTTTGTGAGGAAGAAACAAAGAGACTAAGGGAAGTGGACATACTGGAATGAATATATTAAAAGGCCAGAAGATTATGGTCTACGGTAAAGCCTAGAGAACATCATATCATTCACTAAGTCCACTAAAATGCAGTAGTGGGAGGGACAAGAGTATCACAAAAATTTATGGTGGCTCTCCTCTATAAGCTGGGGCTGACTGTAGAAGAGGCAATCACAGAACTAAGCTCATTAGTAGTTATGGGAGATGAAGGGGCCCTGAAGTACTAGAGGGTAGGTGGGGGTACTTAACAGCCAAAAGAGAAGATGCTGCAATTATCATAATGACATGCAGGAACAGAAAAGTAGCCAAGAGGTCTTGACCCACAGGGAGTTGTGGAGATAGTTAATATAACGTGACATCTATAGGGGCAAAATAGACCAGTAGTAGCCAATAATGATGATGCTTAACTTCTACAGTCAGAAAAAAAAGTTGCGATCCCTTGCTCAGTTTTCAGTTCCAGGTTCCCTTGACTTGAAATTATCCCTGAAAGAAAGAACACTGCAATACTGCAATAAATTCGTGTAATAAGTTCTCCAGTTATTCCCTAATGGGATCTGTGGCCATAAACTTGGGTAACTGAATACAATGGGGAAGAGGGAATACCCAGACATATCAAGGCTACTGATTCAGGGTCTGAATTAACATTGAATCCCAGAGGTCCGAAGGACCATTATGAAGTGGAGGCTTACAGACACCAGGTAATAAGTGCAGTTTATTTAGATATAGCTGAAGTCTGACTTACAAGTTCAAGGGATCCACCCAGTGGTTACTTCCTCAGTTATCAACCTTATAATTAGAATTAACACGTTAGGCAGTTAAAGTAACCCCCACATTGGATTCTCAGCTTATGGAGTTAGGACTATTATAGTGGGGAAAACCAAATGGAAATCTTTGAAATTGCTCTTGTTGCATAGACCAAGATAATAAGTCAAAAACAATATCATATACCAAGGAGGATGGTGAAGATTAGTGCCACCATTAAAACCTAAAAGAT
>NW_011888883.1:816115-834989 GCF_000151845.1 Pteropus vampyrus
TTTGAATACTAACCTGGATTCTCATCCATGCTCCTCCGCCTAACAGCAGTGTGACTTTCATTTTATTAATCCTCAGTTTCATTGCCTGTAAAATGAGACAATCTGTTTAACTGTAAAATTTCACTTTCTTCCATCATATCATTCTGCATCATATTATAAGATTTGATCTTCGCCCTTGAAAATATGGGTCTAAAAGAGAAAAAAATACATAAATACAAATAATTAAAATATTAACACATTCCAGTTGTTCATAGAAGTACTGGCCCAGGTTTTCAGGAAAACATCAAAGGTGTAAGAATTAGAAACAAAAACCTATCCAATGTCTAATACAGAATAGACGCTATGGACTAATAATATCATGACCACTTTCGTTCAATTGGACAAAGCTACCCATTTAGTCACACTTCTGGCCTCAGATAAGTGTTCATATGAGAAAGTCTCCTCCTTGTAATGTGCTTTTTTATATGCAAATAAAGTCAATCAAGCCAATTCCATATGTCTTTGTCACAATATTCTGCCTCCCAGACATCTAAGCATAGTTGATCTCAACTGAGTCTTAACTCTACTACTTATTAGCTACTTGACCTCAGCTTCTCATCTATAAAATTGGGGTTATAAAACATATCTCATGGGGTCAGTGTGAAAATCAAATGTGATAGCATATTCATTCAAAAACATCCCACAAATAATTATCAAGCTCTTATTTGTCTTCTCAGCACTATGGTTGCAGTGGTAAATAAGAAACGGTAACTATTCTTAAGGAGTCTTAAGTGAACATTCATAGCAGAGTAACTGCCACAATATATACTGCTCTATAAATAGTAGTTGATATAATTGGAATTCTGATAACCAGAGGATATTCACCTGTATGTAATCACAAGGAAGACACAATCCCTTGCCATCTTGTGAATCTCTTATCTACAACAAGATTTTGTGACTATGGTCTTCATTGTCTTTATTACTCAATTTTGTGGATGTGGATACACTCATAAGGATTAAAGATTATTCTAAAGCATTTTAATTCTAGAAGACTCAAGGATAATTTATACCAATCCGTATTGAAAAGCTCCTACTGCTATATACTTTTAATGCTGCCTATGTATATATCACTTTTTTAAACTTAATAAAAGAAATAGCATTTATTTCTAAAATATATTTCCCTAAGTAGGATGACACTACTCATTACCTATGTACAGTTTTAGGTATATCAACCTGAGCTGCATTTTATAGTATTTCTTCTGGCTAAGTTTCTGTTTTTCTCATTTCACTATAGAGTAAGTTATCAGATCTAATGTTAAAATATGAAAGCTGTTATCCAAAATACACCAGTATTTCCAGGTACATTTTATGGAAGTGTAGAACTATTTCTCAGAAGCATAAAATAGTTGTTGAAAAATGCTCTTAAGTGCCAACAAGTTAGAACTCTTATGAATTGAGCAGGGATAAGCTCAGAAGAGTGGAACCTGAGGTCCTTTTGTCCCAATCCCTCAGTCATAAAGGGCCTCATATTCAGACCTCTGACAGTCTGTAGTAAAAAGGAAATATAATACATTTCATTTTAAGGGTTACAAGCTTTATTTCATTCCATGTAAACATTTAAAATATACTACATTATTTTAACTTCGTTTTGCATTTCTTTATTGTTTAATACACTGCAAGATTTAAAAACAGCCCAGGTTCTCTCAAACTTAAAGAAGACCTGGAGGAGAAGAAACATCTTCAGGTAGCTTTTATATTCAAATACATTTGATCTGTGGGAATCAGTGATCAGACTTCTCTAGTGATCAGACTTTTGGAAAACTCACGTGACTGAAAGTCACGAGGCTGATTTATGGCAAAAATCCCAATTTAATGATTTACTACTTGAAGTACAGTATACACCTTATGCACAGGTGACCTGTACATTTATATGAAAGACAAGAAACATGTTAGGAAAGCCTGCTTAGGGTATCCCAACATGAGCAGAAAGCAGTTTGCTGATTTGATATCTTCTATTTTTTAATCAGCATATATTAAACACCTAAAATGTTCTGGGTTATATGGCAGGTCCTGTTCAGAAAAAAAAACAAAATAAAATAAAACAATTGCTTCAATTTATGGAGCATTTATTCTGTGTCAAATATTTTGCAAAAAATAATCTCATTTAATTATTATAAAAATATGAAAGGTTACAAGGCCCATTTTAACAAATGAGAAAATTGAGGCTCAGAAAAATAACATAACTTGCACAATTACACAGTAGTAAATAGTAGAACTACACTTCAAATCCAGATCTATTTTTATGGAAAACTAATTCTTTTCATCACATCATTTTGTTTTTAATTTAATAAAGGGGTCCGCAAAACTAACACCTGTGTTCAAAATCCAGTCTATAGTCTAATTTTGTAAATAAAGTTTTATCGGAATACAACCATATTCATTTATGTATTGTCTGTGACTGCTTTCTTACTACAGCAGCAGAGTTGAGCAATTGCAATAGAGACCATGTTCATATGGCTTGCAAAGCCAAAAAAATATTTATCATCTCATTCTTTCATAGAATAAGTTTGCTAAACCCTGATTTAAGACATGCTCTTGAGAATAGTAATCTAAAATGGAAGAGAGACAGGAAAACAATTTAAAAGACTTCCTATTATACATTGCTATTTAGCCTGGTTCCTAAGAAAACAAAACAAAAGTATTATGTTCTAATGCTTTATTAGCAAGTCCAATCCCAGGTAAGCAAAAGAGAAAAGAAAAGCAAAGGCAAGGAAAAAGAGGAAGCAAATACGAAGTACTAGTGCATTACGGTTTCTGAAGAAAACGTAGCTGGTTGTCAGTCATGTGGGATGTCTGCAAAGGATGTTTGGAACAACTGCCTCTAGGATCAGTCCTCACCCCTCAGGGGAAGCTAAGACATCAGTATTATTAGACTATGAAGTGAAGCAGCAGCAGTCAGGGCTTTATAACTGAAGACTTAGTGTGAGCCGTTACCATGGCTACTCAGGCTGGGAAGCAAGGTAACTCCTAAGACCCAGGGGACAGAAAATGTTGAGCAAATAGGGACTGGTGCATGAACTGATCTAGCATAGTCCACCCCTTGTACCTCACAGATCTGCTCTTACTCTTTTATAATAACCAGATTTCATACAAGAATAAGAAGTCCTCACTTCTTTCTTGAGAGAATAAATGCACGTTTCATTCTTGAAAAAAATAGCCAGTTAAAATCTAAAAGGATTTCAATAAGATTATCAATATAAGCTAAAATCACTGATGCAGTTGCTTTTGGAGCCATAGTTAATAGTTATCATCTCTCTCCTCTACCTCATTCTAGACTTCCCTCACCCTTGGCCAGCATTTAGAATTAGGCAGATATCATTCCCTAAATTGTCTTGCCATGTTTCATGGAATTGCCCACTCATACTTATCATTGACCACAGAAGCACCCATAAATAATCCAGTGACTTCTTGGGTACCAGACATAATTATTCTATACCCTCAATTTTGTAGTCCCAGCCCTAGCTCCACACGGTAATTGGGATTAATTATCCCCAGCTTTGTTGGTTCACTGTCATGCTTAATATAAAATGGCCAAGTGGTAATCACAGCTTCCAATTCCATGGATCTTACTTTGTCTCCTGAAGGAAGTACTCCACTATCTATGACCAAGGAACTCTAATTCAAAAAAGTCTGTTTGCAGGAAGGGGAACTAGAAATTTCATAAATGGATGACTGAGAGTGATGGCAAATAAGATCAATCTCACTTCCACCTTATGTTAGTTTGGCTCATCCAAGAAATATCCCCCTCCAAAATGGGATTATTTCTACAAGTTATTTATTGAGGAAAATGCCTGTGATGGCTAGAGGGAAAAAGGACAGGAATAGGCAGTGAGATAGTGCAACATAGGTCTGATATCTATGAAAGGAGATAGGGAAGGCATAATGCTATCCTTGCTATGTAAATGAAAATTGCTTTTGATTCTTCCTACTGCTGGAGATCAAAGGAAAGCATTCCCCAAATTAATAGCTGCATACCAAGTATCAGAGTCATACTGATGCCATAGAAGCTGAAAGTGAAGCTACCAATGCCCTCCACCACCACCACACATGCACCTTAAATTTACAGTAGACCATAGTCACCAACTGTGCCCCATCTGGTTTTTGCAGAGATCTGGTGGGTAAATTGAATGGAGACATGATGGAGACCACATTGTATCTTGCAAGTGTTTGATAGAGGTGCTAATTTCTTCTATTTCTCTTAGGATATTGTATTGTTTCTGATATGCTTAACCTGGAGAATGGGGAGTTAGTTATAGTGGCTTTCAACTGGCTTTTATGTATGAGAATTCTATCAGCTACTAGTATATGTTTGGAGTACAACTACAGGTTGGATCTGTGAACCCACTGGACACATAATTAAAAAAAAAAAAGAAAAGAAACCTTAGGCTAAAAGTCCATACATTATCTGACTTCCATAAATCCCCACTTTAACCTGAGGACCAGAATAGTATTTCAGATCTCCTAGTATCAGTATCAGCTCAGCACTGATATCTTACATCACTCAAAAAGTTGGAGTATTCCACGGAGCACAATTATCTTGAACACAGGTCATTATGGAAAGGATCTGTATATATTTATCACATGTACTTGAAGTGGCATTTCAGGTTCTTTTTCAAGAGAATTGACCTTTTTTCAATAAACTAGTTTTGTAAACTATCCTATCTCTGGAAACGGGATTAGATATCATGATTTTTCTATTGCTGCAATTGATAGTGGCCTTCTGCTTGCTGAGTATCAAATCAAGCAACACCCAAGTCAACTTCCCCTCTACCTTAGCTTTAAGAAATCTATAATCTATTAGTCATCACAGTAAGTTCCTGAGTCCAAGGCTCACTGGTTGCCATTCTTGTCATTACAATAAATATGTCCCTTTACTTGTAATGAATGATGCTGTCACCAGCCTCTTATTATGAAATCTTACCATCCTGATTTTGGGGATCCAATTTCCATGGCAGAATCTCTCATTGTCAACTATAGCCTTCAGAGGAATGCCATAGCCAAATTTCTCAAACTACTTGAGGTCCCCTTCAATAGTGCATTCCTTATTGCTTTAGAGAAGAAAGTTTTCTCTGTTGCTGCTCAGGGAACATAGTCCAGACTCCCACAAAGTAAATCCATATTCTAAAATTTCCACCACACTGAGCCTTCTGACCAGTTCTTCAATCCTCTGCCAAGAAAGTTGCAGCTACAGATGTACTTATCAGAACACTAAATCCCGAGTCATATCAGAGACCCCTACCATGACAATGGATTCTCCCTTACCCAGTTATATGCTGCACCACTCCCTAGTTAGCCCCTCAGTATCTTAATGTACTCCCATGTTCCTGCTGGTACGTGTGTATATCCTAGTTCTACAATTTTTTTTTTTTTTTTTGGTATGTAACTGCTTCTTCCTGAAGTGGCCTTGTACTTCCCTGCTCAGGCTGTGCTGAGACCTGACCCAGGTTATTGTCCGAAGGCAATAAAATATGATGGGGAGCAGGTCTTGATAACAAGCATCATCTTCTGAGGTACCTCCTTAACGTGAGGTCATTGCATAATTGCATATTCTTCAGGTAAGAGGAGGCTCCTGGCCTCTGGGAAGGAGTGAGGACTTGCTTCTGATGTTCAGAGGATTCAGAGAAATTGGAGGTTAATTGTTCTCAGGCTCATTCACACAAATGTTTTCATCCCATTTCCCAGGATCCCAACTCTTTTAACAAAGCTCTGATTTAGATATATAAGAACTATCGAGGCTGCACATTTAGTGTTCTTCGCAGACTTGCCACCGTATACTCAGATCAAAGGCTTAAATTTTAGCCTAGTCAGTCCTGCAGCTGCAGGAGATAGTTTCTCTAAAGCTGTTGTAAGGTCCTCTGGCTCTCATGCATGACATAGGTTAAAAGTTTTCTTTAGCCTATAATTTTTTTTTGCAAGGCTTCTGATGATGTCAAAAGCAGCCACCCAAGACCACAATCCTTATAATTATCATTGTTCCCACAATGTTAAAATACAGGAGACACAATGTTCTAATGCTACGTCATCCACATGCACCTGAGCTCAATTAACCAAGAGGTGAAAGCTTTAATAATTGTAACACCATAGCATACCAGGGGGTGTTACCACAACACTTCTCATACCAATTGTTTTATCCTGTGCTTTCTACAACTTTGTGACTCAAAAACTGGTCCACAGACCAGCAGCATTGGCATCACTTGGGATCTTGTTAGAAATGCAGATTCTGAGGCCCTAGCCAAAGAATATTGAATCAGAATGTGCATTTATTGAATTCCCCAGGTAATTCTTATGAATATTAACATGTGAGGAGCTTTACTGCTCTAGACTAAAACAGATTCTGAAGCAAAGATAATATGCTGCTACTTTTTTAGAGGGTACAATCCCAGTGAAATAACAGAAAGAGGAAAAGGAAACAGGTAGAGAACAAATGAAAGCAAATATTAGAAGGTACATTGCTAATTCGTCACAACTTCAGGACCTTCAGAAGGTGCTAATCTCTCTTTGCTTACAATAAAAGTCACAACTGTGTGCCTTCTAATGGTATTAGCTGTTTCATGGCAACCAAACCAAACTCTGAGACCAGTTTCTGTCTCCAAAGAAAAGATAGAAGACATAGTAAATCTTTGCCTCAGAATCCTATTTCTAAGCCCTGTTTTGACCTGCTGATTTACTAGGCTTTTCAAGCTAGGGCTTCATTTTTAGCATTCTGAGTTCTGACCTCCTCATTCTGAACTCATGTTGCTGAATCCTTGCTAATCCTTTCCTCCTCTGCCTGAATATCTGAACTGCTGCCCTGTCTGACCAAACATAACTGCTGGTCCTTGACTCATTCTGATCGTTCCATCCTCACCAGGAATCCCTCCAAACAAATTTCATTGACCCTCTCATTATAAAGGGTTGACTCTACCTTCGTCAACCAATAGTTTTTAAAATATAAAAGAAGTAGTAATGAGGACCGATGACAAAATTCTAACAAGCAAAGTAAACGTTAAAATTTATGATTATTTTTAAAAATCCGTTAAAATTTACGATTATTTTAAAAAATCTCCGCTATTGATTTTTGTTTAATTCTGTATGGTTGAGAACATGCTTTGTCTAATTTCAATTTTGTTAAATTTGTCTAAGGTTTGATTTATGGTCTAGAATATATTACATCTTAGTGAATATTCTCTTTGTACCTGACTCTGTATTTTGCTGATGTCAAGGGAGTGTTTTATAAAAGTCAATTAGGTCAAGTTAATTTTCAGTGTTGTTCAAATCTATATCCTTCCTCATTTTCTATCTAGTTGTTATGTTAATTACTGAAAAAGAAGAGTCAAGTCTTCCACTATAAATGTAGATCTGTTGATTTCTTCTTTCAGCTTTATAAGTTTTTGTTTTATGGATTTTGAAGCTGTTATAAAGTTCATTAACATTTATCATTATTATGTCCTTTTAATGAATTGACTCCTTTAAGAATTGTTTCCCTTTATCACTGGCAATATTTTTGTTCTTAAATCTACTTTAATATTAATATAGCTACTCCAGCTTTCCTTTGATTAGAGTTTGTGTGGTATGTAATTTTTTCATTCTTTCGTTTTGCACCTATGTTTTCTATTTAAGCTAGATTTCTTATAGACTGCATAGAATGTCTTGGTTTTTATCCAATCCAAGAATCCCTATCTTTTAATTGGTATGATTACATGACATATTTAACATTATCTTTGTATGATTCAATTCAAATCTGCCATCTTACTAGCTATTTATTTGTTCCATTTGTTTTTTATTTCCTCTTTTTCTCTGTTCCTTTATGTCAAGCATTTTTAGGTTTCCCTTTTGTCTCCACTATTGACTTATTATTTATACCTTTTTTAAGTGCTTTAATGGTTTCCATAAGGTTTAAAATTTAGATATTTACCTAATAAGAGTCCATTCTCAAGAAATATTAAGCTTTACATATGCTCCCGTACTTCGTGTTCTTTTTATCATACCTTTTACTTTATATAATATACTTACTTTTATATAATATATTTTACACAGTACATTGCCAGTGCTCTTATTTTAGATCATCATTTATCTCTTAGAGGAAAATGAATTATATTTTTCTTCATTTATTTCATTTCTAACACTCTTTATTTACATCCAAATTTCTGTCTAGTTTCACATTCCTTCTGCCTGAACAAAATTCCTTAAGATTTATTGCAGCACAGATATTCTGGCAATAATTTTTTTAATTTTTTGTTCTCTGGAAAAGTCATCTTCCCTTTGCTTCCAGTAGTTTGAATATAATGACTTTATTTTTGGATATTTTGTGTGTTTATTTTTGTCTTGCTTCATATCTTCTGAACTTCTTGGATCTGTTGACTGGAATCTTTGATTAATTTTAGAAAATTTTGGGCCATTATTTCTTCAAATATTTCTTCTGCCCCATTCACTCTCTTCTCTTCTGAGATTCCAATTACACATATGTTAGACTTTTGATATTGTCCCAGAGATCTTGAATGCTCTGTTTTGTTTCTCCCTCCCCTCTTCCTTCTCCTCCTTTTTCAGTTTGGGTGATTTTTATCAGTCTGTCTTCAAGTACACTGGTTCTTCATTTAGTTATATCGATTCTACTGATGACTCTAGTAGGCATTAGAGGCCTCTTCATATCTCTTAAAATGATTTTTTCCTAGCAATTCTATTTGATTCTTTCTTATACTTTGCATCCCTCTCCTGATATTATCCATCTAATCATGCATATTGTCCACCTTTTCCACTGGATCCTGTGACATATTAATTATTTTAAATTTCCCGTCTGATAGTTCCAACATCTGTGTTATATCTGAGTCTAGTCTTTTGATTGCTTTGTCTCTTAAAATTGTGTTGTATTTTATTCTTGCTTCTTTGTATGCCTTGTATTTTGTTGTTGTTGAAAGCTAGACATCTTGTGCAGTACAGTATAGATTAAGATAAATAGATTTTATGCATGAAAATGAGTATAACTTTTCTTCTGCTAGGCCTTTAGTATGGGGGGCGTTGAGTCAATTTAGTCAAAGTTTAAATAAGTGTGGGGAATGTTGTTCCCAAGTTTACTCTCAGTGCACCATGTATTTCGAATCCCCATAGAATTACTTTGTATTTACGGTAATGGCTAGTTTGCCAGAGTGTTCTTGCTCTTCCTTCAGGGGTAGAGAAGATTTCTCTGTTCCCTTCTATTAGCATTAGTGGGTCTTCACCAATACTCTAAGCGCAACAGGGGTCGCCCTTCCCCCAGCAGCTTAAGGCTTTTGTTCTTTAGGAAAAAAAGGAGAGAAACCCAGGCAGGTCTTTGTGACCTTCCCACTGTGGCTGATTTTCTCCTTCCCCAGATCCTAGGATAGCTTTCTCAGGATTCTCACCCTGCCCTCGCTGTTTTAGGATCAAATTTAGTGACCTTTATCTTTTGATTTTGATTTTTGGTGAGCATTTCTTGAGATCAGTAGAGCATACTGAATATGGAGCTATTTCCCTTTTTGTCTGCTGGTTTCAGGCATTCTATATTCTCGTATTAGCCCACAGTGGCCTTAAGCAATTGTTGAAGTTTTTAGCAGACTTTTTACCAGCTTGTGCAGTATCTGGTAAATCAGACCCAGGTAAGCCCTACTTTCTCCTGTCTTATCTCTCCTTGAAGGTTTTGTATTTCCTTAGATTTTAGTTGCCCAGTGATCTCAGATTTCCGATGGTTCTATGAAAAAAAAAAAGTGATTTTTCAAATTATCTGGCTTTTTGTGTTTGTTGTTGTAAGGTTGAGAGCAACCCTTCTAGTGTTCTACATACTAAGTAGCATGATGATTTTAAAAATCATCTCAGATGATTATAAAGCAGAATGTCTGATTCTGGCTTTTTTGCACTTGTTCATATTTCTGGTTCTACATCCAACTTTGGCACTTTTGGTTTTACAACCCTCTGGTCCCATCTTCTAGTTTGATGGGGTCAGCATTCATGGATGGATTTACCCACTTTACTGTTTTTAAGTACCATCTCCTTCTGGTTTCACATGAAAACTCTTCATTTCAACACTCAGTTCTTATGGACCCACCACTGGGGACAAGTTGGTAGGATGGCATTTCCTACAGCAATTCCTTTCCCAAATTTGGGGTAAGGAGTTGAACATTAAGGTAAACTTTCCTAAAAGGCCTTCAAATTTTTTGCTAAATTTTAATTTAATGTTTTAATAAACTGTATAAACTGTATCTGACATCTCTAACAATTTACCTCATATCTTCTCAACTATTTTACTCCACCATTTGTTAAAGAAATCAGATTTGGTAAATGTAACTAACAGCCCTTCATCTCAGCTGCATTATATATCTCTTATTTCCTGTCCATAATATTAATGGAAATTGAAAGAAAATTTCAAATATTTACCTACAGTACCTCCCTTCTAACAAATCAAGCTTTATATTTTCCTGTCTCCACCTAACTCTTGCATATAATAATTTTATTATTATATAATTAATATAATAATAATAGTTTGTATTCTTGTGGGGGTTTTGATTTTGAGGCTTTGCTTATCTGTTTTGTTTACTATACCATCACAATCATCTGTTCATGTTGTTAAATAATCATCATATTTCTCATTTAGTGACTGCATACTATTCCATGGAGTTCATGTACTCTAGTTTAATTATTAAATGTTCCCTATTGTTGAATATTTAGATTTTTTCCAGAAAGTACAGTAATAAATATTGACATGTATACAGGTATATTTTTATTTTGAGTTATTAAAGTAAATTGCAGAAGTAATATTATAAAAAAATATAAACATGAGTATGGTTTTTATACAAATTGCCAAATTCTTAACAAAAATATAATAATGAACAACATCGCAAATGAAGTATTAAAGAATTGGCTTTACTGAAACTTCATCAGCATTTTCCACTTTAATGCATTTAACAGCTGTAAACAGTTAAATCATTATTAAATTTGTGTTTTATTACTTTTGAGCCAAATTCTTTTTATTTGCTAATGGCATTTCCTTTTGCACATCCATTCATTGAGGTAGGTCTTAATGTTTGTCTTAAAATGTTATGTATTTTATATAATTTAAATAATAACCTTTTGTCACACTTAAAAATTATTGTTCTGTTGGTTGCTTTACTCTTCTATTTTAGGGAATTTTGTTTATTTTAAGGAAGTTTTTAATTTTATAGGATCGAATTTAGTGACCTTTATCTTTTAAATGTATTCTATTGCTTTCACTTTAGTAAGTTATTTTCCTAGAAGTTCCATAAATATTCAGTGCTATTTGCTGCTTATTTTTCTGTATGTAGTGTTGTCTTCAACCTGGAATTTATTTTAAGTGTGACTCTAAATTCTTCTTTTAAATCTTACATAATGTAATATTAGCTTTATGAAACATCACTTCTTTCTCTTATTTTGTAAGATTGTCACTATATATTGTTTAATATATAAACATATCAGTTTCTGGATTTCTGCTCTATCTTATTATTCTAAAAAAATTATATTATTGTCAGTATTCAGAGTTTTAATTATGTTGTGATTAAACCTTTGACACTAGACCTGTCCACATTCAATAATCATCTTTTTAAGTATACACATATACAAATACACCCTCACAAAAAAGGGTCTCATTTTTTAACAGCTTTACTGAGATATAGTTCACATGCCATACAATTCACCATATAAAGTGTACAATTTAATGATTTTTAGTATACTCACTGATCTGTGCAAACACCATCACAGTCAATTTTAGAACATTTTAATCACCCCCAAAAGAAAACTCATATTCTTTAGCATCATATCCTTACCTACCCACCATTCGCTCCCCAACCTCCTCTAACCCAAGGCAACACACACACACAGACATTTCTTTATCCACACATCTGTTGATAGGCATTTAGGCTGTTTCCATATCTCGGCTATTGTGAATAATGCTGCAATGAACATGAGAGTGCAAATATCTCTTTAAGATGCTGATTTCATTTCCTTTGAGAATATACTCGGAAGTGGAATTGCTGGATCATATGGTAGTTCTATTTTTAATTTTTAAAGAGAACTCCATACTGTTTCCCATACATCTATATCAATTTACATTTCCACCAACAGTGCGCAAGGGTATCCTTTTCTCCACAACCTCCTGAACACTTACCTCTTGTCTTTTTAATAATAGACATTCTAACAGGTGTGAGGTGATATCTCATTGTGGTTTTGATTTGCATTTCCATGATGATGAGTGATGGTGAGCACCTTTTTATGTACATGTTGGCCATTTGTACGTCTTCTTCAGAAAAACGTCTATTTAGGTTCTTTGCCCATTTATTAAGTCAGATTATTTGTTTTCTTCTATTGAGTTAAATTAGTTCCTTATATAATTTGGATATTAACCCCTTATCAAATATTTGAAAATATCTGAAAATGTTTTCTCACATTTTGTAGGTTGTCTTTTCATTTTGTTGATTGCATCTTTTGCTGTGTAGAAGTTTTTTAGTTTGATGTGGTCCCACTTATTAACTTTTGCTTTTGTTGTTTGTGCTTTGTGGTGTTATAGCCAAGAAATCATTGCCAAGACCAATTTCAATTCCATTTTTGGTTAATTTTTATGAGTAATGTGAGACAGAGGTCCAATTTTATTCTTTTGCATGTGGATATCCAGTTTTACCAGTGCTATTTGTTGAAGAGACTATCCTTTCCCCACTAAATATTCTTGGTTCTCTTGTCAAATATTAGTTGACCATATGTGCATTGATTTATTCCTGAGCTCTTAATTATATTCCATTGGTCTATATGTCTTTTTTATGCCACTATCATACTGCTTTTATTACTATGGTTTTGTAATATAGTTTGAAAGCAGTAAGAGTGATGCCTCCAGCTTTGTTCTTATTTCTCAAGATTGCTTTAGCTCTTCAGGGTCTTTTATGATTCCATATAAATTTTAGGATTGTTTTTTCTATTTCTATGAAAAATGTCATTGAAATTTTGATAGGAATTGCATTGAATTTATAGATTACCTTGGGTAATATGGACATTTTAGCAATATTAATTCTTCTTATCCATGGACATGGGATATCTTTGCATTTATTTGAGTTTTCTTAAATTTATTTCATCAGTGTCTTACAGTTTTCAGCATAAAGATCTTTCACCTCCTTGGTTAAACTTATTCCTAAGTATTTTATTTTTAATGCTACTGTAAATGGATTTATTTTATTTATTTCTTCTTCAGATAGTTCATTGTTAGTGTATAGAAACACAATTGATTTTCGTGTGGCTTCTTTCACTTAGCATACTGTTTTCAAGTTTCATCTATGACGTAGCATGTATCAGTATGTCATTCCTTTTTGTGGCCAAATAATATGCCATTGTATGAATATACACTTTTTATTCATTCACCAGTTGATAGATAGTTGGGTTGTTTCTACCTTTTAGCTAATATGAATAATGCTGCTATAAACATTCATATGTAAATTTCTGTGTGGACTATGTTTTCATTTCTCCTGGGTATATATCTTGGAGTGGAATTGCTGGGTCATATAGGAACTCTATTTGTAATCATTTGAGGAACTGCTAGACTATTTTACAAAGTGGCCGAACACTATTTTATATTCCCATCAGCAATGTATGAGAGTTCCAATATTTTCACATCCTTACCATAACTTGTTATTATCTGATTTTTGATTTTAGCAATCTTAGTGCATGTGAAATGGTATCCCATTGTGCTTTTGACTTGCATTTCCTTGATGGCTAATGATATCAAAAATCTTTTCTTGTGCTTATTGGCTATTTATATATCTTCTCTGGAGAAATATCTATTCAGATTCTCTGACCGGTTTTCAATTGGGTTCTCTTTTTATTACTGAGTTGTAAGAGATCTTTATTTATTATAGATACAAACCAATTATCAGATACATGATTTGCAAAGTTTGTGTAGCATTTTATTTGGCATGTTTTGGTAACCGTCTATATGATCGCAGTCTCCTATCAGACACATTTTCTGTATTCAAATTAACTTCAAGCATGCTTTGTAATTAAATCCTTCAAATTGAATGCATTGGATGCATATTCAGTATTTTGCTTTCCCTAACATTTCAGTTAAGTTTGTACATACTGTACACACCAACACGTGGAGGTGTTCTACGGTAGTGGTTATGTGAAGGGGACAGGGTGAGTTCTGGAGTTAGAGAGCCTAGATTCTAACACTGGCTCCACTACTCATTAGTTTTGTTACTTAGGATTTTACTTCATCTTATTAAGGCCTAATTTCCCTCACCCATAAAGTGAGGCTAATGATAATATCTACTACATGACAAAATAACAGTGATTAAACTAGTTTAAGTTAAGAAATAATGACTTGATCATAATTTCAGGTAAAAATAGTAATAGCTATTATGTTTACTATTGTTATTATTATGTTTACTTTGCTCCAATTAACATAAATATTTTATGTATATTATTTAATTTAACCTTCAGAATAATTATATGAAGTAAATATCATCAGATAATATTTTCCTTAATGTGCAGACAAAATTTTAAAATATTATTGTTATATAACCATAAAGACACATTCAATTACTATTGCCTACTTAAATATAATTACTGGATTAGAATATTTGTAAGACATTTAAATTTTATTTTTCAAAATCCTGGTTTGTTTATTTAATCTTATGGATTCATTATTTAAACATAGTATGACTTAAAGGACTACTTCATTTGTTTAATAAAGAATACTGGCAGTGTTTGCTTTGGCTTCCTATTAAATTCTTTAGCAAACATTCACATTTTTTATTTGAATAGATTTTCTTAGTCTTTCCTCAAACACGTTTTAGTGATTTATATTCACTCATCACATTAATGAAATAAATGTTAAATGATTAAATAAAATGTTTATTTTAAAAAGTGTCCAGAGGAAAATATTTCAGGAAATGAAAATTTTGGAACAGCACATATTCAAAGAGAAAGAAGGAAAAGCTTTGTGATATGATTAAATTCCACTGTCCCTAAAAACAGTTATCAAGCCTTTTATATTTGCTCAATTTATAATTTATAGATGCACTGGAGTGGCAATTATAAAAACATATTTTGGAAGACTGCTGGAAGTTTGCATAGGCAGTTTTTATTATTGCCAGTACATTAATATATGTACAGACTATTTGGTCTTTGGTTAAATAGTGAATATGGTCTGATTCAACAAGTATTTATTTGAGCACAAAATACTGAGGTAAATGGTACCACATCACTGGTATGTTATTTCATTTACTCTTAAGAACAATGCACAGCGGTCGGTTTTATTATTACTGCTATTAATACAAAATAGGAAACAGACATTCAAAGAAGTTACATGTCTTGGCAAAAATTCTTCAGCTTCAAATATTTAAGAAAAATCTATTCTGTTGCTTCTCCACCAGGAGGTGATGAAGTCTTAATTAGAGAATACAGAGGAGCCGCACATGCACACACCTCCCTGTGTGCGTGTGCGTGTGTGTGTGTGTGCGCGTGTGTGTGTGTGTGTGCGTGTACGTCTTTCCAGCAAATTTTCATTTAGTAAACTATCTCTCTATCACCCTCAAATAATCCAGTCTTCTCTCTCTGTTACACTATAGCATTGGTTCTCCAAGTATGGTCCTGGATCAGCAACAACAGAATTATCTGGGAATTTGTTAAAATGCAAATATCCCAGACCTATTGGTTCAGAATTGGAGGTTGAGTGGGGTGTGGCCCAGAATTCTGTGTTAAACAAGTCCCTCACCCCCCAGATGATTCTGTTACACAACGAAGTTTGAAAATCATCCCTCTGTAGAAATTGCTCTCTAAATGATCACTGTCATTCTTAATTCCAAATCCATTGACTGTAGTCCTTGTGAAACTTCTCTCCTTGATGGCATTTAATAGAATTCACCACTATCTCAATTTTAAAACTGTCTTATATTTTCTAGAATACATTTTTTTTATCTGATCACCCCTTCTGAAATATCCTCACTATCTCTCCTCTTTATTCCTAAGTAAAGATTTCCTATGGTTCCTAAATTCTCTTTTCACCTTTGTTCATGCTTTTGATTGTTCATCTATCCCCACAGCCTTAAAGATCACGCAAATATCGCTGACTTCCAAATCCTCTCTCCTTCCTAGACCTTTCTATTAGTTGAATTCATCATTAACTCACCATGTATTTGTTACTGTGCAGCAGGCATCATTGAGAACCATTTGTTGGGAATACCACAGGAAAAAAAAATTAAACATGGTCCCTGACCTCAGGGGCAGATAATTGAAAAGTATAAATGCCTGTAGAACATTAAACCTTGATGTTCTATAGGCATTATCTCATTAAAGCCTGATTTACTAAAATCATCTTTCTGCCTAACATTAATTTTCCTTTTGAGTCTGATATCAGTTAAAATTATCATTATTCACATTGAAACTATCTGACTCCTCCCTTTTCTTCATCTCACATATACAACAAATCCTGCCAAGTCTTTCTGCTTCTTTAAAAACATATCTCACAAGCATCTCCCTCCCTGCTGGCCTATATTTCGGGTCCTAGTCTCATCTATACTGAAGCTGATTGTAGTATATACTATTCTTTTTCTATTCTTTGTCCTCTTCAATCATATCTTGTGTTATCTGATTTATTTCTCTAAGATTAGAGATCTTGTCATTTCTTTGTTCTGCTTAGAAATATACAATAAACAAACAACATACTTCAGTGTCTCCTAATTGACCACAAAGACCAAATTCTTAAAAAAAAATATTTAAAGTACTTCTAAATGTGGATTCAACTTCCCTTTCTAGCCATGTGTCCTAATCTCCCAGAGCTACTTCCCCAATATGCCATGCATTCTCACTCCACTATGGCCCTCATGAGCTATGTCCCTATGTGGAGAGACTTCGTCAACATTTCTTCCTCTGGTGATGTCCCACATCAAGACTTAGCTCCAATGGCATCTTTTCTGTGAAGCCTCTCCTACCTGTCCTGTTAGCAACCCTGCCCTCAAACCAGACAAAATAATAGCTCCCTCTTTCAGACTTTTGTTGATGTATTTTGTTGATGTATTTTGTTGATGTATTTTGTTGATGTCACTAACAATGGATTTTAAACAACTTGAGAGTAAAGATTATACTTTTTAATCTGTGTGTACTTGGCATCTAGCTCAGTGCTTGTCACATTAAGTAGATGTTTAATAAATAGAAGTGGAATTGATCTAACCAGTTTTAATATGTTTCATTACTATGTTGCGCCATCGGGAAGCAGAAAACAATTGAAAAGATTTTTCTATCTTCTAGACACCAGCACACTGGAAGTAGGAAGATGTGGAGCTGACAAAGAAAACAATCTTACAAGCACAATCCTCATAAGCAGCTAGTTGTGGTCTCCTGGATGACAGCACATATAAACATAGCTCTTCGTAATGATACTTGTTAATCATAAAAAGATTAAATCACATTTTAAATTCTCTGTTTAAGGATCAGAAAAATAAACTATGTTTTGTTAAGCAAATTAAGTAATTTTAATTAAAATACTAGGATTTTTAAATTGCGCTTATATTGCTTAGGATTGAGTTTTGAAAGTAAATAAAAATACCAAAATAACTTTGATTTTAAAAATATGAAATCTCATTTCTTTCCCACATACCCATTCCGATGTTGCATCCTGGTGTGGCACATTGAGTCCACAGTGAAAGGGACCTAGGCTCCATCTGTCTCGTTGCCGTGCTCTTCAGGGCCTCCATTCCAAGGAAGCGCAGCTTATCAATTTTGGAGCCCCAGCAATTGTGTCCACATTCCAGTTCTTTCCCTTTCAGACTTCTCAGAAGTTGTCACACCATCTCTGCTTATTTTTATTGTCCAGAACTTAAGAAATGATCACATCTAGTTGCAAGGAGGTTGGGAAATGTAGTTTCTATTCCAGAGATCATGAATCCAGCTAAAGATTATGGGTTCTAATACTGAAAAAGAAGGAGAAATGAAAGTTGCAAGACAACCAGTGTCTTCTTAACCAGTATTTTAAGCTTCTTCTTTCTGAAACAATATGTAGTTTCACAATCTCATTCTCCAACAATGACCCATAAAAGAGATATCACCATATTTGAAAAATTATCGCCCCTCCTACATCAACATTTATAAAGTGTCAAAGTTCTCAAAGAAAACAACTTTGAGAACATCTGCTCCAGTGACAGTTGTAAGCGGCTTATTATAAGTCCATAAAGAGATAAGATCAATAATTCAGAATAAATATTTAAAAATTTACAGTAATTTGACATTTCTGCAACATATAAGCCCATGAGCAATCTAGTTATCTCATTGAACTGAGTGTAGACCACCTTAACTATTATCTAATTTACTTGGTTAGTCACATGTGGCACAATACCAGGACCATGTGTCAGTCTAAAATGGATTGGAAAACCTTAAGAATAGTCCTTTATGGAGAGTTTGAGAAGCACCAGTCTACATCAATTTAAGCTAAACACTGAGACCAGAACTTGGGGTTCTTTCGCTACTCTCAGATGCTGGCATTGATGCCATCAAACCACATCTCTGACCACTTGAGGGGGCTCCAGAATCATTCCTAACCAGAGCTCTAAATCCACTGTGAGTACTTCTGAAATTTGATTGATTCTCTGTGCTTGGACTCCAATGTTCATGGGACCTATCCTGTACACCTGGGTTCTGTGGACCATCTCACCCCCAGTATTTACCTCTACTCCTGTGTTATCTGCAACATCACTCTGGATCCTGCTCCAAACTGCATAAACTATAAAAAACTACGATCCTAACTCTCACCTAGCTTTAAAAATCTCCATTGTCTAAATGGCACCACTGCAGTTTCCCTTATCTCTCTCTCTCTCTCTCACACACACACAAACACACACACACACACACACACACA
>NW_011888883.1:839289-841572 GCF_000151845.1 Pteropus vampyrus
TCATGCTTTGACCCATCTTAATATCAAGGTGGTCCAGAAAGCTGCCACCTCCACTGATAATTAGGGGTGGGGCTACTGCAGTCTCCAGCACTGCCCCACTGTTTCACAGTAAAGCCTATCTAACCAATATCCTCTTCTGTCTCCAGAAATTTAACCAAGTAAGGAGGGTAAGTGAGCTTAGAGACCTTGCTCATCTAACTGTACTGACAGGTCTTCAAGTTCAAATTTTGGCATTCTCATTTGCTCCGAAGCCCAACAGTACAAGTGCCCTTGAATGTTGAGTAGCTGTGGAAAAGAAGAAAGAAAACCAACATTTGCATTGTTAATAACAATAAAAATGACAATAATAGCCTAACATTTAGAAAAAGTTTCTTAGTGTCAGGCTCTGGAATAGCCTCTCTATAAGCCTATGGGATAGGTTGTCACCATTTTATAAAGAAAATTGGGTCTCAGAGAGAGAGATTAAGTGCCTTGCCAAAGGTTACAGTATAACCCTAAGTGCAGAAGCTAGCAGTGAATTCAGGTCTCCTTGATTCCAAAGTTTTTTTTGGACACCAAATTGCTTCTATGAAAGAAGCAGCTTTAGTTTAAGCTACTTATTTAACAAAGTAAGAATATATCAAGAAAAATATTTGAGTGTGTTGGGGCTTGGTGGGGAGGGGGGGCAGGTTGTCTCTCAAATAGAGTAGCACATAAAACATACCACTGCTGCTGCTAATATCTTCATCATCACCACTACCACTACCACCGCCACCATCATTGTCATCATCACCTTAGGGATACATTGCTTACTATAAGGAACTAATGTGATTTCTCCTTCTGTTCAATGAGGATCATGTTTCACTTTTTACTCTTGCTGCCAGGAAGCTCAGAGATGAATTTAAAGTTCCTCTGTAAAAAATTATCAAATACTTCATATGCATATCAGAGTTCTGTTTTTCTTCCCATCTTGACCCTGGATTGTGATTTCTTTTTTACCTCATTCTAATCTTTTACTCACCATTTTCATATTTATTTATTATATGTATTCTCATGAGACTCCTCAAAACTCTAGTGGAATAAGATAAGGTATGCATGATATTAATTTAAAAATAACTTACCTGGGTAGAGCTTTCATCTGTAGCATCCCACATTCTTTAGCCCTTTGAATTCTATTGCTAAAAAGTCTGAAGAAAAATCAAGACACCATCTGGCTGCTTTTGGAAAGACAGAGGTAATTCAGGTCTTTGATCTGCTGCACATGGACTAGGAGAGAGAGAGAGGACCAAATCTCCCTGACACAGACAATCATTTGCTTTATTAAACAAGTGTCTTGTATTACACACAGGGAGTAGTGCATTATGTGGATGCACAAGAAAAAAATTATGATGAAAAGTAGATACTGAGCATACTGAATACTTTGGGTTTTGAAATATTAACATCACAGCTGTTTCTAATAATTTTTCTCTAACTGCAAGCTTATTTCCACAACATGTACTAATGTAACTGCAACTGACTCAAAATGTTTTTCATTTTTTAAAATAAAGTCTTCTTAGAAATAACTATGCAACTGAGAGCCCATAACCATCTTAGAACACTACGCCATATACCGATTTTTTGCTTTTTTTGGGGGGGTGGGGTCTACTCTGATTCAAGATGGGGGCAGATTGAAACGGTTGGCCTACTTATAAACTTGTGAAAGTTTATGTGAAAAGCACTTGTGAAAGGCACTTATTCTCCTTTCTAAACAACAATGGAACAAACAAAAAAGAGAGATTCACTAATGAGAGAAGTCAAGAAAGTTATTAGGTAAAGTGTCCACTGATTTTAAATGGAGCAATGGGGGTGAAGCTCATTCCTCACCCACTATCAGGGGTGATGATAATGGTAACGGGTCGTGGTAACTTGATTGAGAAATATCCACGAATTGGCCTAGGGCTTGGAGAAATTGAAGCGTTTTTTGTTTGAGGGTTAGTTGGTTTTTACCAGTATAACTCTGAGATTAATCTGCACTCGAGTGCAAAGAAAATGTATATTATTATTCCTTTCAGGTTTCTCTTTTTAATTGCCATTTATTTTCAGTTGTCTCCCTCCATCCAGGTTGATGTTTCCTTTTCCAGATGGTTTTATATTTTTACAAAGGGTTGGGAGACTTCTTCCTTTAGAGACAATCTGCGGACTCTTGACACAGAGACCAATGTCTTCTCTGGGGCTGGTTCTCCTGCGCGACTCAGGGTTACATCATTCGCGTCCGCAGATCTGGACAATCTACAGGGCCTTCCCTTTGAGCCTGGGTTCCGTCCG
>NW_011888883.1:841622-843637 GCF_000151845.1 Pteropus vampyrus
AGGATTTCTAAGATCTACTCACATACGAGTTCAGGAATGAGAATATTATGTTAGGTGACTTTAAACAATAAATATAACTGTTCTAAGAACAGACAACACAAAGGTTTTTCTAGTCTCTTTGAAGACTAGAAATACACATCAACAAGCAATGTCCATCTCTTTTCCTAGAAACTTAAGATTTTGAGTCTTTTCCTTTTAACTATACTTCTCATCTGGAAAATTTGAGTCTACTGTTGTTGAAACGACTATCCTAAATGGTATTACAATATACTGTTTAGTGAGAAGGTAAAATTCAAGAGCATGTTGGGAAAAAAAAACTTAACAAGAAGGCTGCAACCGCTTTAGAAGTGTAAAACTCCTTCACAGGGGAGTTGAGACACTAAAACTTCCATCAGAGCACATGAAAATGACATCAGTGGTCTGTTATCCCCTCATAAACAAACCAGCCCTGGGCAAAGATGTTCAAGCAACATCAGCCTCTGTCAAACCCATAATGAAGTTTGACATCTGTTAAATCATTAAAGATATAAATAAAATGCTAGCAAAGATGGAGAAGGAAGGGAGAGTGCTGATAGCATGTATTTAGACTAAAAGTAAAAGGCCAGAGAAAACACAATTAACTCTTGAATTTCGGAATATCACTATAGCTTCGTGGCTACACCTGCCCAAGTTCCAAGTTCCTGGAAGTGACTCTGGTAATAAAAACACTATGGAAATCTGTAATAAATGGATTTAGGGCTTTTAACACTGGTGTAGCTGTTTCCACAATAAGCGAATATCCTTTGGCTCTTCACATCTTCATCTTCCTCCAGACACCTTGTTTCAAATCTACAGAATGCAATTTTCTCCAACCTCAAAGAGAAATTTGTCCTTGACCCAGTTCCATAAGAGCAAAAACCAAATATCGGCCTATAGTACTCACTTAGTTTTTATACCTAATTAAACAGTCGATTCTATTTTCTCTGTCCTTTGATTCTGGGACATACTAGCTTTGGAAGTTTCTTTGTTCAGAAAAGAGAGGAGTTTCCCTTCAACACTTGTGACAGAGTGGTTTCCCTTCTAAACTTTTCCTGGGGAAAAAAAGAAATACTACTCCTCCGCAGTTATGTGAGGCTTTGGGATTGATTTCTGGTCAACAGAATGTGAACAAAAGTCACATGTGTCACTTTCAGGCTGAGGTAATTAAGAACAAGTGTGCTCTCCCCATACATCCTCTTCCCTTTCCACAGCAAACTTGGAAGAAGTCCTCTAACATGCAAGACCCAAGCCTGTATACAGGCCCAGCAACGGGAAGTTAAAGTGACTGTGGAGATAGTATCAGTAACCAAGGCAAGAGGCAAGTCGAACAATGTGGTGGCAGCCAGCCATAGCAGCAGAACCTCCAGAAGCACCAGTCATCAGGTAGGAAATGCATGAATGTTAGGCCAGCTGGGCCAGACTGAGGCTCTGCGGGGGCCACAGCATGAAGGGATACTTGGAGGAGCTCCAGTTTAAGGTGAGCACAGAGGATCGAGGGAGGGGTAGGGCTGCAGTCCAAAGACTCAACTGGTAGAGGAAGCAAGGAAATGCCTTTTGATGAGAATTTACTATATCCATCTCCCACCAGGACTTTTCTAGAAAACAGCCTACTGCTTTTGCCTGCAGCCTTACTCTCAAATCCATTAAAGCCAGAAGAGGAATTCAGATGCATACACTTTAATACAGTATATAGCTGTCTTCTCACTCCTTTCCACTCCCTTTTCCCTGGGAGAGCTTAAAGGAGTTTGCAAACATGTCCAAGAAAACCATGCCACAGGAATTGGCAGGACTCTCTGAACCCCCTTCCTAGGACCAGATAGACCCCATTGCTGGCTGCGCACCATACAGTTCAATACCCACTATCTAGCCTCATTAGGTGGCAAAAATTCCATCACAAAAAGCTATCATAAAGCCTGCTTCCCTTCTGCTGTATTCTATGCATTTGCTAAGGAAAAGAGCTGGATATTTGCTCTGGCCTGTACCCTACAAACAACAAG
>NW_011888883.1:843687-866092 GCF_000151845.1 Pteropus vampyrus
CAGTTCCATAAGAGCAAAAACCAAATATCGGCCTATAGTACTCACTTAGTTTTTATACCTAATTAAACAGTCGATTCTATTTTCTCTGTCCTTTGATTCTGGGACATACTAGCTTTGGAAGTTTCTTTGTTCAGAAAAGAGAGGAGTTTCCCTTCAACACTTGTGACAGAGTGGTTTCCCTTCTAAACTTTTCCTGGGGAAAAAAAGAAATACTACTCCTCCGCAGTTATGTGAGGCTTTGGGATTGATTTCTGGTCAACAGAATGTGAACAAAAGTCACATGTGTCACTTTCAGGCTGAGGTAATTAAGAACAAGTGTGCTCTCCCCATACATCCTCTTCCCTTTCCACAGCAAACTTGGAAGAAGTCCTCTAACATGCAAGACCCAAGCCTGTATACAGGCCCAGCAACGGGAAGTTAAAGTGACTGTGGAGATAGTATCAGTAACCAAGGCAAGAGGCAAGTCGAACAATGTGGTGGCAGCCAGCCATAGCAGCAGAACCTCCAGAAGCACCAGTCATCAGGTAGGAAATGCATGAATGTTAGGCCAGCTGGGCCAGACTGAGGCTCTGCGGGGGCCACAGCATGAAGGGATACTTGGAGGAGCTCCAGTTTAAGGTGAGCACAGAGGATCGAGGGAGGGGTAGGGCTGCAGTCCAAAGACTCAACTGGTAGAGGAAGCAAGGAAATGCCTTTTGATGAGAATTTACTATATCCATCTCCCACCAGGACTTTTCTAGAAAACAGCCTACTGCTTTTGCCTGCAGCCTTACTCTCAAATCCATTAAAGCCAGAAGAGGAATTCAGATGCATACACTTTAATACAGTATATAGCTGTCTTCTCACTCCTTTCCACTCCCTTTTCCCTGGGAGAGCTTAAAGGAGTTTGCAAACATGTCCAAGAAAACCATGCCACAGGAATTGGCAGGACTCTCTGAACCCTCTTCCTAGGACCAGATAGACCCCATTGCTGGCTGCGCACCATACAGTTCAATACCCACTATCTAGCCTCATTAGGTGGCAAAAATTCCATCACAAAAAGCTATCATAAAGCCTGCTTCCCTTCTGCTGTATTCTATGCATTTGCTAAGGAAAAGAGCTGGATATTTGCTCTGGCCTGTACCCTACAAACAACAAGCACAAGCATGACTGCGAGCACCCTGGATGACAGACAGGGAGACAAGACAGCAGGACTTGTCTACATGTACCAGTCCCCAAAAACTCTAGCAGCATCTGCCACATAATGGCAGAGTGTTAGGCAGCCCTCTTTTTACACCAAATTAATAGACCTTATGAATATAGGATCAAATTTTATTTACTCAAAAATATTTATGAGTACAATGGTGCAAAACACTAGGCTAGGTCTTTTGGTAACACTGATATAGACAGTGCTTCTACATTCATCAGGCTTATAATCTAATAGAGAATAGTGTCCAATAATTTTAATATAAGGTAGGATGTGTTATATACTTAAAAGAGGGAGAAATAAAATGCCATGAGGGCTTAATTCAGAGGAGGATGAGATTACTCTCAGCTGGAAAACAGATTTAGGATAAGAATATAAACTGCTGGTGCTACACGGCACCATTGGAATCATCTCATCTAAATACTTCAGGTAGAAGCTAAGGATAGTAGGCAATTACACAAAATCAGGAAGTCAGCGACAAAGTCAACAAAGCCTTGTGCCCCTTCTGACTCCAAGTCTTTGTCTACTCTATTATGTCATGCTGTTTCTTGGCAGCTTAGTCATGAGACTGCCTTAAACTGAAACAAATTATCTGCTGCCCTAAATACTGTCAATGCATAAACATCATGAGGTTTATGACTTTGGGAAGCTTACGACATAGTAGAGCAAGTCAAACATGCACACATACATCTCCGTACCTTTATAAGATACAACTAACCTTGGAAAATATAATATAGAGACTTAGATACACTATATTGATATTTAACCCATTATCAACCTACAGGGTTTAGTAGGAAGAGAAGGCTAAGAGTTTAGTAGGATTTAGTAGGAAGAGAAGGCCAAGAGTTTAGTAGGAAAGAGGGAAGAAGGATGAAGGACAAAAAGAGAAGATTTCTAGGAGGCCAATTGCCTGGATAGTCTTAGGTGGTGAAGCCAGGAAAGAGAACTTGTCTTCATAAAATCTAGAACCACTGCTGGGTTCTTAGCAAGTACTCAGTTCAAAAAGCTCTACACAATAAGGCAGGGTGAGGTAAGTGTTACCTTGTATTTAGCTCCTGCCTCAAACTCTTAATACTGAGAATACTAACTTTCTAGCAGTGACCTGCAAAACCGTAGTGCTCCTGACCCTTTCCAAAATAAAACTCAGATATATGTATATATGTGTGTGTATATATGTGTGTGTGTGTGTGTGTGCGTGTATGTGTGTGTGTATATATATATGTGTGTGCGTGTGTGTGTATATATATATATATATGTATGTATATATATATACACATACACACATTCATACGTACATACATACATATCTCCTCTTGGAACTCATTCATGCTTTGACCCATCTTAATATCAAGGTGGTCCAGAAAGCTGCCACCTCCACTGATAATTAGGGGTGGGGCTACTGCAGTCTCCAGCACTGCCCCACTGTTTCACAGTAAAGCCTATCTAACCAATATCCTCTTCTGTCTCCAGAAATTTAACCAAGTAAGGAGGGTAAGTGAGCTTAGAGACCTTGCTCATCTAACTGTACTGACAGGTCTTAAAGTTCAAATTTTGGCATTCTCATTTGCTCCGAAGCCCAACAGTACAAGTGCCCTTGAATGTTGAGTAGCTGTGGAAAAGAAGAAAGAAAACCAACATTTGCATTGTTAATAACAATAAAAATGACAATAATAGCCTAACATTTAGAAAAAGTTTCTTAGTGTCAGGCTCTGGAATAGCCTCTCTATAAGCCTATGGGATAGGTTGTCACCATTTTATAAAGAAAATTGGGTCTCAGAGAGAGAGATTAAGTGCCTTGCCAAAGGTTACAGTATAACCCTAAGTGCAGAAGCTAGCAGTGAATTCAGGTCTCCTTGATTCCAAAGTTCTTTTTGGACACCAAATTGCTTCTATGAAAGAAGCAGCTTTAGTTTAAGCTACTTATTTAACAAAGTAAGAATATATCAAGAAAAATATTTGAGTGTGTTGGGGCTTGGTGGGGAGGGGGGGCAGGTTGTCTCTCAAATAGAGTAGCACATAAAACATACCACTGCTGCTGCTAATATCTTTATCATCACCACTACCACTACCACCGCCACCATCATTGTCATCATCACCTTAGGGATACATTGCTTACTATAAGGAACTAATGTGATTTCTCCTTCTGTTCAATGAGGATCATGTTTCACTTTTTACTCTTGCTGCCAGGAAGCTCAGAGATGAATTTAAAGTTCCTCTGTAAAAAATTATCAAATACTTCATATGCATATCAGAGTTCTGTTTTTCTTCCCATCTTGACCCTGGATTGTGATTTCTTTTTTACCTCATTCTAATCTTTTACTCACCATTTTCATATTTATTTATTATATGTATTCTCATGAGACTCCTCAAAACTCTAGTGGAATAAGATAAGGTATGCATGATATTAATTTAAAAATAACTTACCTGGGTAGAGCTTTCATCTGTAGCATCCCACATTCTTTAGCCCTTTGAATTCTATTGCTAAAAAGTCTGAAGAAAAATCAAGACACCATCTGGCTGCTTTTGGAAAGACAGAGGTAATTCAGGTCTTTGATCTGCTGCACATGGACTAGGAGAGAGAGAGAGGACCAAATCTCCCTGACACAGACAATCATTTGCTTTATTAAACAAGTGTCTTGTATTACACACAGGGAGTAGTGCATTATGTGGATGCACAAGAAAAAAATTATGATGAAAAGTAGATACTGAGCATACTGAATACTTTGGGTTTTGAAATATTAACATCACAGCTGTTTCTAATAATTTTTCTCTAACTGCAAGCTTATTTCCACAACATGTACTAATGTAACTGCAACTGACTCAAAATGTTTTTCATTTTTTAAAATAAAGTCTTCTTAGAAATAACTATGCAACTGAGAGCCCATAACCATCTTAGAACACTACGCCATATACCGATTTTTTGCTTTTTTTGGGGGGGTGGGGTCTACTCTGATTCAAGATGGGGGCAGATTGAAACGGTTGGCCTACTTATAAACTTGTGAAAGTTTATGTGAAAAGCACTTGTGAAAGGCACTTATTCTCCTTTCTAAACAACAATGGAACAAACAAAAAAGAGAGATTCACTAATGAGAGAAGTCAAGAAAGTTATTAGGTAAAGTGTCCACTGATTTTAAATGGAGCAATGGGGGTGAAGCTCATTCCTCACCCACTATCAGGGGTGATGATAATGGTAACGGGTCGTGGTAACTTGATTGAGAAATATCCACGAATTGGCCTAGGGCTTGGAGAAATTGAAGCGTTTTTTGTTTGAGGGTTAGTTGGTTTTTACCAGTATAACTGAGATTAATCTGCACTTGAGTGCAAAGAAAATGTATATTATTATTCCTTTCAGGTTTCTCTTTTTAATTGCCATTTATTTTCAGTTGTCTCCCTCCATCCAGGTTGATGTTTCCTTTTCCAGATGGTTTTATATTTTTACAAAGGGTTGGGAGACTTCTTCCTTTAGAGACAATCTGCGGACTCTTGACACAGAGACCAATGTCTTCTCTGGGGCTGGTTCTCCTGCGCGACTCAGGGTTACATCATTCGCGTCCGCAGATCTGGACAATCTACAGGGCCTTCCCTTTGAGCCTGGGTTCCGTCCGCGCTGGGCTCCTGCTAGCGTCCGGGGTTCTGAAGTCTCCAACAATTGCTGCCTGCCGAGAGGAAGAGGATTGGCGCACAGCCAAGTACAGAGCGTGGGGCCGGGCGGGAGCAGGCGGGAGGAACTCTGCGAGGCAGCTCTGGACCCGGCAGTGCCGCCAACGATCCCCAAGAGCGCCATGTGTCCGAACCCAGCGCCCCGGCCGTTCCTACCCGTCCGAAGCATGGCACCGCGCGGTAGAACCTAAACGCCCCGAGCCCCCTTCATCGGGAGGTCGCAGGCCGAGGTCTGAATTACCCCCCAACTTCCACCCTCAAATCTGGACAGTTAGTGAACAGCGAGCCACACAGCGGGATAGTTATATCTCTTTGCCAATCCCCTCCTTCCCCCACCGGAATATATTATGCCACCACCACTCGGCGCGCAAGCCCGGCAAGGATTATTATCCTCGTTGTAATGCCGAGGAAGTTAAGGCAAGGACGTGGTCAAGGTCACGAAACAAATTCGTGCGAAATCGCGTCGTAAGCGAGCTCCGTCCGCCTGCTCCCGCCCCTGAATCCTCTAGAGCGTGGCGGGCCGCGGGCCAGGGCGCAAACCGAGGCCCGAGGCCGGGGTGGATTAGGGTTTACGCCCTTGGGGAAGGAAACGGTGGGCGTCGCGGCTGCGGAGGTCAACTAGGGCCGGGGACCGCAGAGCCAGCGCGAGATGGGGTGTGAGCCGCAATAGGGTACAAGCTCCTGGGACGCGGCCTCCGGACTTCAGCAGCTGACGCCCAACTCCCCGCAGCTGCCCGCAGGAAAACGGCGCCCACGACTCCCGGAAACAAGAGCTCCCCGCCTGGGGCCTTAGCTTTTCAATCACTTTGCTCTTTAATCTATTTTAAAAAGAAATTCTTAAGTCAAATTTATAGAAGACAATAATAGCCTTCTTCCTAGACTCCACTCCCAGCTCTCAGGCAGCAACCTAGATTGACAGCCTGACGCGCATCCACACAACTAAGCACACGCACGCGCACGCGCACGCGCACGGGCACACACGTCGCGCACGCTGTATCTGAGGTCACGGTTGCCCCCAGGGCTGCCCCAGCAGAGTAGGGCGAGGCCTGGGACATAGTTTGCGAGGTGGTGAGGTCTCATGGGTCTGGGATGTTTCTGAGGGGTTTGATAATTATTACTAGCTCCCCTCGCAGGAGCCAGGCGCCGCGCTGTGCGAGAGGCGCGCGGCGGCTGGGGCTGCACACCCTTCTCCGCCAGCGAGGGAAGGCGCAGGCGCGGAGCGGGCGCCCACACTAATCAATAACCCTCAGCGGGCTTTGAACGGCAGGGGGCTGAGAGGCCTTTTCAAGACAGACGCTCTGGGAGGTGATGTATTTATTCTTCGCACTTACTGTGCACTTAACACCGAGAGGGCTGTTTTTTGCACTTATCAACAAAAAACCCGTAGCTTTGCAGCGCCTGTTTCCAGTGGCTGCTGAGAGCGAGTCCGATCGCCCGCTCTCGCGCTGGATCGCCGCTGCCGCCGGAGGCGTGGGTTCTTTGGCTTTGTCATTCCGACAAGTGACGACCGCCGGAGGCGACCGGTCTGGAGGCACCTCCAACCCCGCCCCCTGCCTGACCCACTCGTCTGGTTCGCCGCGCCCGCCACTCGCTCCGGGAAATGGTGTGCGGGCTCGATTGTAGCGAGGTTGCGATATCGGGAGTGTGCACTGGGACGTGAATACACAGGCGGGCTTCGGAGTCCGAGAAACAACAGCACCGCGGCGGAGAGCCTCCCAAGGCGCTTTCCTTGATTTCCCGTGAAATACATTTAATTGTTAATAGCTGAGACGAATCTCTCTTTCAAGTGACTTTCCTATCCAAGAGACTCCTCTGGTATCCAGAGGAAGTCGGGCGTTGCTAGTCCTTGCTCAACCTCCTCTCCCCAAGTTTGCCTCCCTAGTTCTCTTTGGTTTCACTCACACACCCACTGGAGAATTCTCGATGATGAATCAAGGGACCGCTTAGGCGTGGCCATGCCTTTCTCAGTCAATAGGACCCTTCCTTGCATGAGTCTGAAGCCGAGATCTTGTCCGATACCCGTTCGGATCCTCGCGCCGAGCCTCACTCGCTCCAGCCAGGCGAGCCCAGCGGCTGCTGAAGTCGCCGCTACAGCGGGCGCGCGGCTCAGAGCGCGCTGCTTCTCGAAGCCGCCGCAACGCTGATTTATGTTCCAGCCACTCACGAGAACCCCAACGCTTTGGCTAGGTTAATTTTTGTCAATTGTTCTTCATCACACTAAGATAGTTTGCAACTTGAGGCAGGTTTTATTTATCACACTGCACATTTGAAATACAGTCAGACATAAAAATAACCGACTCTGGCGCAATATTGGAGCCGTCGGGGAATAATTTGGCTAACTGACTTGGACGTTTCACCTTCTAAACAGAAATGCAACTCTCAGTCCAATTGTAAATCAGATTGTCTTCGGCAATGAAAAAAAAAGAAAAGTCACCAAACCCAGAAGAGAAGGAAAACAAAATGGAAGAAAATGCAGATACTGACCAAAGCAAAACGAGCTTCAGAAACCCAGACTAGATTTTAATTTTAGGCGTGGAACTATATAGAAAATGAGAATTCCTAAATGTTTTATCAGCCGGATCTGCCCCCCCCCCCCAAGGATTCTAGGGTGCCTCTGGAAAATGTACCGATTTATTTCTTTTTACTGTTATTGCTGTTTTGTTATTAAATAATAATGAATAATAAATGCTATTTTGGGGTGTCCCCCTTGAAAAGCTCTAATTATAAATGTTAAGGAAGGAGTGGGGTTGCAGAATGGCATGCGCAGGTCAGGGTGTGAGCTCTGAAATAACCCAAAACATAGAAAAGAAGGAAATCAGAAATTTCCCTGGCACTTCCCTTGTTCCCAAATTTCTGAGAATAGAAAAGAATCTGATCATCTTTTCTGCGCCACAGAGATTCCTCTCTACCACTTTTCTGGAAGCCCCCAATAATGAAACCTCAATTTCTTACAGCCCCACATAGACCTCCAGTGGTCAAACGCTTTGGCCAGGACTAGCCTTTGGTAAGGTAGGAACTGGAGAAGAGAAAATCCATACAGGTGACCACTCAACAATTGATTGCAAAAGTAGAACTCAAAACAATCGAATAAAACTTTTGCCTGGAAAGAGCACCTATCTATTGTTTTGCACTACCCTCCCCACAAAAGTAAATTTTGTTCTAGTACAGCAAAGCTGAGATCAGTTTCTTGCACTTCCCTAACTTCCACAAGGGAAATCTGAGGATGGTTTTCTTGACGTGAACCCACAGCGACCTTATCTGTAGGCACCTGCCCCACTCTTAGGGTATTTAAACAAGTATATATTTGTTTAAACTCCTTTTTGACCAAGACCACTCACATAACTTGCTTCTAATATTTCTCCAAATAAACTGGAACAAGAGAGCTGTGACTCTTAAAATCTACAAATTAAAATTAAATTTAAAGATACCACAGGGGGCTTCAGGTAGAAAAATGGAGGGATTATTTTCAAATAACTTTGAAGGTTTAAGAGAAGATACCTTGGTATTTGATAGTATTTGGTATTCATTGATAATGCTGAATATATAATATTAAATTATGATTGTAATCAAAGCATGTGGTTTCAAAGGCATTAAATGAAATAAAATTAAATCTAATATTTTGATCAGGAAAAGATCAGAAAGTAGTGGGAAATTTTTCTCAAGAGCAAATTCAATTGGTGAGGTTTTGACATTTACATGGTCCATTACTTAGTTTGGTGGTTTTTATATCAGCCTCACGCTGGCTTTGCTCAAGTTGACATCTCTGCTTCTTTGGAGTGGAAACTCAGTAAATGCAGCACTCTCTGCTGACGGGCAACTCTTGTGAGTACTCTTTTGCCAATAGATGGTCTGATGTCCTTTTCAGTATAACCAGCTGGGAACTTAAAAGAAAAATGTCTCTTCACATTTTATTTTTGTTTTTTTGTTGTTTTTCTTTATTTCTAACACATTAAGATGAATTTTTTTCCTCTTAGAATCCCAAACCACAAATATCTCAAAAAAACATATATTTCAAAAGTTAAATCTACAGATGTAATACATACTGTGAACCCTATAAAATGCGTTTACAATGCTGACTTAAAGAAAGAAATTTATAACTTTCATATGTACCTTCCTTGTGCAATAGGCAACTGCCATATGTTTCCGACTTCCATAATTCAGTTTTTCTTGGACATCTGTAGCAGGTAGTGAGTGCTTCTTAAAGTACATTTTATGTACTTTGAGAAGGAACCCGCTAAAGACTAAAGGTTAACATAAAAATGCACAAGTCTCTCTAGAAATGCTAGTTATTCTAAATTTACATGACCAATTATGCATGGACTGAGACAGCTTTTTTCCCCTCCTCCTTTCTTCAGTAATTTGGAAATTCAGTAATTCAGAAATGTAGTATTCTATATACTGATGATTCCTACCAAGCAAAATCTCTAAATGTTTTGATAGAATTCCTCTTGTTTTACTGTTCTTCAGCCTTTTGCTTGACGCTTCTCATTTGGCTCTTTCAGAAAACTCAGATTGGAAGTATATTCTAGTAAGATTTTTTTTTGAGACAAAGGTTAATATTTTTATATAGAAAAAGGGAAAACTGCTAAGTTCTTCCACTTTTCATCTATCTTAATTGTTTATGATACACAAAGTGAAAACAAAACAAAAACAAAAGTCATGTAGAAAAGTCATAGTTTGTTGTCAATCCCCCCCGCACCCCTCGTTTAAATTCAGTATTCATTCCCGATGCTAATACTGTTTTTTAATAGCACGTTTCTTTTTGTGCAGTTCCAGTGCTAGCTTTCAATTAATCTGTTAAAAGTCCTTTCATTCAGCTGAAATTGAAATGCCTCATCTGTCAGTACAAAAATATGAATAAATTCCAGCCACATACTTCATTGTTTATACTTTCAGCAGATTATATAAATGTGCACAGAATTTCCACTGTTTAAGAACTGTTGGTATCTACAGATGTGAAACACGAGAACAGGGCCCAATTTACAGCCAATTAGAGGGTATAATGATTTTTATAAAAAGCTAAACACCATACCTAGTGATTCTTAAACGGAGCCTAAATAGGGGCACTTAGTTCCATTTTCAATTCATTTTATTAAACCAGCAGACTCAAGGTAATCTTTGTTTATAGGGGGAAAAAGCATTAGACTATGAAGCTGCATATTTTAAATATCAAATTAAACATATTATATTATGTAGCATAAACTATTAAAATGATCATTAACTGTTTGGAGAATATTATTTAATTTTCCCAATTTATAGTCTTAGTTTAATTTACATCCAAATCTATCTGTTGCAATATTGGTAACAGCAATGTCCATATGCCCATCTTTGGGCATGAAATTAACATCGGGTGTTAATTTCATTACTTCCTTCAAGACATCTTATAGTTAGATCAGGTATTAGTGATAGAGACAAGTGTAGCCTTCTTGGACATTTCTGTTACTAATGCCTAACTGTAGGGTTATGGGAGGAGTGTGGGTCAATGAATAAGGACGTGAAGGTGGAGGGTTTTCACGTACAGGGTGAAAAATAATTGCAGTATTATCTAAAGGCAGAGCAGATACTGCTGGAAATTGGACGAGTGGGGAAGCTCATTCGCTTAGTCAAATGAATTTTCTTCACGACACATCAGGTGTTCATTACTTCCTCACCGCCGTTGGACTAGAACAGTTAGAGGTCCCTTCTCTCCTTTTCTTTCTCTTCCCTAAACTGGAGAACTTGAAGGTGATAGGGAGAGAGGTATGAAGGCAAGATTACCCTATGAATACACTGTCCTTTGGCTCTCCCCAAACCTCGCACCTCCCCTAAGCTCCAATGAGAAATAATTGAGAATAAATGATTGAAAAACCAACACTAGAAGAGAATCTCTCCGGACTGGAACTGAGTTTGGGCGCTTGGGAGCTTCGAAGGGCTCGTCGGTTGGCAGCTAGAGTTCTTTTGTAGCGGGACTTTGTAGCTGATAGGAAGAGACTGGTTGTTGTTAAGGGGAGAATAGTAAACAGTCGCCAACACGTGGAGAGGTGCTGTCTGTGCGTTCAAATCTGCAACAGAAGCGAACAGCGAGGAACTGCAGCTCTGAATCGCTTTCTCCAAAGGGGCCTGGGTTTGCAGCTGCAGCCCAAAACCCAGCAGGGAGGAGGCCCGTGAGAGAGCAGCCATCCAACCCCTGGCAGCCCAATTTACTCCTGTAGCCTTTGTAAATACATACAGGTTATAACTTATTATTTTTGTTAACCCAGATCAGAGGAGAGGTCAGAAGAGTATATGCAAAGAGAAAGAAGAGAATGAGAAAGGGTAGGGGAAGGTGGGAAGGTGAGAGGGAGCCCCAGCGAGCATGTGTGGCGCTGCCCTGTAACTCAGGGTGGGTTCGGATGTCCACTACCAGGAGTTAGGATAGGGGTCCTTTCCAGATTAAATAACAAAGTACTCTGCCAAATAAGATTGGGTGCTTGTTCACCCCCTATTCTCCCGTTTATTTCTATATTTCTCACGGCATTAATCTTTTAGCTAATAATAAATGTCTTTTTATATGCGTGGGAAGGAAGTCTCGACCTTGCCTGTGTGGAAATTCTGGGACAACCTGATGCTCCTCGAGTTCAAGGGCGAAGAACAGACTCTCCTGTATGCTAGGACTTACCTTCTGTGTGAGGTCTTGAGTATGAGAAATCAAACGTGAGAGTTAGAAACTTAACGGTAATTGTCAAGTGTAAAAGAAAAAAAAAACCGTCTATCTAGAGAATGAAATCCTGACGCATTGGATTTTTAAATTTAGAAATAAACGATTGATCAAAAATAAAATACAAGTAGCTTATGTCAGGTAAGATGAAATAAAAAGCTCTCTCTAAAACATATGTATGTATAGCGTAAACAGGCTCTAGGCTGAGAAAGCACAGCGGGAGCCGACAAAGAATGCACTTTTAAAAGGAATTTTTCGAAACTGTCCAGTTTTAAACTGCAAGAAAAATAAGAGGGAAAAACCGGATGTGCTTTGTAAAAACTCGCCCCTTTCCCCAACCCGCCAGTTAGTTTTGTTATCTGGCTGGACTCGGATTACACTTGCTACCATTCTCCCAGACCTGGACACGTGAGGCTCTTCTACCTTCCCCTCCCACTTAAGTCCTTGAGACAGACCCATTCTGATAATGTTCTTCCCTGAGTGATTTGAAGTGGAGCCCGGTTAGTCTTGCCAGAGGCCTGACAGTTTAATTCAGTTTTAATTATTTCCTTAAAGCAGCTCATACTGGGAAAAGACATCTCTCTTAAAGTGACGGGAGGCACACGCTCTCGGGTGTTACGCACCCACCCACGTTTACACGAGCGCAGGTGCACACACGCGCATCCACACACACATGCACAGACACGTGCACACGCGCCTAGCTTTTCTCCTGTCAATTCGCCCTGTCTCTGCTCCCTTTGCTCTCTTGCTTCGCAAAGTGCAAGACCATAGCTGGGCCGCTGCACGCATGTGCCACGCTTTTGAAAAAACTTCTTGCTAGGGCGATGGCTGTGCCATCATCCAAAGGCAGAGGCTCCGCCCGCCTGCCAGCTCCAGCCTTCCTTCCCTCTAGAGCCCAGGAGAGGTTCGGCGCCCCCTCTTCGCAAGGGAAGGTCGGAGCGCGGTGAAGTCTGAGACCCACTGCTTCGTGGGTCGAGGGTAACTGGTCCTGCTGCGTCCTGGAGCCTGAGCCCGATTCAACACCAGCATGAGGGGGCGAGCGGTGGTGCGGCCCCTTTGCTCGGGTTCTTAAAGCCCAGCGTGGACACTGACTAAGGGGAACAGTGTTTTCGTCCTGCCCCAAGTGCCCAGTGTACACCTGGACTATTTCTAAGGGACATATTCTGTCTGACGTCGTGAATGTCTGTGTGGGCCAGCTTTCCAGCTTTTCGTCTATGCGGACACAAATCTTGGGCGTATGCGCGTTTCCAGGTCTGCGCCCCTCGCTGCCCCAAGTAAAGGCGAAAGAAGTGGCGCAGGCATAGAGGAGGCCTTGGGATTGTGATCCTGAGGCCCGTGTATTCCACTCTAAATCATTTGAGCTGCGGGGATCCCAAATGGATAAGAACCAGTCCACAAAGCATGCCTCGTCTCTGGAAACGGCGTTAGTCCCTGGCTGACTCCGGTTTCTGCGGATGAGCAGCTCTTCCTTTCTCTGCCTCATGGCCCAAGTAGGCCCAAGGCCCGGGCGACTCCACCCCTGGGCCTCAGCGCCTCTAAAGTCTCTGAGGCCGCAAGGGCGGCTCCGAGGAGCCACAAGAAGCTCCAGTTCCTGTCGCCGAGAGCAGGGCCCTGCGTCCTCGTAGGCTGCTGATGCGGGCTTCAGACGTCCTAGCCGCGCAGTGCTCCGGGCGCAGCCTTCTGCATGGTCTGTGTCTCCCCCCATCCGCCCCATGCCATTCCGGCTCCCAGCCCAAGACGTCTAGTCCGCCTCTTTGCTCGCTCAGGCCCCTGCCCGCTCTCGGCCAGGCTTCAGAACCCCGTTTATGCTTACTTTTTAAGGCTATACTACTCGCCTGGGGCGCCGCCGAGCTTGGAGAAACTTCGGGGACCAAACAGCTCCACACAGTTTGCGAAGCCTTTAAAACAAAACAAAACAAAACAAAAATGCAAAACATCTCCTCCCTGTTGAATCCGTTTTTCAAGCATTTAAAAGGCCTCTTCTGCAAGGGTGTACCGAAGTTGTTTATGACCCTGAGGCTGTCGTACCTCCCCTGGCGGCGAGTACGTGACGCCTCTGGGCACTGCTTGCTCAAGTTCCCTGCTCTTCAGGTTGCCTTGAAGGGACCACGCGTTCCCGAGTTTCGGTAAAAAAAATCGCAGTGGCGAAGCTACTCTCTGAATCGTTTTATTGGAAGCTTAGAAAGAAGTCAGAGATAATAGGGCAGCCAACAGTTGTGGAGGAGTAATATGCATCATGAATTTTATTCCACAAGAGAGTTGTTCTATTTATACTAAACCCATTTTATTGTTAATCCTGACCAAAAGTCGAGTTGAAATTACAAAACAATTGTAAAGATATATGTTCAGCATTATTTGTTTCTTTTTAAATGTTATTCTTACTTAAAATTTTATTTTAAAGAAACAAGTTGGCTCTTTAAAAGCCTGAGGGGAAAAAAGTGGCAAGTTGTCCAAAGCAAGACAAATATGAAGTTAGGTTAACTCACAGAAATATTTTAAAACACTGCAATGAGAAATTTTATTGCATCTTAAAATTTATTTCACTTTGAGAAGTGTTTCGGAGTTTTAAAAACTGTCCTTATAATTAAAGACATGCAGAACTAAAATCTCATGAGCTACGTTTTTAGTGAACTTAATACTTCTAAAGAAAAGGGAGGCTGCAAGAAAGGGCGTACTTTTACTGAATTGTTCATATGAGGGACTGAGCTAATTCTGTTCTCCTAAATATAAAGGATTTAAATATATCTTGAATTCCCACTCCCTCCCCAAGAAAAACCAACCGAGTAAAACAAACAGATAAATAAGCAAGCCTAACGCCGTTCCAGAAGCAGAGCGGACGCAGGAATGTTTAAATGAGAAAAGATCGGCCTAGTGGATGTGAATTCTTCCCATCCTCGAAATGTTCCGAGTTGTAGCAATATTAAGTGATAAGAGAGTGGGATGGAAATTTAAAGTTTTTTAAAAGATACTTGATATTCTACTGGTGATCATCTCGTTTTAAAGCCAAGAGCCTCAGTGGTTCCAGGTCCTCGAGAGAAAAGCTGGAGAATGGTCTGGACTGGGCTGTAGGAGGCAAGAAGACACGACTGAGTTCAGCGCCGGGGGTTGGCACGTCCAAGCCAGACGGCGGCGCTTTTCACTCTAGGTTTTTTGCGACCTTGTAAGGAAGTGGGCGCGGGCTGCGCGGAGTCGCCGCCTCCTGATTGGTCGGCCTTTTCGGTGATTGACAGGACCCCGGACTCCACCCTCGCCGCTTTATTGACACTAATGAGCAAGTTCTTCCCACCGCTCTCCTGACTGGAAGTGCTGACAGATCAAGGCAACAAATTTCAATTACAATCCCTAATTTGTGTCCGCAGAGTGTGTTTTTACCCATGTTAGTCCTCTCTGGCGCATCAGTCGAGGCAGATCTTGGAACAGCAGGAAGAGGTGGAAGGGGTGGGAGCGAAGGAGTGCATCAGTGAGAGAGCGCGCGCGAGAGACCGAGGAAAGGAAACTTGGCGGGCGCGTAGCTGGTTCCTCGGATCTCAACACAAGAAGAAAGAGGAAACGCCAAATTTGTTTTTGCCCGCGGCGGGGAAAAGGGCAGATCTCGGCCTGCGGGAGGCCTCAAGAGTTGTTCAAATTTTGGTGGCGGAAGGAGAGCGAGTGTGCGTGTGTGCCTGAGTGAGTGTATATGAGCGAGGGGCGGGCGGGAGCTGGGCGGCGGGGATGGCCGAGAAGCGGAGGGGCTCGCCGTGCAGCATGCTAAGCCTTAAGGCGCACGCCTTCTCGGTGGAGGCGCTGATCGGAGCCGAGAAGCAGCAACAGCTTCAAAAGAAGCGGCGGAAGCTGGGCGCGGAAGAGGCGGCGGGGGCTGTAGATGACGGAGGCTGCAGCCGCGGCGGCGAAAAGGGTCCCCCTGAGGGAGACGAAGGCGCTGCGCTCCAGCTGCCAGCTGGGGCGGCATCCGGGCCCGCCCGGAGCTGCGCAGACCTGGAGCTGAGTTGCGGCTCCCGCGGAGCTGCGGGTGAGTCGGCCCCTTCCCGCCCAACCTCCTCGCAGCGCGTCCCCTCCCAGGTCCCCCTGGCCCGCACAGCGGCGGAGAACCTAAACTTCTGCAAGTTGTGGGCGTGCACGAGCGGGATGTCCCTATGCGCTCAAAGCGACCCAGCCACTAGCGCATTGGCAGTGGGTGTCAGGGCGCAAAACTCGCCGCCTCCCGGGTCGCTTTTGCCGCGCACTCATGTCACCCTCCGACGGTTAAAACGCCGCTTCCAGCCTCACTCCTCAGGCTTCCGCCGCCCAGTTGCCTCAGTTGCTGCTATTTGCAGCGTTCGGCCGTTCAGATCTGTGCTTTCCGCATCTTCCTCCCTTGGGGTTCCAGCCGATGGGTGCTCTTTCATTTCTCTCTTAAAAGCATGGAGGAGGAGGGAGCAACGGCATTCCCCCACTCTCCTCCCCGCCCGAAACCGGAATGAATGCCCTAAACCGTTTGGGCAAGCCAGGAAGAGGGCGGCGTATTTACAAACGTGGTTTCCCGAGGGGTAGCTGAACCATTCCCTTCCCTTCCCTTCTTGATTACCGCTACCAAAGCCGACAGCGACCGTGGGCTTTCTTTTCGCGCTCCTCTCGGCCCTTCGCTACTTGGCGAAGAAGCTCTGGGCAGCCAGGGAGTTTAGCGGGAGCGGAGTCTGTAAACTTTCTAGAGGATGCCTTCGGCCCAGCCCGAAGCCAGGCGCTTCCAACGCCTGCTATGGGAGGCCCTGGCGCTTGTGGCCAGGGGCCGGGCGCTAAGCGCTTTGGCTGAGTGTGCTCAGGGGCGCGGGCTGTGTCCGGCTCTGCACTGGGGATCTAGACTCGGGAACCCATCTCAGGGAACTCATCTCTGGCATCCCAGACCCCTAGGGCCGCGCGAAACTTCTTTTGGGGCCTCGACCCGGTGGACGCGGGAAGGGTGGGGTGGACGCTGCCAGCGCGCCTCTCCGGGACTCCAGACTTGAGGGTCGAGCTTCCTTTCTGCCCGCCGTGCGGACCTATTAGAAGGACCCGATGACTGGAAAGCTTCCCCTTTTCTCCTGGTCCTTTTCCTCTCCCTAGCCACCCTCCCGGAGTCCAGCAAGATTCCCCTCTTGAGCCCTTACCGGTTACCCCTCTGTACCCTTTGCTGCCCAGGAGGCTGTGAAGACGGTTTCCTGCAGGGCGCTTCCCCATTGGCGTCTCCGGGAGACTCCCCGAAGGGCTCCCCGGCGCCCGCCCTGGCCAGGCCTGGGACCCCGCTACCCTCGCCGCAGGCCCCGCGGGTGGATCTGCAGGGAGCTGAACTCTGGAAGCGCTTTCACGAGATCGGCACCGAGATGATCATCACCAAGGCGGGCAGGTAAAGGGCGAGCTGGCGCGAATAGTCCACAGAAAGAGAACGGCCTGCAGCGCAGTGGGGTCCCTGGATAGCATTTTCGTACAGACGGAACAAGGCCCCGGGTAAAGTGGTACTCTTTTGAAACTGGCTTTGCCTTCCAATCCCGGAATGCAATCGGCGAGGGGCACAGACTGGCCGCCCTCTTGTTGGATGCTTGGAAGAAAATCATTGTCACCGCCAGTGCGGTAGCCTTTGTGATTGCGTGCATGGTGGTTACCGATTCGTGGTCATATTTACGTCTGTTCAGGCTTTTATTTAGGCTCTAGTTATTGTTTCTGGTACTATGAAACAGATCACTTCCCCCTTTAAAGAAAAAACGCAGCTTACTCTTTAGCAAGTTATGATTTGCTTTTTCAGATTTGAAACTTCGAGGCTGGTTCTTTATCAAAAGATTTCCTTGCAATGTGAGAAGGTGGTGTGTTGTGCTATTTTGATATTAGACTAAGATGGAAATTTATTGGAATTTCTGATAATACATGTTTAATCCTTGCAAAAATGGTTACCCTGATTTTTAAAAACCACTGTTTGTAGAGCATCAGTTAACGGTAGCTAACTTTTTTTCCTACATGAAATCCAACACATTAGCTTAAAATTAAAAAATTAACACTTTTTTTTTAGAATACTAAAGAAAATAATTGGTAAGAACTTATATCCGTTTTTTGAAAGTGTGAAATTTGCACATCCATCAGTTAGTTAGTGGATTTTTTGGCTAAATCATATTAATTTGAGGGAGGAACAAATATTTGCATTTTAAAGTTTTCAGTTCATTTAGTGCAGTGAAATCTATGAATATCTTCCCTAAAAGGAACTTAAAAAGCACACACAACTCTTTCAGGGAGTACACATGGCAAAAACCTGGATAGCATAAAAGTATCCAAACTTATTAGAAATTACAAAAACATATTTTATTAAATCCATATGCTGCCTTCTACATTTTCACAGAGCTATTATTAATGATCCAAATTCAGTCTTCAACAACACAAAGCAACAGTTGTCTTATAAAGGATGTAGTTAAAGACCTTTACTCTTTATCTTACAGGTGCACTGAAATAACACTAAAACAGCCAGCGTATTAAACTGTTCTCATGCCTAGTTAGAAATAATGGACTTTCTTTTTTTTTGTGCAAGTGGTCTTTAATGGCATTATTGTTATAGAAAAGGATGGTAAATAACAGCACTAAAATTTGTGTTATAATGTTAAATTAGCAAAAATTAGATTAACTGGAAGGGTCTTAGACATAAATCATTAGATGAAAGTTTTTTTAAAAAGAAAAAGAACTGTTCTATTTGTTTTTTATAAACAATAATTTGCTGTTGTGTTCCTTGCTACTGTGCCCTTTTTAAAAGATAGGTGCATTTAGTTTAACATGTCCTTTTATATGCATCTGTGGGAAGCCAAGAGAAATGCGGATTTTCGTTTGTCTTAATTAGCAATGTTTTGAGTAAATGTGGTTAAATAAGAAAGTATTTTCAGGTTATCATGAGAGAAGGAATGATTTGGTAAATATACATTGTGTTTAGTTTCTGCTTTCAATAAAGAAGTTTTACTATACCTTTCAAATTTAGAGCAACTTTTGCACTTCACCTTTACCATGCTGCAGACAGGAAGTCCTGTCTCAATAAAGAACATATTGTTTGGTTATAGCATGGCACATTGGCTCCTTGTGGTTTTTTATAACCCTTTTAAAATTTCACATTATATTTTATCACTTTTAGAAATTCAAATTTTCTATTTCTACCATTTGGAACATTTTGTTATTTGTATTATTAAAGTAATTATACTTATTCAATTTTTGTTTGAAAAATAAAGTACTTTCTTTAGCGCTTTTATTACTTCAGTGTATAAAATTCTTTTGCTCTTAGCTACATTGACATTTCAGTAAACATAGAACACAAGTACAGGGTACAGCAAATTACCTTTAAAAGCCTCAGTTTTGATATATCCTGTGTTCTGATACTTTGAATTAAATTACCAAGGTAAATGCTATAAATTTGTCCAAGTGAAAAATACAAATTCCAGAGGTTCCTTTGCTTATTTATTTTCCATGTGTAATCACATACAAAAACAAAACCCAAACCTTCTTTCCTGCCCTCCCTTATACATAGGCGCATGTTTCCAGCAATGAGAGTGAAGATCTCAGGATTAGATCCTCACCAGCAATATTACATTGCCATGGATATTGTGCCAGTGGACAACAAAAGATACAGGTACAGCGATCAGATGGCTACGGGAGGATAAGAATGCACTAGGATTTTACAGGCTGTCAGTTTGATCTGTGACAACTATATGGTTTATTTCCAAAAGCCTGTCGTATCCCCAGATCCATAATCTAGCACCAGTCAGATCCAGTGGCCCTGAGGATGCCTTCTCTTACAATAAATGTGGAAACTTAATTTTTGTTTTGCTTAGAGGTACAGAAATGTTTTTAAGTACTGAGAACTTTTAATAGAGGCCAGGTTAGTGTTGCTAAACTAAATGTCTTTTATTGATTCACATTTCGATTAGAATTTTGAGAGGAAATGTTAAGTAAAGTTTGTACATATGCATAATATTTAATAAAATGTTTTATTTTCTTTGTGAGTGTTTTATCTTTAAATAAATTTCCTTATTCTGGTTACATCCAAAATTGTAACTGTTTGCAGGCTTTTACCCTTTACTTTGAGAAAATTATTGAAGATTTTTTTACAATTTAAAAATAAAATCTCATAATTCATTATGATATTAAGATATCTTTAAAGTGGTAATGAATTTGTTATCTCACTGTTGTTTTTTGCTTGATAGTTAACAGTAATTTTTTTAAAAAAACTTTGTAATATTTAGATTTGGAAAGAGAATATATTTGTGTAGACATCAAGTAATGTTGGAAAAGATATACATTTTTCAGTATCAAACCAACTTGCTCTTTTTCTTCTGCAAGTAAACAAATCAACAATTTTTAATGACAAAGCTTTTTAGTTTCCGGAGGTAAAAATGCTATAACATTTAAAAAAAGAGTTTTTGAGTGGAGGGCCAGAAAATGCTGCTCTACATTTTGATCTTCTTTGTTTCTGTTTTTTTTTTTTAAAATAAAAAAAGAGCATTTAGTAAGTTTTTAAATACAATCAGATTTGGTTTTTATAATTTTAAAATTTAGGGAGTTGCTTTTTTTGGAAACAGGCTTATGGTGTCAACGTATTCAGATTTAATTAGTACAGGCACATATGGAATACTAAAAAAAGACAGTTTTATTATTTATGTTTTGCGTATAGTTGTATTATTTTAATTCAATAATTTATTCGAGAGTTTTGCTAAAATTATCCACTGCATGACAGAAGCTAGAAGGCATTGAAGTTTATTCTTTAAATACACTTTCTTTAAAATCTATGTTCTAATGTGGGTTTTGTGCTGAGGAAGATAATGCAATTCTTAATGAGCTTAGAAATTATATCTTTATCTTCTAATTTGTCTCCTATGTCTTCTCTTAATCCCTTCAATATATTTTGAATGGTTTGTTTTATTTAACTGATTCCTATTATTTTCACATAAAGCAAGAACAATTTCAAGTATTAGTATTAAGAAGCCAAATTTTAAATGATCAAATTGTAAAATAAATTTGCTTTCACTTATATTGCTTTCCAAGAAATTCACTTTTAGCATTTATATTGTTTCACAAAGAAAAATGACATGTAGCATTTATTCCCTTACTGGCAGTGGATTGTTGAACTATTCGATATGCATGCTTTTTCAAGGTTTTGATAGAGCATATTAGTATTTATTTTGGTGATAACTATATTCATAGTGCAGTTTTTTCTTGCATTTCTAAGATTTACATTTGATTTTCCAACTTTTTTAGCAGTAGTAGAAAAATTTTTTTGGCTTATTCTCTATTATCAAAGAGTGGTATTTAGTCAAGTTAAAAATGATTCTGATTTATTAAAATTTAAAATTAATATTCACAAAAGCCTATGTACATAGGAACTTATTGAAATTACACTATACCAAATAAAGAAAGTTTTAAAAAATTATTTTTAATTTTGCGATTATGTATTTTTTCCTAAGAAAAGGAATTAAAGAATAGAAATCATGTTAAGCTCAAAATAGTGAAATATGTGACCATAGTTGAAACCAAGGATCTCACTAGAGATGTTATAAAAATGTTTCATGCCATTTTAAAAAGAAATTTGCATACTACATAGAATTCTGAGACTATTTGTAAATTGTTGCTTTATATTATATGCCATTTTAAAACACAAATGAAAGAAAATATATACAGTAATTTTATATACACCTAAATATATACAGTAATTTTATTTTCTACCTTTTTTAAGTCAGTCATTGACATACTAATTTCTAGTTTTTGAATTAGTGTATTTTAAGTTAATTAATGAATAATAATCTGAATGTAGGATTAAATACTATGATTTTATTACTTAAAACATTGTTATTTAAATGTATTATTTGTATAGAGTGAACATATTTGACACATATAAACAAACAGAATAAGATGGTTTGTCTCTTAATTAGAAGAGTAATATTAATTAGCTATACCATAATTTTCAAAGTTTGATGTATATTTTAATTAGTAGTATTTAAAAACTATTTATGGAATTGCCTTACAACGGTCAAGAAAGAGAAATATAGAAGATAAAAGTCTACATTTTACGATTTTACAAACTTTTAAAATTAAACCAAATCCTCTATTTTCAATTTATAGTGTAACTGAATTAGAAAAAATAATTCTGAATGATAATAGATAAAACTCTTTTCCTTTGAAAATAAAAGTTACCGAAACTTCTGACAATTTCCCCTTGCCTTTCTGCCCTCTATCCAATCAGCCTGTATATAAGCCTCAAATGGGAAGTGGTAAAGGACATGGGACACTTTAAGATAGACCTCTCAAATGTTTTTAGATAGTTAAAGATAAGCTTGACAATTTAATAATTTCTTCAAATCAATTGACTGTCCAGATGAAAAATGGAAAATATCAGAATATAGACAGAATGTCTAATGTGAATAAGTATGATTCATAAAAAAAAGTAAGATGCTTGCATTTATTGTGCTTATAGCATGCATATTTTTCACTAAACTCTTAACACATCGCTTACTTTGAATGGTCAGTAGGCCACTGCTGCCTCAGAGAGTTTTTAAAAAGTTGTCGAAATCTTATTTTATTTGCATTCGATGTAAGGAGCAAATCGTTGTACTTTAAATAAAAAAAAAAAGGGTGCACATTTTGTCTGATTCTACTGAGCTGGACATTCCAAGATATACTGAGCCTTGTCATTGCCTTTTAGGTATGTTTACCACAGCTCTAAATGGATGGTGGCAGGAAATGCTGACTCCCCTGTGCCACCCCGTGTGTACATTCATCCTGACTCACCTGCCTCGGGGGAGACTTGGATGAGACAGGTGATCAGCTTCGACAAGCTAAAGCTCACCAACAATGAACTGGATGACCAAGGCCATGTGAGTAGATGGCCTCCCAATTTGGCCACCGTTGGATGG
>NW_011888883.1:867642-885102 GCF_000151845.1 Pteropus vampyrus
AATCTAAAGAGAGTCTGGAGGCAGAATTCCCTCTTCTTCAAGAGACCTCAGTCTTTTTCTCTTAAGGCCTTCAACTAATTGGATAAGGCCCACCCACATTATGAAGAGTCTTCTGCTTTACTCAAAGTCTACTGATTTAAATGTTAATTTTATCTAAAAAATATCTTAACAGCAACATCCAGACTGGTGTTTGACCAAATATATAGGTACCATGGCCTATCCAAGTCGATACATAAAATTAATTATCATACAGCATTTGTTTTAAACACAAAAGAATAGATTACAAATTGAAACTCAGTTGTTTAAAACTAAATAATTATTGTATTTTACTATTAGGAGAAACAAAAACATAGCAGAAAACAGGCAACATCTGGAGAAGTGTGTCATCTATCATTGAAATTTTTATTTTAAGATTGTGGCAGGATGTAATACTTTAATCAAGGGATTAATGTGCATGGGGAACAGAGAAATTTCCTGTCTGGAGGGAAACATTTAGAGAAGGATATCTGCATTTCGGAAGCAAGGAAATTGCCTTTGCAAATGATAAAAATGGATGTATCAGTTGGTATTAGAGGAGAATGTAGGAGGGAAAATGCTATTTTCTGTTATTTATTTAAAAAACATTTTTGAAGACTTTGTAAAATATAGTAAAATAAAAAGCCGTAGTCTTTACCTTCAGTGATCTTGTAGCCTAGATGGAGACAGAAGACACATGCACAGAGAATCACACTGACAGCTCAGAGAAATACAGATGCCACATTATTCCATGATTGGGAAGGTTTCATGAAGAAAGTGTCTGTTGTATTTATTTACTCAATTTGATGATCCCATATGAGATTAGATTAGAGTACGAATTCATGTTTTATTCTATTGTTTATGTGATTCAGGGTCAAGGAAGACAGTAGCACCATTATGGTGGTGCTTGCTAATTGAGTAGTCTCTTTGCTCATGCAGACACATCTCAAGGACTCACCCCTCTGCCCTTATATGTTGAGTACCCGCAACCCAGTTGTAAGGAAGTGATGCTAATCTCCAGCTAATCAAGCTGTAGATTCAGATGAGAAGTGGTTTTATAATTTGCTTTCTTACTTTTATTGCTCCCTCAGTTCCCAGTTTTACTTTGCTAAAGATGTACAAATGTTCAATATAGTGACCTGAGAACTCCATGTAGACCTAGAACTTTTATTGAACACAGAGCGATTGCAGGACTCAAATTCCCACAGGGCTGTGACTGGACCTTGGACTGCATGAGATATGAGATTATGTGTCATTGCGGTTTCCCCCAAAGTGACTTTTCATCGTTCCGTATACCAGGGATTGTTTAGAGAGGAATATTGGTGAGAATCTAGAGTGGAAATGTCCCACCACTCCACAGCTAATCTTTTAATGTTGTGAAAACTTTATAATCCCTACTTGCTCCTTGGAGAAGCTCATTGTTGGATTGTACACAACCCAAGACTGGTCCGTGGGCTACCCATGTGCAGATGGTTAGTGTGCTTGAGGGGGTGGTATTTCCTTCTCTCACGTGCATGTTTCCCTGTTTATCTAGAATCTGCTGTCTGGAGGGAAATATTTAGGTCAGCATTTACCTGAAGAATTCAAAGACATTTATCAGGTGCATCTTCAACTTCGGTGGGACTTGTACAAACAGTGCAGGGGTGCTTTGGAAGGAAGCATGGCCAAGCAGCCACAGTCAGGGAAAAGGCTTTGTTTTTCTAGTTCTGAGGATTCAGTGATGTGGAAGCATGCTAGCACTAAATTCGTCCTTACCCTTTTCTCATTTCTGCTTGAGAATCTGGCGGGGAAGCAAGATATTACAGGGAATAGTTCCTGGATCTCCCTAATGGAAAGACTTGCAATGGCTTAGAGATCCAACATCTTCATGTTCGTGGGCAAGTCGCTTTTTCTCTCTGAGGCTTAGTTTTCTCATGGTATGTGTTGGGACCAGAGAATTCTGAGTGAATTAAATGAACCGATGAACTTGAAAGTACATATTTGTAAAGAGTGCTTTATATACAGCATCATGCTTGAAACAAAACCAAGGCTGCCTTGCTATGGAGCTTGTGACCTAATGTTACTGCCTTGACCCCTACCATTGAAAGTGGGTCAGTACCTGGTATCAACAAAAATGCAGGGAGCCAGGTTTTTGTTAACTGCTCTTCCTGGGTCCTTGGCTTCACTTGTTACAACACTGAAATTTAGGTCATCTAGAAAATTTCCAGAGTCAGCAGGTAGTGTCTCCCTATTGAGCCGTTTCATAAGGCACAGCTGGTGTGTCTGTCAAACTACAGGCAGTTTTAGGCCCATCAGATCAGAAATAAGTAATATCATGCTTTGACTTGAGCCTAGTGTCTTTAAAGTGGAAAAAAATGTGTATTAACCTGGAAAGCTGCACTCTGTATTTATGGATGTAGGCCCATGTAATATCTGTGCTACTAGGTAATACCAAAAAGAAAAAAAAAATCCTCCGTCTAAACAGAATAGAGAGCATGGAACATGCAGATCAGATATAATTATTTGGGTTTTGGTGATAGGCATTATTATGGTAGTCTCTTTGTTTATAAGGCCAGTGGTTCAACTTGTTCTACTTGTTTTATTAAATAAGCAAAATATTAGTGACCACTTGTCATTGTAAATTTGATAGTTCATTAAAAAACAAATAAGGCTATGTTATAAAGAAGAACTGAGGCTTGTTTAGCATTCCTTGAAAATTTCCAGGGCTATACTAAATTCCTGTAGATAACATTGAAAATACATCATCTTCACATTACTATTGGCAATTGTCCTTTACTGTGCAAGCATAGGCATACATTGGCTATTTTTGTAACCAATCCCAATATACCTCACCTTAAGTCATTTTGGAAATTCAGTAAGGGTATAAACAAATTAGTAAAAAAAATTAAAAAAAAAATAAATATATTTATGTGTGTGTGTGTGTGTGTGTGTGTGTGTGTACACACACACACACACACACACACACACACACACACACACACACATATATACAGAGAGAGAGAGAGAGAGAGAGAGAAATCTGTTTGAGAGCAAAAAGACTCCATAAAACAAGAACCTCCTTTTCATTGACTAGTAAACAGAAATGCAAGTCGGTTTTTGTTTCCTTCATTCCAAGTCAGTTCATTCTAGTGTTCAGCAATTAGCTATGCACTTACTGTTTGTTTAATGTGACATAGCTTTCTCCAGTGTGTCTTCTACTCTGGAATTTGCTAACCATTAGAATCATTAAAATTAATCTTTTGTATTTTTCAGACTTTTTACCTGACTCACAGCCAGACGATACATTTTACGTTATGATCTAGTGTGCATGCACGCGCGTGCATGCGCCCACACATGAAAACAACATTTTGCAAAACAATACTTATCCTCACTATGAGCACCCTATTTTCTACTTTATTTTATAATTTATTTATGTAAAAAGTTTCTGGTAACAACTTTTTAAATTAATTTCGTGAGCCACTAATGGGTTACTGAAATTGTCCTTTTTTAGACCTGGAGAGACTTTTCTAGAGGTTGCAGATTTGTGTGTGTGTCCCCAAGTAATGAAGGCTCTTGTTCCCTCTTCTCCTTTCCTCATATTTATGCTACCTCCTCTTCAAGCATGTCTGCTTAGATCATTAGATCTGCTACCCAGTCATTTCATCCATTGATAGAAAGGAAATTTTAGGGTAAAAATACAAAACAAAGCAAAACTAACCACTGTGCTGGTTACTACCAGAGGATAAAGACCTCTTCTTGTGGCAGCAATACATTGTCCAGATAGAGGGCTATTTGTATTTGGACTGATCAGATTCTGAATTTGGCTTGTTAAACTGCTTGCATCCTGAAAAACATGCGGCAGGCTGCCCACTGTGTTTTCCCAAGACTTTCGTTTAATAGTTTTCCCTCCAAACTCTTAACACCCCAAAACCTGAATTCAAATAGTATAATTGAGGAAAGACTGAGGCTTGTTAACTAAACTCATCAATGAATACCTGAATATAGACCCCCTAGCAGCAAATAGAAAATCCCATTGGATGAGGCTATTTCTTTATCCCACCTCCTTAACCTTGAAAGCATAAAACATATAAAGGAGAAGAAAAAGTTTACCCACAATCCCATCATCCAGAGATATTCACCTTTCAAATCTTTGTATGGGTCCTTTTTACTATTTTTATGTCGTTATGATAAGTTTATAAACAACTTGGATCCTTTCTTTATCATTTAAGATTTCATTATGTAGTTAAAAATGTTCCAAACAGTATTAGTAATGGCTGAATAATACTGTATCCCACTGTGTGGACTTTCGTTTACTTAACCAATCTACTCATGTAAGTTTAGAGTTTTTCCAGTTATAAATGGTGCGTTGCACATCTTTGTACATGAAATGCTTTTCTGGATTTGGAACGTTTCCTTCGAATACATTCTCAGAAGTAGAATCATTGGGTAGAAGGTAGTTGAGCCATATTGTCAGATTCCCCTAGCAGAGTTTGAGAGGGCCAGCTTTTCCATCCCTGGGCATCTGGGTTCTGGAAGCCTTGCTATGATGGAGTCACAGACACTGTGCTTTTCAGACAAACCAGAGACTTCATGAGCCACCCACAAGGTAGACCGTAGGATACCCTTAAAATTCCCTTCGCCCTTAAATAGGCATGTTGCAGTCATTAACAGAGGAAGAATGTTCTCTGAAGAAAACCTTGGTGCACAAGTACTTATTTTTTAGGGGATGAGTGTGCTGGAATTTAAATAACCAGTTCCAATCTAACTTTCAGTTTTATTGGTTTGGGCTCTGAGTTCCATTTGGCTCATTATAAATAAAATACTTATGAATTTAATTTTGTGTTTTCAGAAACAAAATTTGATGTTAAGTTCTCATGGTTGTATATAGGGTTCCACCAAAATAATGATTTTCTTTTCTCTTTTGTATTGTTACCTTCACAAATACCTTCCTAGCCCCCCCTCTCTAATTTTGATATATTTATTAAATTGGCATTTCTGCATTCTTGGAAATTTCCAACTAGGATTTATTTTGCATATTAAATATTTAGTCATGGTGTTGATATTGGGAAGGAATTCCTGGTAAATTTGGTTTTTCTTTCTTTGACATAGATCATCCTTCATTCTATGCACAAATACCAACCACGCGTTCACGTCATCCGTAAAGATTGTGGAGATGATCTTTCTCCCATCAAGCCTGTGCCATCTGGGGAGGGAGTGAAGGCATTCTCCTTTCCAGAAACTGTCTTCACGACTGTCACTGCCTATCAGAATCAGCAGGTATTGTTCTCAGAATTGTTATCTTTCTAGACCTTTCATTTCAGACATGAATAGAAAACTAGCTATCCTTTTCACTATATCTAAATGTTATTAATTGTCGTAAAGCATTTGCCATATAATGTCCAGGGTATACATATTGTAATAACAATTCTTTATCCATGATTCCCTAAATTAAGCTACTCTAGTGAGAATTTCTTTAGACAAGGATGTGTCTCATGACCCACAGTGTAGGTTTACTTTCCATTTTGAGATACTGAATCATGATGTCATAATTAAAATTAGAAAGTGTTTGTATTGCCTAGGAAATAGACATGTAGAATATGAAAAGTGAATTGTATCAGAGAGCATTGGCTTTGGTAGCTTACTGTATTTTAAAACTATAATTCATGTGCTATGAGAAATATTTCAGAAGCATTTATCCTTTTATAGCCATTTGGAGATATATACAAAAAAAGCTATTTCTTTTAATTTATGCTTTAATTGTGATAGAGGGTGATGCATATGCTTATAGTCTGAGAGATTACCAATTGTGGAATAATTCTTTTATTAAATTAGAAATAATTTGTTAAGTGAAATATTTCTTTTCTAAATAGGTAGGCATATATATTTCTTTAAGTTTTTTGTCAAGTAGGTGGAGAATCAAATTGAGGCAGTTATTTAATCCATGAGATTCTGGCCAATTTTCATAGGAAATAAGGATGTGTTGAGGTGATGTGGTCTATGTTACACTTTAAAAAAATTTCAGTGATCAGCAGAATTATATTAGGTCTCCATTTCTCTTAAAATTTATATACATCTCAGTTACAATTTTAAGGCTTTATTATCCCTCTGTTGTGGTTTCTGTTGTTTTAAATCTTAAGAGATGTGGGTCTCATTCATGTGTCCTCCTTTAGGGCAGAGAAGCTCATCCACTTTCATTTATGAGGAGACACCAGTCCCACAGCTGAAGCTGTCCTGTACTCACACTCACATTATCTCCAGCCCTCCTAAAGATAATTTCCTGTTGTTTCCTAAAAACCTGATTAAAAGGTTTTTAGGAAACAACAGGAAATTATCTTTAGGAGGGCTGGAGATAATTAAGAAGATATTCTTATAATATGTTAGGTGCAGAAAACAATTTTTTTTTTTAGAAAAAGTATGATGCATGAAGAGAAAAGAGTCATTTAGTACCTTTTAAACAACCCTGATTCATCTTCTTTCTCTGTCTCTGTCTCTCATTCTCTAAAACACACAAAAATGAGCTATGTAAATATGTATTTTCTCCCAGCCTCTGTGATATATAATAAATGAGATGCAGTAGGTTTTTGGTACACATTAGTGACTAATACCAATTAACAAATGTTGATAAATCCATCAGGAGGGTGGAAAAATTAGAAGAAGGGAAATTGGTAATGATACAATACAATCATGTTCATTTTTTAACTTCCCAGCTACTATTTTGAAGAACTTATGGAAAATTGGTAAGCGGCCTAGCTTGGTGGTTAACAGCATGGGGTCCCAGGCCAATTCTACCACCAAGTAACTTTATGATCATAGGAAACTTAAGTCTCAGTTTAAAAGAAAACATAAAGTTGGGATAATAACTATGTATAAGTTGCTATGAGAATTAAATGCAATAATATGCATAAAACTCTCAGTATAGCATACATGGTATATACTCAATGTATGTGATGTTAGCAATAAAAATACTGTTAATAGTAATTGTGCCATATCTCTATTTAGGCAAATAACTATTGTATAAATCTGTACTCTTTTTTAAAATGCTATTTTAAATGAATATTTAAATTATTTAACCTCATTTAAAGATTAAGTGAACAGAGAATTGAGCTATAATGAATTATAAAGAATTTCTTCAATGAAAGAGTGACAGACGTGGTAAATCAATTAGCAGACCCTGACATTATTTCATTTATAATGTAATTTTATCCACATATTAAGACCATATCGTATGGAACACATGTATTTCAGGTTTTAAATGGCTAATTGGAGGATGGCTGAGAGCACACACAGGACAATATAGTGGGATTGCAGGAGACTTTGCAAAGATGCCTTTCTTTGCCTCAGTCTTATCCAACAGTGTTTGTCCTCAGCCAAAATGGTACAATCAGAAGCATGTTCATTTACTTTGTAGATTCCCCTAAACCAAGGGACGTAGGAAACAAAGCATGATGTGCTTCTTAGAAAATAGGCTGTAGGTCCATATGATTTCACTCAGATGTGGGATATAAAACAGAAAGCAACAAATGAATGAACAAACAAAAAAAACCTCATAGACACAGACAATAGTATGGTGGTTGCCAGAGGGAAAGGGGAGAGGTGGGGAGGTAGATAAGGGTAAAGGGGGTCAAATATACGGTGATGGAAGGAGACTCGGCTTTGAGTGGTGAGCACACAACGCAGTCTACAGATGATGTATTATAGAATTGTACACTTAAAACTTCTATAATCTTAACCAATGTCACTCGAATAAACTTATTAAAAAAAAAGAAAGAAAATAGACTGTAAATTCCTCAGGGAAAAGTAGAGATCTGGTAAGAAATAGATGGGATTATTGTTTATTAATGTTAATTTCAAAATGATAAAACTAAAAAAAAATTCTTTTTAATAGAGAAAAGGAAAATATTTTCCTCCAAATCTTGGGGTTCCTTGGGGGCAAAAAGCTCTGGTTATAAGTCAACAAATTAGAACTGTGGTGCAAATGAAAACATTATTTATTTCTACTACATGTATAAGATTTAATCTTATTAGAGGCTTCTAATAAGAAATATTTACCTCTGGTTAGACTCCACACATAAAAGAAGAAAGAGTAAATCTTTCAGATGAGAGCCATAAAGATAGTTCAGAGATAAAGAAAAATATAAAGGCAGAAAATTTAAAGGAGCGTATGTTACCTAATTCTGAAGAAGAAAAGGATAGGTAGGAGCTTAACAACATTCAAGGATGTAAATAGCTGTTAAATAGAAATGGCACATTAGCTATTTCCCATCACAACTTTTGAAAGAGAAACAGGATTAAACAATGTCACTGAGTTAAAGGGAAGATACTGAGTTCAGAGAGATTGTCAAAGGGCAAGTTATCAACAGACCATTCAGAATCTCTTTAGGGATATTAAAAGCAAAAGGCACTTCATTTATTTACAGAGCTTGAGTAGCCCTGGGGGGAATATCTTTTTCACAGCAGGTGAATGCCTAGATGATTTTTGAATTTTTCTTCTAGCTTTGCTGCTAAAATAATAAAATAATCTGGGAAATGAGAGAGGAACACAATAGAATCCTCTGACACTTAATTTTGGAATTACTTGTAGTTTTTCCATCATTTCTGTTTTTAATAACCTTTCTTGGCATTTATAATAAGATTTGATGTGATTTCTTTTTCTACTCTGCAGATTACTCGCCTGAAAATAGATAGGAACCCATTTGCCAAAGGCTTCCGAGACTCTGGGCGTAACAGGTAAGTAAGTCTTAATGAAGAACATCCTGGCTGTGATAACATATTTGATTTTTTTATTGTGAGTTTTTCATTACAAAATAAACAGTTAAATTTCCTGACATGTTTTTGAAATAATCTCTGATGAGGATTTAAATTTGTTAATAATATCGAGCCTGGGTTGTAACTTATTTTTGGATGTAACCTTGTGGTCTGCTTATTCTTAAGGTGAACTCTGATGAGTGATGCTGGGGTGAATGGAAGTTCTTAGGGTGTACAGTGCATGCCACCACTGAAGGAACCTTGAGGAAGCCTGCCTTTATAGGCGCAGGGGTTTCAATATCCTACGTCAGTATCCTCTCTGCATCTGCTCTGGGTTTAGAATTTGGTGTGTCCAACTATCTATTGATTCTGTCTTCGGATATGACGGGGTCTCTTGTTCCCTCAGATTTCTAACTAGAATATGAAACTACTCCCCATTGCCAAGAGAGCTGATGTTCTTTAGTTTCCAAATTTGTCTTGGCTCTGCTGACAGCCACACACTTGTTTATTTTTTCTGTGTCGTGTTTTATGGTGTTTGTACTAAGTGGGAGAGCTACAATAATGAATTCCACTTTATTACTTTTATCAAAAAGCAGATCACCCTAGTCTGTGTGCCAAGAGTTTTTGAATTTATTGATATGATTCTATTCCAATACAGTTCGGTGCAACATTTTCTAAAATAACTGTTGATAGTAGTAGAGAGTAATAACAGACTAACGTTCTCCAGATGCCTTTTCAGGGTAAGGCTTTGACTTAAATGTTTTTGAAAGCATTTGTTTTTAAAAAGAAGTATTTGAGAATTTTTTATTACTTTACTCCAGAAATTATTTTAATACTCCTTGAAAACTTAGTATTGATAGACCGTGTCTGCATGAAGTAAATATCTCCAATTATTTTATTTTAGGGACAATTTCATTTAAAATTGTAGAAAGAAAACAATCAGGTAGTAGTCCAGATTTTTAGTTTTTTCAGGTAATTAATTGGGCAAGGTAGGTGTAGATGGAAACTTTTCCTCAGAATATACTCAAGTGCTTGCAGAGACTTGATTTCATTTTCATATGCAATAGTGTTGTTTAAACACCATTCAATGTGAGGGCTAAAATGCAACTAAAAAACTTTGAGAGTAGCCTTTAACTTGGTGTAGGTAGGTTGATAAGACTTACTAATAACAGGACTTCCCTCTGAAATTCTTCACTCCGTCGAAAGATTTGCATGCATTCCTACTTTACATTGTCTGTTGCATTGAAATTACTCCGTATTTTTAGATGTCTGTTTCAATGTGGAGAAAAAACTTTGCTTGGCTTTTGTTATGTTACATTAGCTCCTGGTTAACTTTGCTTTTCAGAAGAGTTTCAGAAAGTCGAATAATTTAGTAACTGAGATGGTCATTGGCGAGGCGACAGAAGGGAGCCTCTGGGAGGACTCCTCCTTTTCTACCTGGACAAATACTTGGAAGCTTCTTGTGGTTTCGGTTATAGCAGAATAGTATTTATCCATTTAAGAGTCTTGCATTAATTTCAATTTGTCCTTTTTTTATAAGCTGAGACTACATTTATTAAAACTCGCCGAAACTCCAGGAAGGCAGCACTTGAGGCTTGGCGAGTATACAGCCAGGAACTATGTCCAAACTCTCCCTTAGGATTGCTCTGGCAAAGACATCGCTGCTATTGACACTGGGGTATCATACTGCTTGTATACTGTCAATTCATTTTTGAAGCAATAAATTTAAAAATAATTTTAAAGGCATGTTTTGGATAGATAATAATAGCAAATAAACCTACAAGTAAAAGTGAGATGATAAGATGCGTATGACAAGTTTTCAGGGAGAATTCAAGATATGTCAGCACAATGAAAAGGCATTTGTCTTTTTAAATTTGGTTAATGAAAAAAATCAATAGCCTTGGTGAAAGTAAACTACGAAGTATCATAAGGTCAAAATGCTGGGTTTGATATAAATGTTTTCCTTCCTTTTGGCTGTTTCAGAAGTATATAGCCATGGCATCCATGGCACTTACTGCTATTTCTTTTCTGACTCTAGAACTTTTAGAATTTCTAATGGATATATAGAAAATAATGAATTATATTTTAACACTTTTTAAATTTTTCTAAAACTTGAAATTTTTATTTTGCTCTAAATGTTTAAATATCTGTGTACAGGAAAAACATGTTGAGCCTATACATAGCTTTCTTGTTAGTGAAATGAATAGTTTTATTTTTCTCCTCATTGCAATTATTTCTTCTGCTTCTCATACATAAGCTTTTCAGTGCTCATTTTGGAATGCTAAATATCTGTAAATTAATAATCCCTACTTAAAAATATCTGATATTAACATTTTTTCATTAATAAATGCAAAAGACACTTATCTGGTGAAGAGAGACTGGTCAGCTTTAAAGATTTCTAATTTATGTATTGTTTTCCATTAAAAAAGGGGGTGCCTAACTCACATGAAAGACTTGGAATGTTGCATTGGTGTTAAGAGCTTGGCGGGGAGAGGTGATATTTTTGATATATTAGTTGAGAAGAAAAGTCCATGAGAAAAATGTTTAATATATTTCTTTAATACCTCTGGTTCTGTTGTGCTGTTGTTATTGCTTTTTAATACAAATTCTGTTTTTATTTTTCCCCACACATGAAATAAACAAATTAGGCAGGACGAGAAATAAACATGGACTTGTGATTTTTTTAAACTTTATAAAACAATTTGCTTTAATTAAAAATTATCCCTTCCTGGCTATTTATGGTTCTACAGCCTATTTTATAGAAATCAGTAGCTTCAGCCCTTAAAAGCTCTCCTGCAAGACATTTGCTACGTGAAAGAGAATTTATGTGCTGAGAATAGTTTCATTCTTCAGTTAGGCCTTAGGTTTGACCCTATAAAATTTTTTACTCAGGAAGGTACAAAAATTTCTTCTCTTTAAATGCTTCAGGAAAAACATAACCATTTTACTAAATAAACTTGGCCATTTGATAGCATAAATTAGGGTGGTGATAAAATGTGGAAATTGTTCAAAGGCATCTTGTATAAATTATCGCCTTGGCTACACTCCTGCAGGAGGTGCCTTTTATCTTTTTTTTTTTAACTAGACGGGAAAAGTCTCCATTACTGGAGAAAATGAAGGCTTTAAAAAAAAAAGTCCAGATTCAGCTAATAAATATTTTATAACTGTTTCCTGCAAAATATCTAAAACCCTTTCTGGAACTTGCAGTGTGAAACAGCAGCCTCAAGAAAAATATCAATAGCTCCAAATCAGATCACTTGTAGCTATGTGACCTTCAGAGCATCTCTTTAAAGCTTAATGTTCTGTGTTTAGGATGATCAGTAACTTCTCCCCAAGAATTTAGTCTCTTTATTTGTAATTGAAGCATAATAAAGTTTACACTGCTAAAGCAAGTAATGAAATAATGCTCATCTCTATAGTTAATAAATTTCTAAGTACAGTGGCTGCTCATTAATTATCTCTCAGTAAATTTCCCTTGAGACTACTCCTGACCACTTTGGTATCTTTAATATTTAAAACTACGATTACTAAAACTTATCTGTGTGGTAATAAGCAGTTTTATATAAAATTGTGTCCTGACATTCTTTAGCATTTAAAAAAGCTTGTTTCTAGAAAGTCATACAAATTTAGTATTAGTACAAGCTAAATATAGAGTAATAGATAAATAGCACCTAGCATTCATAATTTGAATATTAAATGCAATCTGCAGGCTACATGGGGTTTGGGGACTGACTGGGCGGCCAGACTCCCCCTCAATTAATACTTTAATGTACATAAAATATTACTGAGTAGAGTGATCTTGGATTTGGCTTGTGGTCAGCCACAGATATAATGTCTGGTTTGGGAAAAATCACTTAGCAGCAAACAACTTTAGAGCTAGGGGAGGATCCAGAGCTTTTGTATTCTAATCTTCGCTTTGCGGGAAACTGAAGTCCAAGTTGGTTAAAGCATTTACTTAAGGTCACATAGTGGGTTTTAGTGAGTTGTGGTCACAATTCAGATCTCTTGACCCTCAATCTGTGTCCTTACCACTAAAAAGTCCTCCTTCTGTGGCACGCTAATTCCACCTGAAGCCAGATTCTGACCTTTACTCTCAGTGCAGCCCAGTAAGGCACATACAGGTCCACTTAGTGCCCTGCTCTCCCCTTTGGCAGCCTCAGGAGCATCTGTGTGGGGCTGGTGACGGCTCTTTGAAGTGCTCCCAGGGCAGCACCCTTCTGAACCTGTGACTTCAGAAATGAGCCAGGTCCATGTGTGGACACATGAAGATGGTTCATGTATATAAGCCTGTGCATGTGCCACACCACCCATCTGCACACACACAGCTGTCTCTTATCACTAGGATAGGGTTGTCATGCTCCTTATGGAGTCATGACAGAAGTCGACGGATTAACGGAGTCTATATTCTGAACACTAAAGAAGGATACTCAGTGTATAAAACCTTAGAACAGAACGACAGGTGGTGTGAGATGGTTTCATGCACACATCACTTACCACTGGTATCTAGAGAGCTTTCATCATGTTGTGTAGGTGGTGTGACTCAGTTGCGGGGATGTCCTCCAGTCTTAGTTCATAGTTCATGACTTAGGGATGCAGGGAATCCAGAGGTAGCACATTGACTGTAAACTATCTTTAATGTCTGCATTAAATACAGATTATCTGTATTAATTAAAGCTATATCTAACAATCACAAGAGATGTCTGAGTATTGTTTATCATTCAGGAAGCAGCCATTTCCTATAATGGAGCTGGCTATATGTTTCATGAGAAACACAATGTTATCTAGGTTAACAAATTGTTTAGGGCTGAGGTGGTCGAAGGGAAGAGTGGTGAGATCTTACGAATGGGCTAGTTGAGTGGCGGGCCTCATTTCCAGAACCTAGAAAACTTAGTTATCTGATGTAAGGAGTGGAAAACTCAGAATCACTTATGGTAGGAGATACATATATTTATGTATGTATTTAGAATAGTAGCCCTTGTTTTAAAATATGCATATTTCATGTAAATAGTCCATAACCAATTTATCTTGTCTCTTTAAGTATACATCCATTAAGTGTATTTAGGTACTTGAAAATAATTTTTGATGGTAATGCCAGCTCCATACACCTTCCACCCGGTGAGTTTGCCTTTCTGTGGTCCTCCTGCACACTGAGCTGAAAGGCCAGTGCCGCCCCTCAGATCCCCTGTTGCTGGAGGGAGAGCCCACCTTGGCCACCCTGGAGATTGTGCCCCCAAGAGAGAAATCAGTTTTCTTTGGATGAGTCCTCTTTTAAGCTGGCTGCCAAGGCACCAAATGATGGACAGAAATGCTTCTTAGAAAAGAGCTGTCTTTACAGGGCGTGCTTTTGTGACAGAGGCTTCCTCACCAGAGGGAGAAGTAATATAACAGGGAGAGAGAGTGGGTCCCAGGTCACAGCAGAGCCTTGGACTCACATCAGCTATGATGGCTAGCTCTTCATCTAAGTGTCTTAGCCTGAAGGGGCAGCTTTTTTATCCTCCAAGATTGGCTTAATTTTCTGAGAATGTTAAGAGGACTTCTTGGGTGTTTTTCATCCTCTTGTGCTCCCGGTGACAGAATGATAGCCCATCTCTGAAGTATTTCTTTCTGCCAGTGCCAAGTTCCTAACCTGCCAATGTTGGGGCAGGGGGGACACTATCAACATTACAGTTGTTTTTCTGAGCCACTTATTACTGAGGAAAGCCCCAGTGCTCCTAACCAGGCTTCTTTTGTCCACCCCCTCATCCCGATCCTTAGAATGGGTCTGGAAGCGCTTGTGGAATCGTATGCATTCTGGAGACCTTCACTACGGACTCTCACCTTTGAAGATATTCCTGGAATTCCCAAACAAGGTAAATCACAGAGTCTCCAGGTCATGTAAACAGCCAGTTCCTGCCTACAAGCTCAGGCACTGAAAAGTGCGCAAGTCATTATTTACATCTACAGTGGTGACCTCATCACCAGCATCCTCTTATTACAAGATCCATCGTTTTTCTATGTGGTATGGGGATGGGCCAGAAAAAATAGCCGTTGTGGTCTTAGGTTAAGTCTTCGATGTTTTAGACTGTTTATATATTTCATGGCCATTACCTCACCTTTAAATCTCTTATTAAATTAGAGGTGGACTAGTGGGCTCTGGTGCTAGCTGCACCTTAAGAGAGACTGCCAAGTGCTAGTCCCAGTTCACCTTTTCTTGCCAGCTTCTTTCTTCTCTTCCTTCAGCAAACTTGCCTCTAGTCAGGATTCTCCTGTTGGATTTATGATGAGAGGGTCAGGCCCACTTAAGCAGACTTCCCCGGGCTCACCTCTGAGTATCTGCCCGAAGCCCAGGGCTGGTGTTTCGTCAGAGGGAGCTGCACGGAAAAGGATGACGCTTCCTTCTCTGCTTGGTGTAGGTAGGACTCAGCCCACTTCCGCACTCAGACTGTTTACAGCTGATTCTGCCCAGCTCCCCAGTGAGAATTTAGTGTGCTGGGTTTTAGATAATTATCATTGGTGAGATTGGGCTTTTAGATTATTCTGGGAAGCTATATAAAACACTGTCGCTAAAGCAATGAAGGTTTTACAACCTATCCAGCCCATTGGAATTCTCCTCTCCCCCTAAGTTCTGTCAAGTTTGCAAACATCAATCTGCTAGCAAATCCAGAGAGGGGAGTCAGCCACCATCGCAGTTATTGGTTGGATGCAGGGTTAACCATCTTCCCTGTTTCACAGGACTATTGTTTACTGGAGCTCTGCTCTTCTGTTAGTATATGCTTCACCAACCTGTTTTCTGGTCGGAAATTAAATTTCTGAAGTTCTAGACTATTGCCTATTGCAATAGCCAAGCCTTGTGTAGTATAGCAACTGAAATACAAGAGCTTTCAGTGGGCGGCTGCAGGCGTGTTGAAGATAGGATATGCCTTTGACCAGTTCAGCTCTTTCCTTGGAGTTCCTTCTTTTTTCTTGCCAGTAAATATATTGATCCAGAGCAAGCTCTGCTGAAACAAAAGGCAAAAGGTGGAAGGAAATAGGCAATGGTTATACTTTTGAAACTAAATACAGAGTAAGATGAAATTTTTATTTTAGAAAGTTGCTGGGAAAGTCAGTATTTATTATATTTATTATAGTACATGAGAAAACTTTGAGAAAGCTAATTGAGAAAGAAAATGTGAACATTCTGTGTGGTTAATGTCCTAATATATCTGCAATTTAAAAAATACACGATTCCCTGGGAGAGATAATTTGCTTTGAAAATATTGAGATCTGTGTTTCAAATATTCCATCTGAATTCATTTAAGTAATAATTCTTTGAGAGCTGAAACCATCTCCTTTTCATCTTTGCAGCACCCCTTGTAACAACAAGGAGTGTCCTGCTCCTGTTTACAAAACCGAAAGGAAAAGATGGTTGTGGAGTCATTACTCTTTACATTTCACCTTCTTTTGTAGGAAATACAAGTTCCTCCACCTTACTCCAAGGTTCTGGGAATGGCGTTCCTGCCACCCACCCTCATCTTTTGTCTGGCTCCCCTTGCTCCTCTCCTGCTTTTCACCTGGGGCCCAACACCAGCCAGCTGTGTAGTCTGGCCCCGGCTGACTACTCTGCCTGCACCCGGTCCGGTCTCACCCTCAACCGATACAGCACGTCCTTGGCGGAGACCTACAACAGGCTCACCAACCAGACCAGCGAGACCTTCGCCCCGCCCAGGACTCCCTCCTATGTGGGAGTGAGTAGCACTGCCTCCGTGAACATGTCCATGGGTGGTGCTGATGGGGACACCTTCAGCTGCCCACAGACCAGCCTGTCCATGCAGATTTCGGGGATGTCCCCACAGCTCCAGTACATCATGCCTTCACCCTCCAGCAATGCCTTTGCTGCTAACCAGACCCATCAGGGTTCCTATAACACTTTCAGGTTACACAGCCCCTGTGCCTTGTATGGATATAACTTCTCCACATCCCCCAAACTGGCTGCCAGTCCTGAGAAAATTGTTTCTTCCCAAGGAAGTTTCTTGGGATCCTCACCGAGTGGGACCATGACCGATCGGCAGATGTTGCCCCCTGTGGAAGGAGTGCACCTGCTTAGCAGTGGGGGTCAGCAGAGTTTCTTTGACTCCAGGACCCTAGGAAGCTTAACTCTGTCATCATCTCAAGTGTCTGCACATATGGTTTGATGAAGCCTTTAAGTTAAACTACATTCGAATCGATCTAATGTATTTTCTTTCTTTGTTTTCTTTTTCTTTTTCTTTTTTTGAAAGCGATATGAAAAGAAACTATCAGTAGCTTGTAAAATGTACATACAATAGAAAATGAAGGCTCATTGAGTTTTTTGACTTTCTCATGGTGAGATTGTATATATGTATACTGTATGTAGCATGTGGAGTTTTGAAGCCTACAAAGCCAAATCCTCCCTCTGCTTTTTCCTCTTGTTCATCCAGTTGCACAGAGTATTGGCATAAATGTAGTGTGTTTAACCAAAGTTCTCAGACTCTTTTAAAAACCAAACAGCAAACTTGGCAGTGATACCAAGCAGACTAAGACTTATAACGGTTTATCAGAAAAATGCTCTATGCAGTTTCATACTTGAGTGTTGATAACCAGCAGTAACCAGCACAAAGTCTTGTGATTTCTGTTATTCTTGAGCACAGTGTGAGAACCTAAAATGCAAAAGCCAGTTGAAGTCTTAGTATTAGTTTTGAGGTATTTATAATCATGAAGGATTAACTTTTGTGTTCCTCCTTGCTT
>NW_011888883.1:886447-920125 GCF_000151845.1 Pteropus vampyrus
GGAAGTAAAGATCTATACCTGTACGTATTAAGAAGGAGAGCATTTTCCTTTTTGCTATTGGTACTTTGAGATGACACTACAATAAGAGTAGAATTTTTTATTAACCTTTTTTTTAAATTTAGCAATATTGTACAAATGCTGTTTCCTTTAGGTTATACTGTAAATATTAATCACCATGTCACTTCAAAGACTAGGCTTTTATCATTATATTAAATGACATACATGTATTGATAATTATAATTATATATCTGTATTTTATTAAAAAAGTGCTTAAGAAATTATATATTAAAGTGTGTTACTAAACCCTTTTATGACTTTGGAGGGTAATTATTTAAAGTGTCTATAAATGTTGTTCCAAGAATAAGTACACAGATGAATACCCCAAACATAAATTTTATAGCTTTTGATTACAAAGCATGGAGAAATGGGCCTGGTATTCATTTTTCATGTATTAAGTATAATTTCTTGGTGCCTTGACCATGTCATTGAAGGTGAAGCCCTGACAAATGTTCAACACATGAAAATTCAGCTGTGAGAAGGGGAGGGCAGAATGGTATGTTTTGTTTCAGGTCCAGGGGAGAAGGGCAAGGATACAAGAATGAGCTGCTTGTACCACTGACCAGTGATGACAGATCACTTCTAGACCCCTTGACGAGAAAACATTCCAAGGGACATTGTGATGAGGTGAGGCTGCTGCTATCACAACCAGTCACATTTTGAAAATTAACACTTGCTTCCATACAAGCTCCCTCCCAGAGGTCAGCAGCTCTTCACAAGCAGGGCACCCAGTTGTTGACTCCTATTTCTGGAATGTAGGGGGTCAGGAGACTTCGGTGGCTCCCAGCATTGCTGATATAGTGAAGGATCACACTCACTCTTTACATTAATTAGTGAAATTTTGAGTGTAAAATATGAATTCCTTTTAAGACGTCACTGTCAGATTTAAACCTTTCAGCAACTCACATCTTAGTATGAATTAGATAAGGAGAAGCTTTGGAAATAGCTGAAGTTCTTATTAGGAGAAGAGAGTGATTTTTGGAATAGAGCAATTCCGGGAAGATTTGGATGGGGTTGGAGAAGAAGGTGCAAGAAGAGGAATCTCTAACCAAACCTGGTGTAAAGCTATTAAAAATAACCATTTCATGAGCTTTCAGGAATCATGGTAGAGTTGGTCAATTCTTCGCCAATGCTCTCTCTAATTAGACAGGTTTGTAAAGAATCCCTTATTTCTTAGTGTAACCATGCTGCATTTATTCATGGGGAATATATTGACACCTATCTGGAGGTTTTCTTAAGCCTTCCATTGGAAATTAAATAATTGTATTAAATTATTACCACGTTGTGTTTTAATCTCATTGATCATAATTTATAAGCGGTTCTCTGATAAGTTGAGACTGAGGTTGAATATGTGAACAGTTAAATAGACATACATGGTTGTAGCCTTCTAGGAGATCAAAGCTTGAAAACATTATTAGTGGTGGAAATGAATAGTATATATTCAAGTATGCAAACATCCAAAAGACATATAAACTTAATATTCTACATGCTGTTAGATTTTCAAATAATAAAATTTCTTTTTTAGGGAGAATTGTATGGTGAGAACATCATTTCCTTGGGAATTAAGGAAATTGATTTCAATCTATGGATTTCGCAATCATGATTTTGGACCAAAACTTAGCCACTTTAGATCTCAGGATTTTTTTTTTTTTTTTTTTAATGCCTGAAAGGAGTAGCTGGGATGAGAATCTACTATTCCTTTCAATTTCAAATTCACACGACCTAATGTAAAAATAATATTCAGTTTAAGAGTAGGAAATAGTTTTATAAAAATATATCTTTTGGAAAATATATATGTATCTTGACAAAAATATAACACCACCAATATTATTTTAAATTTATTGGACTACTTAGAATTTATCTTTTAAATGGAACTGTGCTTTATTTAGTTATAATATGTAGGACATACTTTAGTATTTTAGTATTTATAGGAAACTGAACTGAATAATGTATTTGCTACTTTATAATGAAAAAAATGTTAATAAAATTTCCTTTTCATGATGCTCTTAATTGCATGGCATAAAATTATTTTACTTTGGAATAAGTATGGCATCTGATAAATTATCTAGATATAATTCCAAGTCCATTCAAATTACATTTAAATCCTCACCTAGAAAACACTTGAATTTGTCATTTTGAAGGGTTTTATTCGTGGTGAGACTTAGATTGCAATAATATGAAACAGTTGCTTATTATGCAATTTATTGAGTTCATACAAAGCTGAATCAACATACACATCCTATGTCCATGTTTTAAATTCTATTAATCAAGTCAATAGAATAACTTAATAATAAGGTCAAGACATTTTTTCTGAATAACAGCTTTATTGATATATAGTTCACAAACCATATAATTCACCTATTAAGTAGTGAATAGCTCAATGGTTTTTAGTATATTCAAAGTTGTACAACCACTACCATAATCAATTCTAAAATATTTAATTACTTTGCAAAAAATTCCATGCCCATTAAGTCACCCCACATTTTCCCTCTACCCCTTCTTTGCTCCAAAGTCATAGGCAATCACTAATTTACTTTCTGTCTATAGATTTGCCTGTTCTGGACACCTCATGTAAATGGAATCATACAATATGCAGTTCCTTGTGAATGGCTTCTTTCACTTTGCGTAATGTTTTCAAGATTCATTTACATTGTAGCATGTATCAGTATTTAATTTTTTTATTGCTGAATAACATTCCATTGTAGATATATAAAACATTTTATTTATCCATCAGTTGATGGACATTTGAGTTGTTTCCATTTTTTGACTGTTATGAATAATGCTGCTAAAAACATTGGTGTATAAGTTTTTGTGTGGACATATGTTTTCATTTCTCTTGGGCATGCCTAGGAATGAAATTACTGGGTCCTGTTGTAAAATTTATGTGGAATTCCAGACTGTTTTCCAAAGTGGTTGCACCATTCTACATCCTTACCAGCCATGTGTGAGGGTTCTCATTTTTCCATATCCTCACTAACGGCTGTTATATGATTAGTCTTTTTGATTATAGCCATCTCAGTGGGTGTGAAGTGCTGTTTCATTGTGGCTTTGATTTACATTTCCCTGATGATGTTAATTTCCTGATGATGTGGAACATCTTTTCCTTTGGCTATTTGTTTATCTCCTTTAAAGAAATATTTATTCTGATCCTTCGATCATTTTTTTTCCTTCATCCATTTTTAAGTGGGTTGTTTTTTTAACTATTGAGGTATATGAGTTCTTTATGTACTCTAGATACAAGTCTCATCAGATAAATGATTTTCAAATATCTTCTCCCATTTGGTAGGCTGTCTTTTAATTTATTGGCGATGTCCTTTGCAACACAAACTTTTTTTTTTTGTAGTTGTTTGTTTTTAAAAGCTTTTTAAAAATTAAATTTACTGGGATGACATTGGTTAATAAAATTATATAGGTTTTAAGCATACGATTCAATAATACATTATCTGTATATTGCATTATATGTTCATCACCCAAAGTTAAATCATCCATAATCATATATTTGACTCCCTTTACTCTTATCTACCTCCTACCCCCTTTCCCTCTGGTAACCACTAAACTATTGTCCGTGTCTTTGAGTTTTGTTTGTTTGTCTTGTTTGTTGTGAAATAAGTCAGAAAAAGTTGAGAGCCATATGATTTCACTCATATGTGGAATATAAAACTAAAAGCAAATGTTTATAATTTTGAAGAGATCCAATTTACCTATTTCTTTTACTGCTTGTGCTTTTGACACAAGAGCCAAGACATTTTGATGGACTTTGTGAATTTGCCTGTTCACATTTTTCTTAGAAATAGTAGTAACAGAAGTGCATTTTTAAAGAGATTTTAGGTTGTATAAGTTTAATAGCACTTGATGAATTAGGCCTCCTTCCAACACACCTGAAATCATGTTCTTGGGTAAATAATTGTATATTTTTCAGTGTATTAAAAGGAAGATAAAAGGATCCCAAAGCATGAAATGTTTATTACTGTAGAAAAAAGTTGGCACTTTCAATATGTATTTAATCAATAAATATTTATTGAGCATCTATTATTTGCTTGACATTATTTTGGATATTTGGGGTATAGCAGTGAAAAAAATTTTTGGTGTCTTCAAATGCCTTGTAAAAGTTGAAATGCTGGTTTCCTGGAAAAAATCTTCATACTGTAATATATCACAGTTGGCAGGAAAAAAAGTGTTACCTCTTGGCTTCTCTGTGAGTTGGTGCCCTCGCCCTTATTACGATGTTACACATCCCAGATGGTCACTGCAAAATGCTTGCTCCTGTGCCAAGGTACAACAGAGATGCATTATCGCCTTAACTCTGAGTTTGTTTTGTGGTTTTCTTTGGAAACCTTAACATCATTTAAATGCAATTTTTTCAATTTGGCTCTGTTTACAGAACTGTAATAAGATATTTCTCTATTAATAGCAGGAAGGGAAAACCTTGCTTGTTTAGGGTTTTGGAAAACTCATGCACATTTTTCTTAAAAGATATTTGGTGAAATGGATTGCAGAGATTTGCAGATTCCCTTTTCTTAATTTGCCTAAATGCATTTCAAGGAAAAATTAGTTGAACCATATGTTTTTCAAACAAAATAGCAGCTCTCACTCAGCAACAATAAAGAGAGGCACTTCTCTCAAAGAATGTTACAAAGTTCCAGTAGTCCCTTGCCTCAGGGAAGCTTGGCTCAGAATGAATGAACATCAAGGCAGTCCCTTGTAGCTTCTGCTCATTTTGTTTTTCTGAATTTGATGACCTTGGTGTATGGAGAAGAGAAGAACTAGAAATTATATATGTTTAAGTGTCTTCTGTCTACTCAGTTTTACATTGAGGATACTGGAAAGACAGAAATATAAAGATTTAGAGCTAGAAGATCCTGAGAGAGATCAGGTAGGAGAGTTGTGTGTGGAGAAGCAAATGACTTGCAGAGGTAGAAATTTTGGTCCATCTACAAGCTTCAGAAAAAACGTTCAGCAAATTCAGTGACGGTCTTCACCAACTACATCAAACATTTTTAAGCATCCTTGTTTTCTTGTCTTCTTGTTTTCCTCTCAGTCTTGAATGTCTGTCAAACTTACATTCTCAGTTTTTCAAGGACTTGCTCAAATTTTTCCTCATTGAAGCCTTTCCCAATTTTCATTCCTTCCATCTTCTTGTCCCTAAGAGAAATAAACTCTTCTAAAATGTTGTCACAGCAATGTGTGCGTACTTCTCTTAAAGAATATACCTCAATATATGTTTTTCATGTGGGTCAACCAGCCCAGCTACAATGGGAGATTCACGAGGGAGGGAGCTGTAACTAGTTGTCACAGCTTATGGTAAAGATAAAAAGTAATTAATGAAGGAGTGGATACATGAATAAATTTGTGAATAAATAAATTCAAAAAAAATGAATGGATTTTTTAGATCTAGATTAGCACTTGAAGATTTTGCTTGGTTAGTTGCTACTTTGCCATTATCAGTAGAGACACAAAGGATTGTAGCTTCCTCACAAAAAGACAAGAAAGAAAATTCTCTCTCTCTCTTTCTCCCCTCTCCCCCTTGAGCTGAGTCTTAGAAACAGAGATTTGTAATAGGCATCCGAATGAGATTTTTTTTTTTTTCCCCAAATCTAGGTATTTTATCACAAATATCTTCAAAAGTTATTAGCACGAGAATTCAAAGGGAAATACTCCTAAGGGAAGAATGTATTACATGCAACTTGGAGATCATTCAGTCTAGAGAAGTTCTGCAGGCTAAGCTATAGTTTCAGGAAATGACTGTTTCTGATGCAGGGAACCCCTAGAGTCTAATCTAGGAATAACAGACAAGTATTAAATAAAATAAAAAATTCAGTACCTCAATCACGCTAACCTCATAATAATAATCTAGGAGGAACATGAGACTTCCTACACCCTAAGAAATCCAGGTAGCCATGGATGTTGAGTTCAGTGAGATAGGGTGATGGAGAAGCTCAGGCTTCATAAGAGATAGGTATATTGTATTCTAGGAGTTATGGCTCTAAAAGGATGGCTGTATTAGGTTATTAACATGATTACTTCTAGGTTATTAATTGTACTCTGAAAGAGAGTTGATATTGCAATCAATATTTCATCTAGAAAACATTATTTTATAATAAAAAATTATATGAGAGGACCTAGAGATCTCTCCAACTCCCATGAATTAGGGGTACTCTGTTAGAAAAAAATGTTTTCTCCCTTGGTGGAGACCCAAGACACTTTGGAAAAAACCTCTGCTATGAGAAAAACCATAGGGATGGCTGTTATCCCAGTAGCTGGTGCCATCTTTGGAGTGAGGCACTGCATATTGGGGCACATATGCTCCTACTTGCTATCTGTTCATTCCCTTTTCATCTGGAATACATGAGAGTACTTTGGCTTGGTGTTTCTTCAGATTCTGGAGTAAGATCCACCTAAAAGTTTGGGTGTGAAATAGGCGTAGACCGAGGGAAGAGAGTATATATAAAGTAGGAGGCCCACTGAGTTCATAGAGTTTATCTTTTACCATAGCTCTGCTTTGGGGGTACCAGATATCTACTCAGACTGATAAAATGGTATTTTGTTTCTGTATTTTTTTCTGTTTTCCATGTGTGTGTGATGCATCTGTCAGAACCCCAAGGAGAAGGATGTGAATAATACCCTGAGCTCCTAACACACACATTTGCTTATTTACAATCATTCATACATCCCTGCATTTAGCATTTGTTGAGTACTTACCATATGGCACATGTTGATGGAGATGTAGTGATGAGCAAGAAAAACTTTTTCTTTGGGGGCGGGGGGTGCTCAGAGCCTCATCAGAGAGTCACATGTCCAAACACATAGTCACGATACTGTTGTAAATTTTAAAATAGAGGCAGTACCAAGAACTTCAGGAAATTGGAGAATGCGGCTAAGGTTCTATGGGGAGAAGAAAGGAATCAAGGAAAGCTGTGGAGATGAGCCTCTATTTGACAAAGGCCAGGGACGGCTGGTGAAAGTTGGGGATGAATATTCTAGAACAGAATTCTCCAAAAGGCCAATAAAACTTTCTGCAACAATGTAAATATTCTCTGTCACACTAATACAGTAGCCACGTGTAGCTATCAAGCACTTCGAATGAGGCTAGTGTGATTGAGGTACTGAATTTTTTATTTTATTTAATATTAATTATTTCTAGTTTAAATTTAAAAACTGCTTGTACCATGTTGAAGAGTGAAGTTCTAAAAAACTCTGCAAAGCAGATAATAATCTGTGACCTTAGAGAATCAAGAATTACAGACATGGGAGAGAATAGCTTCTTCAATACGTAGTTCACCCATGGTGTGGATGATGCTTCTGGAGGGTTGTTATGAGTAGGTGGTGACTCTATGGTCCTGAAAACTAGCTAATGCTGTGTGACTCTCCCAGGTAACTCATTTGTGACATTAAGTTAACTGAACGCCTATTCAATTCTTCTCTCCCCCATACAATTGGTCTTGTCACACAATCATCTAGCAATGACCCAGGCCTCAGGTCATTTCCCTTCTATCAAGAGAGTTTTTTGGGGGAGAGTTTATACATTGTAATTCCCTTTGACAAAGTTCATTCCAGGAAGAATAGTTATTAATTCTGAAGCAGGGAAGACTGTTTACAGTATCAGTGACTGAGGTGACTCTGACAGCCTGTCCCCCTTCTCCTTACCCCACTCCCCACTTTCTCCATGAAGTACCTACTGTTGAACTTTAGGTTAAAAGGTTGTCTGGTGTCACTTCTTCCTCTTTCTTTGTCAAACTAGAATAAGCTTACATAATCACTTATTGGTGAATATGATCCTTTCTCTTGCCTTACCCTCATTAAATGAATTAAGAAGACAATTCTGCCCAGGGAAACCTCATATGAGGTGTATATATATATATATATATATATATGTGTATATATATATATATATATATATATATATATATATATATATATATATATATATATATATAACAACTAGAGTTTGTGCAGCATTTTATGGTACATGCCGCATATTCATGTGCATTATTTCATTGTCTTTACCACAATCTTGTGAGATGCTTTGGTCCTCATGAAAGTTAAGGACTTATCCACAATCATCCAGCCATTGGAGGACAAGTTGGGGCTCAGCCTAAGCTTTGATGCCTAAATGGTGTCCAATAGCATGAAAAGAAGGAAACCGGCACAATAGTAATGACTGGGGTGGAAATCCTAACTGGGAGGAGAGGAAGAGAGAAGAGAAGAGAAGGGAAGGAAGAGAAAAGGAAGAAGAAGGTTTTTCTTGTCGATTTTGTGCAACTAAAACACAAAGCTCTGTCAGGGAAAGCAATTGTTTGGCAGGACCAATCACCGAAATATGACCTTCAACACAACTTCCCCTCTTGTCACTTGCTTCCGTGAACATCTTCCTTTCATGAGTGAGTAGCTGAGGGATTCAGAGCTGTGGAGAAGCAGGTGAGAAAGTCTTGGTGATATTGAGTTGTTAAAAGATAACCTGAGGCATATTAAATATTTTGTTTATTTCAGCAAAATCTATTTTAGTTGAGTAGTGCCAAACTGGTAGTGGTTAGGAGCACTTCATGAACAGGAAGCCTGGGGACAGGCTTTTCCAGAGAAAAAGCAGAAGCAAAGTAAAGAAATTACTGACTGGCTATAGCTTAAAGCCTAAGTGGTTGTTTGTGGTTGGTTGTCCCTAGCATTTTGATTTTGTGACCTTGAAACATTTACAGGCATAGGTTTTAGTTTGCGTTCGTAGGCCGGCATGGCATTAGAGCCACCTCGTTTTAAAGGTCTTCTTGTTTAATTGATCCAACAGAGTTTACTGTTAGAGATTAGAAAGAGGGAAAATGAAACTGTCAACTTTCTCTCTTATAATTCTCTTGGAAATATGTGTACGAAGTGTCAAAATGCTACGGGAAATTATTTCTAATAGTCAGGTCCTCACTTGAGAGAATTATTTTTTCTACGCCTCTTAAAGAAGGGAGCAAATAAGTTGAGATAGTGAAGATCAAGAGGAGAAGAATGATATAAACTCATTTCTTGGAGGAAAAGTTTACCTGATGCCAAAGTTCGCTAATTTTGTGGCTATATTGGCTTGAGGAAAATCCTACCAGCTTGAAATTTAAACCTGATCATTGTTGATGTCATTGCCTAGTATTCTTTTAACATGAATTGTGATCCCAAAGGTGCTTTACATGTTTTAATTTCCAAAATACAAACAAGTGTTATTTAGTACAATTTTATAAATAAGCAAACTGAAGCAAAAGGACTGACCTACTCAGGACAAACCAGTTGCAAAGGAGCAAAATCAAGATTTGAACTCAAGTCCCTCTGATCCCAGAATTGCTTTTACAATAATTGCTGTGTTACAAAACATAATTCTAGGCAACAGAAGAAAAAAATAAAATGAACTTCATCAAAATTAAAAACCGCTCTGCATCAAAGGACAGTATCGACAGAGTGAAAAGGCAACACATAGAATGGGAGAAAATATTTGCAAATCATTTATCTGATGAGGTTGATATCCAGAATATATAATGAACTCACACAACTCAGCAGAAACAACACATAAAAAACAACCCTATTAAAAGATGGACAAAGATCATGACTAGACATTTCTCCAAAAAAGATACACGAGTGGCCCATAACTACATGAAAAAATGTTCAACATCACTAGTTATTAGGGAAATGCAAATTAAAATCAGAATGATGACTTTAGTAATGTCGGATTTATGCTCCACCTTTCTCTCTCTAAGCCTATATATGTGCACAATAGCCTTTTGTTTCCACGCTGTATCCTGATGTAATCTTCTTAAATAAATCTTATTTTGCGGTTAAACTCAACCCCTGTTGTACTAACAGTGCAAAAAACTCAAAGAAAGTGATTAAAATGGAACCAGCACGACTGAATTGTCACACAGCATGCATGCAGCAATGCCTGGCCTACAGCAAGTGTAAGATGTCATCAACTCTAAGATGTATTTCTGTTTGGAAGATGTTAAAAATGTAACAAAAAAGTCACATAGCCTCAAATCTTTGCAATACGGTATATTATAAATTAATTAAAATATTTTATACGATATTTATAGAAAGTCATATCTGATTGAAAGTTAAATGGAAATTAAATTAAACGTGATAACTGATCTCAATTTACTTGTCCCCTCATGCTCTACTTCCACTTTGCTTCTCCATCTCTCCACGACTTTCTTCTCTTTCTAAGAAAGGCGAGGATTTGCAGGTACCTTTGAGGGGCTACGTGAACATAAACCTGTTGCCCAGATTTTTGACTATGCTCAGCGAGAGAGGCACCTACGGCAAATGCTGAACAGCTTTTCTTCCTGCTCAGTGAACACGGCAGAAGCGTTGATGACAGTTGCAAGAATGTGATGCACAGCAGTATTCTTTACAGCAGTTTAATCTGTGTCATCAGATCCCCAGAAACCATGATTAATAGCAGCACTTGAGTTTGTTCTCAAGTTGTATATTTGGTAGTGATGAACTTTGATCTACGGTTTCACTTTAAAGGATCGTTATGACACAAACTTTGCCTGTAATCCTTCCATCGAATTTAAGCGCCACGCAGATACCATGTAGGGGATCATTTAATGCCATTACTTTAAGCTGCGTGTTTTTTGCACCATTTTAAGCGCTTTGATAAGGAGAGGGGGGCGTGTCATGTCCAGGCATTGAATAAGTCAGCTGTCACACAGAGCGATGTCATCACCCAGAAGTGGCCAATGCAAGGTTTTGATTAGGAACATGGAATGGAAAATTAACCCTACGAGCAATTACGAGCCAGTGACTGAGTCTCAGATAAAATTGTTTTCTTTCATACAGTTAGATGGGCTAAACTAGTATTTTCTCATTCTCCTCCCTCTATCCATTTCAGTGTAGAAACTGCTCTTTCTACTCTCTTTATAATTCTTTTCTAGAGTATTGCTACCCAATAGAAATACGAAATGAGCCACATATATAGTTTTAATTTTCTAGTGGTCACATTCAAAAAAGAAACAGATGGAATTAATTTTGATAAAATATTCTATTTAAACCCAATATGTCTTAAATATTACCATTTCAACATGTAATTAATATAAAAATTATTAGTGGGAGGTTTTATGGATTTGGGGGGCCTAAATCTTTGAACTCTAGTGTCTCTTTTACACTAATAGCACATCTTGATTTGGATGCTAAATTTTTAAAATTTCAGTGTACTCCTTCCAAAACAGTAAAGCGGTATTTAATGAAAATATATTTTACATTGCTTGTTTTGAAATTTAAATTTTAATTAAGATTGGGTAAAATTAAAAATCCAGTTCTGCAGTGATATTAGCCACATATAAAAGGCTCAGTAGCAACTGGCTACCATTCCAAAGAGGAATTTCTTTCATGCTCCGTGAAAGTGGTTATCGGTTTATGATAAACGTTAGGTATACCTGACACGCTAGAGTTGTATGTATTTTGGAAAGAAGACAATTGAAATTGGATTTTGGATTTCTTGGTCACTATAATAGAAGCAAAAGGGTCAGGGTGGGGCCAAGTGGTGTGGAAACAAGTGAAATTGCTTAGAGAAATGTGGAAACATACGGGCTGGCTAGCAGAGCTGTTCCGTATGGCTGGCCCCCTATTGCTTGGACAGCAGAATGTTGTTCCCAGCCTGAGTCATCCCAGAATGGCCCATCTTTGGCTTCTATCTCTGCCACATGATTTTAGATACAATCCAGGCTTTCCAAAGAAGGGATCACGCCAAGGTTTTTAGGCTGGAGGACAAGATAGCAACTTCTGATGGAAATGTGCCTGCCTGCGTGATACGGAGAGTTAATTAGTGATGTTCAAAGTACTAAACTACCATCAGCTGTAACACTTACAGGAACTGAGACTCCACAAAGAATGTTGAGAGAATGGAAATCCAATAAAAAGTAAACTTGAGTTGGCATTGGATAAGGGGGAAAAGGGAGTTATCAAAGAGGAAACTGGACTTCTTGTTTGTTTAGCTGACCCATCATAAACTTCAAGAAAAACCTTTTGGGCTCTGACACCATTTTTCCTTCTGAAGTGAAAGTACATTGGATAAGGAGGATTATCACTGTGATTTCTAGGGACTATGCTTTCTTTCTGATGTTACCGAATTTGTAAGAAGAAAAGAAAAATGTAGTCTTCTCAAAGTGACTCATTTATGGGCTTCCATATTCAGATTATTCTGAAGTTCTTCAAGCATATGAACATGAACTGTTTTGGAATGAATGTCACTTTTAAAGATGAACAAATGTGATGGCTCATGAAGATTATGAAGGATCTTAATCTTCATGAGCTATTAAACCGGTTAAAGATATTATTTAATTTCTCCTGCTCTGTTGGCTTATCTTGATTGTTTTTTTTTCCCAGTCACAAAGAACTGTGGCCATTGACTTTTTGGAAAACAATACTTTTTTTCCTAAATCCTTTGAAATTTGGTCATCATATTGATTCTATTATAAGTAATCTCTGTTTTTCTGAGCAAATCGCATGGGGTTTCTACTTAGCTTACTTTCTTCCTATCACACACTGAGGAGTCCGTTTTTTCAGGCACTGTTAAGCATCTGTGGCTTGAGATGAAGAAAGGCAGAGAGCTGGGAGGTTTCCCATTCTCTTCCTTCTTCCTAGTGCAGTCCATTCCTTTCCCCAAACTTTCCCCTCACATTGATCTGAGATTGTGAGTTGAGTTGACTAAGGGCTCTCACACCTGTGCTACTGTGGGCTTTGGGAAATATGGGAGGAGGGCGAAGAGAGAGATGAAGAGAGAGAAAAAGAGAGAGAGAGAAAGAGAGAGAAAGAGAGGAAGACAGAGAGAAAGAGAGAGGGAGGAAGAGCTAGGGAGGGAGAGTACTCTAGGGATGAGGGTTCTGCTTAGAAATGGGACGAGAACGGTAATAATCACAACTGCTCTTTACTATGCACTTACTACTTTTCAGATACTCTATTAAACTCGGTACCTACTTTATATAATACAATCCATGTACTAGGACGAAGGTAATATTATTATCCCCATTTTATAGAGGAGGAAATTAAGACTCAGCAAGATTAAATAATTTACCAAAGTCACACAGCTCCTGAATGCCCAAGCCAGGACTCATTCTTATTCGCCCACAGCCTACTTTATCAAGGCTTGTAAAATATTAGGAGGCGGTAAGTCAGAATCTTAAACTCCAGGTTCCTCAGCCCCAGTACCTTCCCCTACCTAGTGCTTCTCTCCAGGCTCCCTGTTTCCTTTTCTTGCTCTAATTTTCATGTACGACATGCCCCTTGGGTTCTTCTCCTGCTTGTGTTTTGAGAGTGGAAAGCTTCCAAACTTTGTAATGCATAAAAAGTTGGGAAAGGAAGCTTACATTGATTAAAAGATACACACAAAAAGCTGGAAAAACAAGGGAATCCGGAAGCACAGGACAGAGTTTGGCCAAGCAAAGGCTGAAAAGAGAAGGATGCAGAAATGAGAGAGGAGTTTTCACATTTGATAGCTTCGGTTCTGAAATAATGCCTTTCATTTATGTGTGTGTGTGTGTGTGTGGGGGCGGGGGGGGAGAATTAATGTGTGCATGCACATGTGTGTTTTAAAGGATCAGAGATTTATACAATACTTTCTATGTGCCAAGTAAAATTTTAAATGCATCATATGTATTTACCTATTTGCTCCTAATAACAGAGCTCTGTAATAGGTTATTATTATCACTATTAGTATCACCCTCATCTTATAGATGTAGACACTGAGTATCAAAGAGAGATTAAATAATGTGCCTAAGGTCACACAATCAGTAAGTAGCAAAATCAGGATTTGCACTCAAGGGTTCTGGCTCCAGAAACCAGGCTCTTCATCACCCCTGCTGTCCCACCACCTGTGCTTTGTTATGAACTTCAGGGTTTCCAAGGCACCTTGTCAATGCTTTCCAAAGCATCTCAGTGGCAAGTGGGGCTCGTGGAACTGGGGGCTGCAAGGGTACGACTCACCCAGATCTTCTCTTTGTCCAGGATTCTGTCTACTGTATGTCACACACACGATAGTTTCACAATAATACTAGTTAATAAATGAATATTCTAGAAAGGGAAAAAGGTTTGTTGAATGTTGTGATACTGGGAATAGGTACTGGGATACTGTGATACTGGGAATGGATATTCTTAATTCTCAGTTGCAGGGCACAAACTCCTTACTCCCTCACAACACACACACACACACACACACACACACACGACACTATTTAGTTTCCAACTTACATGCTATCCAAAACTAACTGATAGGTGTTGAGTTTTTGCACAAATGTATCTCTTGAGAGTTTCCTGCCGAGAAAGAATAAGTGTAATTTTCATGGATTGGAGAGAGGTATTTCTTATCTCATACCCTTTTCAGGAATCACCTGCCCAGATCGCAGCAGCATAAACCCACTGAGCTAGCACAGTGGATGGAGAATGACTGTCCAAGAGCATCCCTCAGATTCCCCAGCTGAGTGGGGCCCTCCACAGTGACCGAAGACAAAATGTGTGAGCCAAAACACATGAACTCTTGAATGCAGCCTGTTTCTTTCCCCACCGCTCTGTAAAATCAAAGTCTGAGGCACCGCAGGAGCTCTTTTAAAATGTCCTGGCCGGCTTGCTGCAGCCCAGATGTTGTTCCAGTCACTGCGCTGCAAGCTCCAATAATCGCATGAGTTGCGCGCTCGGCTGCAGACCCGCTCGCCTCCACTGGCACTGCTCTGTAGATGTTACAGATGCCACAACTCATTTCTTTGAAGTCAGTGTGTTTTTTTAAAAAACACCCTTTTCGACAGATTTGGCCCAACTTCTCATTATATAAGCTGATCTGTTGGAACATCTGTCACCATTGCGGCTTCGGCCTCTATCCTCCACTGAAGTATAATAACTTGACATTAATAAATAATGAGGCAGTGGTGAGTTTAATGCACATATTATGAGGCATTAAAGCTAAAATGGTAGGCTTTCATCTTTCAGGAAGACAGAAAGCCTAGATTAAGCAAACAAGGGAAAGGCAGCTAAGGCCCAGATGAAAACTTCCAACTATTACTTGCTTAAAAAAATTATAATGTATCTCTCATAATTGGCTGTCTCTTAATAATACAGATTGACATAAGGTTAATGCGAAGGGCTAGAGCGTCATAGCTGGAGACAAATTAACACAGTATCTTCCATTCTATACCTTCTTGGTTACCTTTCTCTAAATGCCCTCTTGTGCCCAGAGAAAGTATTTTCTTAGCAGGAAAAAACATCATAATTTAGTCTCATTTTGACTTCTACCATAAAGCATAATGCCCTAGTGGTATTATGCACCTAGCTCCTTATTCTTCTGTGGTGTATCTGTTATGTGAATACCTTCTGGGCATAGGCTAGTGAATACCCCTTTGTGCAAACAGAAAAGACAACAGAATTTAATTATGTTCTAGTGTGAAATCTAATGTTTTGGAAATTCAAATACATTTCTATTTATTAATGGCTAAAGATAACCTAAAATCAAGGCTAATGCATGTAGTTAAAAATATGGCAAATGGGATGTGGTGCCAGCCTTTGTTCTTCAGCACACACACACACACACACGCACACACACACACACACAAATCTGTACACTCTTACTCTGTACTTATGTGCCCAGATTCTGCCTGTCTTTTGCATTACAAAAACTCTCTAAAGCTCGGGACAGCGTCCGTCTGGTTTAGCCTGTACAGCTCCAACTTTGTGTCATGCATGTGGATGCTTAATAAATATTTAATAACAAAGGAAACAGTACCACAAGTGAGGATGGCTGCTATTACTTCAGAGATGAATTCGGAAGGATAGAGATGAACTGCTTAAAACTCACATGGCGAGTTAGTTGCAATATATAGCTCGGAAGGCTGAGTACCTTGAGAATTTCTTCAGATCTGGGTTTCTTCAGATTTGGGCATGGAACACTTATCTTTGGTGTTGGATTAGAATTGTGCTAAAATTGAAACAAAAAAAAAAAGCACAGATCTCTGGGAGCTTATATTTTAAAGAGAAGATAGTGTAGAAGCCAAAAATAAGAATACCAAAAAGCTAGACCTGCCCAAATCAATAGATACTGGTGACAAAGTGGAAAAGGACTGGAACTTTCTGTGCCAAGCCCAAGAAAGGTTTCTCCTTAGTTCCTCTAAGAAACGCTTCCACATAGTTCACTGTGGTTATGGAAAAAAAACTCCATCTCTTTCTCCCAGCAACAGTTCAGCATGCAACAGTTCAGCATCGTTTGCCAGAGTTCTTAGGGTATGTGACTCACTAGAGGTTGGAGGCTGGGTCACAAAGACAATCACTCCTTCTCATCCTCGCCCTTGAGTTGACTTGCCTGGAAGTAGCCATGGGAAATTTTTTTTTTTTTTAAACATACTTGCATTTATTTTCCATGTTAATGCAAGTTCTCATGTAGAAACTAATTTATTTTAGCCCCTTCAGACTGATGCTGTTAGGTAACTTTTGCTTGAATCAATACAAGCTACTTGCTAAAATGCTGGGTAACTTTGATATTCATTTTTATCCCAGGAATAGGTTTCTTTTAATCAGAATAGTTGAGTAGTTAATGCTCTGGTAACTTGACCCATATGGTGTATCACCTGTTTCTTAGCAATTCATAATTTGGCCTCAGAACTCAGAAAGGAGAACAAAAAGATTATAAAAGATATTTATATCTGGATGTAATAAAAATTTGAGATATTTCATATCCTACTTGTCTAGAGTTGTTTTGTTATAACAAAATCCTACATACCTTCATAGACTACTAGGCAGAGTGTAGCCCTGAACCATTGATGTATTTTTCTAATTTCTGTTATCAAAATATACTGTAACCTTTTTATATTGCTGAATTTGGGCTCTTTGGGAGACACTGCAAGCTGCCTATCCAAAAACCATTCTTTTTTTCTTCCTTACTATCAGAAATTCAATTTTGTTTGGGGAATTATTTGCCTTCCTAGATTCCCTTGCAGCTTCTGGTGACTCTGTGAACACTTCAGGCCAATAGATATAAATTCATATGCTTTAAGGATTTTTTGAAAAGTTTTCACTTTTCTGGTACAGGTACAACCTTTTACTTATTCCTCTCCACTTTTCTTCTCACTTTAAAATATAGATATAATCCTAAAAGTGGAAAAGTCATTCTGTGAGCATCAAAATCAAGGCACAGTAAAGATGAGTTGAAAGTTGAAGATTTAAGCCAGATGCAGAGGGCCTTGTATGTCAGGCTCTTAACTCTGGACAGTTTCCAGTGGGCCAGGCAGAGCCACTGACAGGTTTAAGCGTAAGAGTGGTCAGAGTAAAGTGGATTCTGGGGTTGGTTGTAGGGAAGGAAGTTTCTCTATATACTGGAGATTGAAGGCAGGAATGTGGAGCTGGGCTTTAATCAAAAAACTCTAAATGAAGGTCCTGAACCATATTGCAGTGAACTACTAAATCAGTGACTAACACTGGTCAGGGTCTACTTGATGGGAAATTAAATGTTAATAGAATCTAGAATCTGGCTTTTAAGTAAAGAGTAACAATTTAGCTGAATAGTCATCACATATGAATGTCCTCGTTTTCCTTCTTGCTTTTCCCCTTCTCTTCTTCTCTCTCCCACCCACTCTTCCTCTCTCCCTCCCTCCTTCCTTTTCACCCTCTTTATTTATAGCTTTATTTCATTCCAGGAATGATCAACTTTGGGGAACGTAGAGCTTTCATTGCGTGTGTGTGCGTGTGTGTGTGTAAATGAGTGTGTGCACGTATGTGCATGCATGCGCACATTTAGCCATCGAACAAGGGTAAAAAATCAATGGAGAGGGCACATTGAAGAGCTACTATCCTGGGCAACAGTGGCTTATTTCAAAGTGTTCATTAACTTCAATTTGCAGTCACTAAATTCTCCTTCTTTGGCTGCGTGATATTAGGAACCTCACTGTTAGAGGGGGAACTGTTGTCGCACAGTGGCCAAAGCTTGGCAAGTCAACTGGTAGATATTGTGTTCCATTTTCTAATGCTGCTCTTTGGTCTGGAGTAAGTTTTCAATGGGAAATAGCCTGGATGTGCATAAACTAAACTGAACACTACTTCCTGCCCTCTCTCCAGATTAAAGAAAATCACCGTTTTTGTTTTGTTTTGTTGTTTTGTTTAGTTTTGTTTTGTTTTTGGCCTGCTGCATATTTGGAAGGCTTTCAGTTTCTTTGTGGTGAGCATTCAGTTGATTGCTATTTGGGGAGTGGGCTTGGAAAGTGAGAACATTGCTTTTGCCCTTTCTGTAGACAGTCAGAAACAAACAAACTGAGAAAATCTATAGGCTCTTAACAGATGGGTTTTAAAAAGTAGGTCATGTTTTGAGCCCACCAACTTTGATGACATCCCTGTAACAGAAACTGGATTCTTAAGTGTCAGGACAATACAAATGAGGTTCTAAAATGGTCTCTGGATCTGTTACAGATTCCAAGTACAGCTGGGAAAAAGTTGTGGAGGGAGGTCACTCAGGAATCTGGAAAGTAAAGGCCATGCTGGAAAGCCCTGAATTCATTGCTCTATCTTTTTATTCTTCCCTGATAAAAGAGATTGAGATTGACTTCGTCCTGAGGGAATTAAGATGATACAGAGATTTCAGGGAAAAAGCGTACTTGTGTGCGTATGTGTGTGTGTGTGTGTGTGTGTGTGGCAAAGTGAAGACCATTTTTCTCTTTTTTAGTAAAAAACTCAAATAAAGCATATGGAGGCTAAATAACCAGGCAAAGAGATTGTTGCTGCTTTGCTTTAAGATGGTCTGTCTCTGGCAACTGAAAGCTAGAAGGTACAGTGTGTGGCCTGTGAGAAGGGAAGAAACCCACCCATCTTCCTTCTGGCCTAGCTTGTGTGTGCCAGGGAGACATTTTTTAATAATAAAACTATGTACAGGTTAAGTTAATGAGCTTGAAGCTTAGAGGAAGAGGGTTTATAGGTCTATGAGAACTCACAAGACTAAGATAAAGTGCCCTTGTGTATTTTCCATTCTACAGCCCTGGAGAGGGGAAATAAAATGCTTTCTTAGATCCAAATATCTGTGGTTTCCCAGGCTTCACGCCTCATTGCTGTGTGAGAACAACAACTGGAAACCAGGAGGAACATTTATACATCAACACGGTTTTGCCTCCAACAGAATGAAGGACGAAGTGGCCTCCCCAGATTACCTCTTGTCGATTGTTTGGCTGACCCAAATGCTAGCCCATTAGAAGTCTGTTTTCTAAGCTCAACTCTCCCAAAACATTGTTGACTTAGGAATACTTTTCCATTACCTTTTGTCTCATCTAAAGAGTACTTGTCTTTCCTCCCACCCTCATGATCCATCAATGGCTGAGATCCATAAAGATTTTTTCTTTATAGCTTTTTCATCTTGACTGTAACTTTTGACCAACACAGAAATTCAGTATTCCAGGTTGTTTCCCAGGCACTGTTCACACTTATTGCCTATTATGGTGATTTTTGTGCTACTGTCTTCCAAAATTTAGTAATATAGGTCCACACTTATTGAAAGTAAGTGATTTTGTGTCATCAATCCTATCCTTTCTTTTCCAGTCAACCAGAGCATTTCATGTTCACACTAGATGGAGAAAGAAGAGGGCAAAGCTAATAACAATAGCAATGATAATGATTATATTTGGTTAAAAATGTATCTATATCTATATCTATATTTATATTTACATCTATATAGCTGTGTAGATACGGATATATATGTATATATATCTGTATATATGTGATATGTATATGTGTGTGTGTGTATATATATGTATCATATCTTCATAGTATTTGAATATACTGAAATTATTCTTAATAAGCCCTACCCTGCCTCTTTCCTCTTTCTTCTCACATAAAACTATCGTGAGACAGAGTTTTATCTGGTGGCTGGAAGCTAATATCCAACCGAATGGAAATAGAGTGGTTCATCTCTGAAAATCCTAAAGTATATCTGCAATTATGTTAATGGCTCCTGCACTATGGACAACAATAAAAACCGTTAACAGGAGGAGGTTAGCAAGAAAATCTCATGCCTAGCACGGGGGACAGCTTCTGGGCAAAGGCAAACTGTCCACCCACACTACATATCCTGTGACTTTCTACGAAGAGAAAGAACTTAGAACAAGGGTGTGACGATTGGATGTCCAGCTCATTATCCAATGGGGAAACTGCATGCTATTCATCATGCAGTCATTCAGGGCCCATTCTGAAAAAGCTCTGTGGAAATAAGAATGAGAGGAAAGAACTGATTTCATCCCAGCCTTCAACAGGGCATACGTGCTTTGTTTTTAACTTTGTATGGATTTTTCCAGCTTTTCTATTCTTATTATAAGTAGAGAATAGAAGATGCTGTATAAAGAAGGGAAATCAAGGAAAGTCGATAGTGCACATAACAAATTCTCCTGGGCTTTGACTTCCTTGTCTTTAAAATGACCTGAATTATTACCTTTTTCATCTGACATTCTTAGATAGTTCTTTTGGTTCTATAGATACAGAAAAAAGAAATAATAACATGGTTCCTGTTATCCCATTCTTATGAAAGAAACTTCGTGCTAACTTTGCAAGTGCACATCCAGGTTCTTACACTTCCTGGCTTTGAGACGTTGGGAAGGTCCCATAATCCCTCTGAATTTCAGTTTCTTTGTCTGTAAAAAGAGGGCAATAGTAGTACTTACTTCACAGAGATGTTGTGAAGTTAAATCATCTCATAAATGCAAAGCAGTTAGTATAGTGCCTAGTACATAATTAACACTATGTGAGCAAAACATCACTAATTTAAGTATACACATTGGCCAATGTGATTTCTATGAAAGAGAAGTTTGGGTGCTATTAGACACAAAAAAATGACTATCAAGTTATACAGGTTATTTGGTAGAGTTAGTTGTGGGAAAAGCTGCCAGTATACCGTATATATAGTATATAGTATGGAAACTTTATATCCAAGGCTATTCATTCGCATATCAGTTTTTCTTGGAGCTTTTAAAATGTGGAGTGTACTTGAAATATTACCTAGGATAACTTAGGTTTTAAACTTAAGAAATTCTCAGACATAGAGGTAGAGATATAAACCATTTTTCTTGCATGTTCCATGGTAATATTTTCTTGGGGTCCAGCAGGTATATTGTGTGTGTCGGGGGGGCAAACCCCTCCATAGATCAATCTGATAAGCATTCCTTCATCACCTCCCACCCCTTTCCTCTGACTCCAGATGAGAATCTGCAGGAAGTGTGACAAACCCATTAGATCTCACAAAATCTGTCTCACTATTTTACTCATCACTCTGCTCCCTGCTATAGAACATCAAAATGGAACCTGAGCTTTCAAAATAAAAAAAGCAATTAAGTAAAAAAATGTTTGGCTGCTGCTTCCAGAATGGATTTGTATCTAAATGTTCTGTCATCTTTGCTAACGTTAGTACACAACCTGAGATTGCTTCAGTTTTGACTTCAAAATTTATTGGACCACCTTACTTATTTTTAAAAATAAGATCAATGACAATGAAATTAAATTTCTTCTGCTCGACGATTTGGACATTTTAGTGCAGAAATGGTTATACATCTTTTAAAGAAATATGCTCAGAATGGTCATTAGCAATGTTTATTAAGATGTTAACATCAAATATAGAAACTCTGTGGAATCGTGAATCCAAATTCATCACTATTGAATGTGATAGATGATATTTGGAGAGTCTTATTTATTAGGTTTATCTTTTAATGGCTTTTAATAGAATGCATGGATTAAATTGTTTCATGCAGTAAATCAATAGAATCAACATGAATGAAGATTGATATTCAATTCAGTAAATATTGATGTACATTCTGGGAAAAATAATAGCCTCCCCTATTTCCTCAACCTCCAAAAATCATTTATTAAGAAATTTGACCGGCAACATATGAACTAAGGAGGATTTGGAAAAGCAACTGAAATGTGATAAATTCTAAGCCTTAGAATTAATTTTAATCTTTTTTAGAGTTTGACTAGTCACCCTTAGGTTCATCTTACCAAGGTCCAATAGTTGGTGGGGTTTAGATATTTTTGTAATAAATAATTAGGTGGATTGTCATCCCTGGGACGGCAAATCTGGGTGAAGCAGAAATCAACTTTCTCTCTATTGAGAGCTCCCTTATGTAAAACTGGACCACGCAGATGCTCATGGTCTTAAATTTCACATAATCATTTCATAACGTTCTAAAGCCTTTAATACACAAGCAATTATTTAACATTGACACAAGTACCCAGCTTTATAAATCACCAACAGTTGTGTACAAAACGTATACTGTTTGCTAATAGAGTTAGCATACTCAATTCAGACAGAAAGAGATCATTCTGGGTATTATTCATGCATTCCTTTAATCACATTAAGTGACTAATAAATACTAAGCATTCTACTGTGTGCTGGAAAAAATAGAGGTAAATTGTTACTGCTTCTAAGGAATTTATAATTTAGTAGTCTGGGAAACTAATACAGAAATAAAATCTTGGAGATGCCATAATAAAAATACATGTGAAATCTAGTAAGGTCTTAAAGGAGTAGGTGATAATTTGGTCAAAAACTTTTTGGTTGAAAATGAATTACGTGCATACTTAGTAAAACAATGAATTGGTCAGAAATTAATATTCTCAATTACTGCTTTTTAATATATTGGTAATTTTGTCACACATGAGAGCAATTTTTCAAATTTGTCATTAGTCCTAGGTATAGTTGCTCATATTTGTTTGAGCATTTCCTCTTTTAAAACAAATTAAAAAAATTTTAAAGGAAATTATTTAGAAGCAAAGAGGGAGTCAGTCCTAAATCCTCTTGGAGTACGTAGGTGCACAAATAGAATATGGTCATCAAAACCTTCCTAGAAATGATGTTTAACTTGACTGTTGAAAAATAGCTTTCCAGGTAGACAAGAGTCAGAGATGGAGTGGGAGAAAGAGACAATTTTAGGTAGAGGGAGATACTCTTTGTCCCAATTTAGCGCATTTCCCCTTATATTCTAATTTGTTTGCTTTCCCTGAAACACATGGCACGAGCATCCCTGGTCTTGGTTTAGGTGCTGAGAATGGGTGACTGAGATCAAGATTGCAGAGGTGGACACTGGTGACAGAGCAGTAGGGGAGTTGGAACATCAGGATATTAGAGCAGTAGAGAGTATACTAGATCCTGCAGGTAGCTTGGAGGGATGAATTCCTATACCTTTGAGATTGTGTGACTATTGCAACACTGTGTGAGGATACTAAGCATCGGAATAGAAGTGAGGAGAAGTTGAATCTGGGTCTCTGACTCTGCGGTAAAACTCTTTTGAAAGGTTGAAGTAGTTTCAGGTCATAGGTATCCATTGATGATTATTTGAGGCAAAACCAAACTTTCTCTGGAGAAAGATAGGGTTGTAGGAGTTCCACAGAATTATATCAGGCCATGAGTTCACATGCAAAGATTACCAAAAGCAGTGGAAGTAAGGCCACTGTGAATGAGAGTAGGTAGAAAGAACAAACAACAGATTTGGATCTCTATGGACTGCTAAGTTTGAAATGTTAAAAAAAAAAAAAAAAAAGAATGACGTAATTACAAAGATGAGCATACAGTAAAAACCTCCCAAAAAATAAAAATTGAAAAAAAAATACCTTCTAGAAATAATAAATATACATGTTGTAATTTTGAAAAAAAAATCTCAATGGATTGGTAAAACAACAGATTAGACACAACTGAAAAAAGAATTTGTGTACTGAAATTTTGTGAAAAATCTGTGTAGAATGCAGCAGAAATATAGTGATATAAAATGTGTTAACAGAATTCAGAAATGCAGAAGACAGAAATGGAAGGTCTTATACATGTTTAATAGGAGTTTAAAATGAGAGACTAGAGAAGTGGAGGAGAAGCAATATATAACAAGTAATAGGTGTAAATTTTTCGAAACTAATAAAAATTATGACTATGCATTTCCTAGGACCACAACATAGCCCAAAAAGGATAAATAAAAATAAATCTTAAACATATCTTAGTAAAACTTTAGAACACCAAGATATAGAAAGTAGCTAAAGAGTAAAAACAGATCACTTATATAAGAACAACAATTAGAGTGACATCAGTCTTCTCAACAGCAACAATGGAAGCCAGAGGACTGTGGAATGTTGTTTTTACAATACTGATAGGTGACAACTATTAATGTATAATTCTGCCTCTTTCTCCCACTCCTACCCCCAAAGTCTATCTTTCAAAAATGAGGGCAAAATGTTTATCTGTCTTTTGCAAACAACAAGAAAAAAAATGCAAGAGAATTTACTGCTCTAAAGGAACTCATAAAGGACATATTTCGAGAAAAAGAATGATCTCAGAAAGATGTCCTGAGATACAAGAAAGAATGGCAGGAATTGAAATATAAAAAGTAGGTAAATCTAAACATTATATAAAATAAACTATGTAATTTATGGTGTTGCAAAAAAGACAGGACTAAAATATTGGATAAAAATAGTTTATAAGTTCAGTAGAAGACTAGTTATTCTAAAGTTTTATATTGCTCAGAAGGAGATCAAGATTCTTAATTTTAGATTTTGTTGTTAATTATGCCTAGTAAAATTTCAAGGAGAACTGCTAAAAGAAAAAAATACTCAGTGGTGAGCTGGTAAATGTGTAACATTTTTTTCTCTGAATACAAAGTCCCAATTTGTGGCATTTGCCAACTTCTGTGATGTATATATTACCTCCCAGCATAGTCGATTTTAATCTATCAATATGAAATCATTGAATTTGCAGTTGGGAAGAGATGGGCACAGTTGCCTCTTAGGAGCTGCTACAGCCACTGAAAAGAATATATAAATCTCAAAGCCAGAGAGAGAGAAAAGTAAAATGTGTGTGTTGGGGCCGGGGTTGGGGGCGGGGGGGTGCTGGTGGGGGGAACTCATGTTAAAACAAAAAAAGTGGAACAAATAGAAACCTAAAAGTAAGATTTATAGGAGCTCATTTAAATATATCAATGAAGATAATAAATGTAAATGAGCTGAAAAACCGAGCTATATGCTATTTGTAAAAGACAGACACAGAGCAAAAGGAATCAGAAAAGATACCTAGAACACGCAAGTGAGCTAAAAAGAAAACTAAGAGAGTGTTGTATTCTGAAAGCCAAGTTAATAAAGTGTTTTAAGAAGGAGAGGATGACAAAGTTAACAGAGGCAAACAGTTCTCATCAAATATCCATGCTTATAACAAGCCTCTCTGTGTTAGGTTGGCAATATGTGACTAGATTCTGGCCAGTGGGGTGGATATCACAGTTATTCCTGTCCTTCATTCATTAGGAGGGATGAAAGGGCCAAACTACTGAGATAGAAGATTCCCCCAGGCTAGCAAAATCACATAGGACACTAACAAATATTTACTGAATGTCTACTGTGTCATAGGCAAAGTGATAGGTACAAAAAAAGAAGCATTGAATAAACTAGGCAAGTTTAATGCTTTTGTAGGTTTATACTCATCCTTCAAATGTATTTAAGTCAAAAGACCATGTAACTTGCTTCTACAGCTACTTCCGTGGTGTAGTGTGAATCTCCCAAGAAGCATTCCTGGTGGTTACTATAGCAATGACTATAGCAATACATGTGGGACCCTCTCATTTCTTCCTCCTATACATCAGGCAAACACAACTCCAAAGTATTCAGGATGTTTTTCTGGAAATTGATTATACCGATGTTGAAGGCCACTGTTTGCATTGTTTTGTTTTACTATAGTCAGTCACATTGTACTTCAACGATGGCTATGTGGATAGGCCCTGTATTAGGTGAGATAAAGACACAAATGCACATGCACATCAATATACAAACACACACAGTCACAGAGTGATTGCAGAGCTAGAACCAGAGTCAAGTCTCCTGATCCGGAGGGTTATGTTTTTCTCTCAGGATGATATCCGCCTCTCTTTGAATTCCTTGGGATAGGAATAAGTGTAGGAAGAACACATACACTTATAGCTCTGACCTGCCTTCTTAATTCTGCCTGCCTCTGGTAAAGGTTGCAGAGAATGAGGTCCTTTGGAGCTAGCTGGGCTCTTCCATTGAATGATAAGTGGCTCGTCATCAGATCTCTTGCTCCAAGAATGCAGAGACTGGAAGACAGGCTACATTTTTCCTAAGCTACAGAACTTGGTCTCAAGGAAACCAAACTGCAGCACAGATTGTGAGGTGAGTTGGCCCTAGCCCCTTCATTTATCTTCCTTTAATCAAAAAGACGGAACGTTTTCGTTGGAAAGAAGAGATTGTTATCCTTGGCTTTCTTGTGTCTCCAGCAGTATTTTTTTTAGGAATGTGTTAATAGCTGCAAAAGTTTTAACACGTCTTCAAGTGCCTCTCATGTTAGGAGATTCTTCTCAGTTGTGGGAAAGTAGTTGTCAGTTTGCCTGGTATTTAAGCAAAATCAAAATGTTTCTGACAGGTAGATTATGCTCTTACTTCAAATGTCCTGTCTTTACTGAATGTGCAGCTGGAAGCTTCAGAGGGAGAGAACTTTTTCTTGCCAACTCTGATTCTTTCAGTTCTCATTCACTCTCCAGGCAGCGGGGCCCCCAAAATGATTCACTTCAGGGTGAGGGTAAGAAAAGATTTGGGGGTATCTGATTTCAAGATTGTGTGTTGTTTGGCACTTTTGTAATGAGCAAATCTGCCCTGCTGATCAAACTTCTTTACTTTTAGGTTTTGTTTGAAGAAACAAGAACATTTAAGTAACAAATAAGAAGTATATTATGTTGAAGGCAGTTCCAGAAGATATTGAGAGCCAAGTGTACAAAAAAAGAGGATAGTCCTAAAAATAGCTGTTAAAGTTTTTGTTACCCCTCCAAAATATATTTATTTAATGGAATTAAAAGATAGGGTGAGGTGGATCCAAAATTCATCCAAGGTTACAAATTCCTGCATATTTTATTAAAAGAGAGATTTTTCTCTTTGCACAAAACAGAATAATAATTGGCTCTCTGTGTTCCTACAGCACTTCCCTACTCCTATTGCTTCAGAAATGAAGGCTTTAGGGAAAATGCATAAATGCTTCCAAATGGAGTTTTAAAAATTTTTTGTGGGTCAGTTAGGCAGCTTTTCTGGTCTCGGTAGCTGAACTAATCTCAGCTGAATTCTCTTCTGCCTCTGCAGTCAGCTGGCAGGCTGACTGGTGACTAGATGATCTAGTATGGCCTCATACACATGTGTGACAGTTGGCTGTTTGTTGGTTGAGATGAAAGTCATGACTGAATTATATTTTCCTAACCATCCAGTAGGCTAGCTCAGGCTTCCTCTTATGGAGGCTGCAGGGTTCCAAGAGCAGGGAGAAAGGCAGGTGCCAATTGGCAAGTGCTTTTTTAAGTTTCTACTTGCATCACAATTGCTATTCTCGCATTGACCAAAGCCCCGAGTCAGTGTGGGAGGGGACTACCTAGGAGTGGATACAAAGAGGTGTGAATGAATCGGGGGACATTACTAAAACAGTCTGCCATACCTGGTGAAAGATAATAAAGTGGTAACATCAAATTAATGTGTACTTTTAGTCCCGACTGCTTTAATAGACTTTCTCAAATGGGGCTAAGAGGAGAAATTGTTGAATTACAGGATATGAAAAAAATTCTTAGATAACCTAGTTTAGTTTCGACTTAATAGGTATCGAATACCTGTTGAGTACAAGCCACTGGGCTTGACGGTAGAAATATAAAGACAACTAAGAAATAGTCTTTCTCCTCAAGGAACTGACATTGTGGTAGGGCAGCGAGTCATGTCCAAGTCAGACCCAATAAGTCTTGTCATTGAGATAAGAAACCAGTTTATTGAAGACTCTCAAATCGTTGGAGATAAAAACATAAACTTGTTTCTTTTAATAGCGCATCACTAAACTGTACTCTTTCCAACCTATCTGTCCTGCTGTGTATCTACTTCCTGGAAGACAAATTGGCCCGACTGTCTCCTTTGGCATCCTTCTGAAATGATAAGAACGGTCTTGTATGATAATTAATACTCAGCCCTGTTCATTTTAGAACAATCATTTCCTGTCCGAGTTAAAGCTCTTCTCCCATGTCCCCAGTGCAGGCTCAAGCTCGGGTTCCAGCAATGTGAAGTGGAGGTGAGTGCAGTCTGGTTCCTCCACTTGTACCTCCCCTCTTCTGGGCTCTCACTCCTCTGGTGTGAGCTGTGGAAGAGGGAGAGGAGAAAACATTTTATCATTTCACAGGGCAAGACTGCAGTTCTCTCCTCGTTTGGTGGTAAACTGCTGTTCTACTTGAAGGTCTCTGAGTTTGATGCAGAAAGGAGCAGAGCTGATGTGCTGCCCTTTATCTCATGCAACTTTATATGTGTGTCAGCTGGTCCCTTCTGAGTTAGGGCTACAGCTTTCAGCCAACACCAAGGTGGTGGAATCCCACTACATGCCTTCATTATATGCCTTTATTTGTCCCCCAAACACTCTCCTCATCCTTTGGCAATCCCAGAAAGACCATTTCAAATTTTGTTTTTCCATAAACGCCGACTGCTGGGTCTTTAAGCCCACACAGGACCTATTGCCTTTAACGCAGAATGTTAAGAAAGCGCCCTGTGTGCCCCTCCCCTGAGCAACCCTTTACCCGAATGACCGTCTTTCCTTTCTCTCCCTTTCCTTCCGTCCCAGTGGTACGGGGTCAGCATCATATGTTTAATGAGGAAGCAAAATACTACTCTGATTTTTCTATAAGCATCATTAAACTTTAAAAATGACTCTTTTGAGGCTCCATCCTCCCCTCCCTTGGGGAGAGGGACTGTTCTCTCTTCATGAATATTGAAATCCTTTCGAAGACCCTCCCCTGTGTTCCCAGACCTCCCTTAGATTTACCGAGTGGTGGCGGTACTGGTGGCAGCATTTGTGTTTGATCAGTTCTGGGGTCTCTCATTATGAGAGGTGTGTGGTATCTGCCTTCAATCCCAATGATTCCCTAGGATTTTTGGTACTGAGACCTATTTTTCCTGAGATGTGGACTCTAGTTACAATAGGGACAATATGACAACAGGAAAAATTTCATCTTATAACAAACCTGAGCCTAGTGCTATTGGAGCACAGGTGAGTCAGACTTAGTCCTTGGAGGCTGAGGAAGACTTCACAGAAGAGATGATATTTCTGTAGTGCTTGTTCAAAGGCTTATTCATGTATAGACTATATCTCGGCAACAGTAAACCAATACTCTGAAGAGAGTAAATCACAGGATACTGGAATGTGGGTGTTCCAGTAGGGCATCCAAGGCAGTTAATTTTGGTACTTTATTATTTGTTCACATGTGTGCTCTTCCTTTCCTTTTGTCCAAACTGCTGTTCTCTTGTTTCTTTTGTTTCCGTATCACTCAGGGATACAGAATTATCCCTGTCTTGAGCTCTTCTTCTCCCCACCGCCCCTTCCTCTCCACCTTATTTCTTCTTTAACTTCATAACATTCTATCTCCTTTCTCTTGATTTTTCTCCTTCTCATCTATTGGCTGGAACCCATCATTTTTACCCAGAGAACTAGCTCAGCTCCAAGGAGGTGGTTTGCAGGGGTAAAGTGTTTGCTGAGTACTGAGGAAACTAGAGCACATGTGTCCCAAAGATTTGTCTCCTAAAGTGGGATCACTTTGCCCTGAAAGAACAATTTGACAAAACCATCCTTTCCCTTTACGTCTCGTTGAGGGTGTTTTTCTCTATTCTGTTCCCTATTTTGGTGTCAACATGCTTTCCTCTAACAACTCCCCTCTATTCTTCTTCTATAAAGTTGAGCTTGAAATAGGATAGAGTGAGTGAAATCTTTCCCCTGAGCAAGGCTTCTGCCACTGATCGAAGGTCTGAATTTTTATACACCTTTTGGAAGCCAAGCAAAATATTGCTTAAAGAGTGTGCTTCCGAGGGCATTTCTGGAGGGATCCAAGGACAGTGTTCACGAGCTCAGCAAGAATAAAATTTAGGATTTTGGCTGTTAGACAGTAAGCTCTTTGAATACAATTTTCATTTTCATTGTATTCCAAGAACTGACCAAGTGTCTGGTACCTGGAATATGCTCAACAAGTGTTTGAATAAAAAAAAAAATTGAAAAATCTGAAAAATTGATATAGATCTACATTTTATTAATGTCTGTGTCTATGTTCTTAGTGGGTGGGTTTGCCTGGGGCTGTTCAATTGGACAGTTTGCAAAGTGGATTTTCGGTGTTTCCATTTCACCATCTTAGTCAAGGGCAGATGACGCATGGATATGCACTTCAATGCCTCCTATTTCAAGATCAGAGTTGGATCCAAAGAGAGAAAAGCATCTCTGAATCAAGTGTTCGCATCCTAATCAAGAGATGCAGTTCTGTGTATGAGCTGTTTGCTCATTCTGTATCCCTGAGTGATACGGAAACAAAAGAAAACATATATATTAAAGTCTTCATGCATCCACTAGTTCCCTTGAAAACTAGAATCTATTATAGGAACTTCTGTGGCCTTGGGCAGGTCAGGAAATAGTTTTAATTTGCTCAGGCCCTAAATTATAGACTATGCATTTGCAACTGTTTTGAACTAGTCAGCAAAGTCATAGATTTCAACAAGTTTTAAAAGAGGCATTTCAGTTCACAGGTTAGAGTGTTTTAGATTATGTTGTTGCAAAATAAAACAACTTTAGGTTTTTCCTTCCCTGAGGAATGGTAAAATTGAGCAATATCCAAGAAAAACGAATAATGTTCATTCTGTATTAAATTGCTCATCAGGACATATAATTTTTTCTTTTACTCTTACTTTTTATTTATTTATTTATTTTCGCAACTATCACTTGCAACAAGTACTCAAATTGGACCAACACAAATGGGAGGAGATAAGTGATCTTTCTGAGATCCATATTGGGCAAAATTCATCTCATAGGAACTAGAATCCTGTTCTAAGACATATGGTTTTAATTAAAGTGTTGAGAGATGTGCAACTAGAGCAAACAATTAGATCATAGCACTCTGAATTGAATAATTGAGTGTTACATGCTAGGTACCTCACAGTTGCATTTAAACTCTTTGCTACAACAGTGTATAATGTATTTTTAAACCTTTTAAAACTTTGCTGCCAGTGAAATTCATCTTTATATTCTAACATCTCACCTTTTTTAGTATCTAACAAGTATTTGTTGAACACGTGAATAGACACCTGGGTTTCCTTTAGCTACGTGTTAGAGAGGTTTGCTCCTCTGAAAACTATTCCTGCAATTCCAGGCATTTCCACCAGGTTAACAAATGAGCCCCTGCAATTTGGTTAATTCTAGGTAAGGTAACTGAGCCCGGCTATTATTTTTTGGAAAAATTAGACTACTCATTAATATGTTCCTACAAATTAGATATGTTGGTAAGGGATGAAATAAACACAGGGGAGTCTACAGCAAGATTTTTAAAAAACATAATATTTAGGCATAATATGTTAACTCTTACTCAGCTTGTACAATTACCACTAAATTTATTCTGGTTTCCTCTTTTCCTCTCAAGATAATTTACAAAATAAGTACGAACTCGGGCTTATCTATAAGCAGGTTAAGCTTAGATTACTCACAAGTTGTTTTTAGCTTTAAAATTAAAACTTCTCCAGCAATTTTTCCTTTCTGTTATGACATCTATTGCTTCTCAATTTTTTTATGTAAGGACATTTTTCTGCTCAGCCTCTGCTTTCAGATTTTGCTACTTTCTCTCTACTTATTCGCTTCTAAGGGAACATCAGAGTTTCTGTTTTCAATAGTACTCTAAACTTTCAAAAACACCATTAAAAATGACAGCTTTTGTTGGTTAAGCCTGGGAACTGTGTCTTCTAAATATATTTTAAAGGGAAAAATCTCTGAATAAACATTTTTCTTTTCCATACATAATTCCCAAAGTGATTTTATTAAAGAGTATTAATAGATCTTCTAGCATTATCTACTCGGTTGTAGATTATCCAAATCAGTTTTGGCTGGAATAAATGAGATAGCTTTCTTTCTAATTCCTTATAAAAGTCATTAGACCATACTATTATTTTGTGTTATATGTCAAGTAAAAAAAGTCTTCCAGTGGTCCTAGGTTGAACAAGTCACAACATTTCTGAGCCTTAATTTTTAAATTTTTGTTTAAGCTAAGTGCTCCCAATGTTTCAGGTAGTCCGTTAGGTTCTGGGGGTACAGTAATACACAAGACAAAATTCAGCCTCCCATAAACTTACGATTTAGGGGCAAATGAGTAATAGAAAAAAATATATATAATAACATTAACCTCACAGTGAAGTTTTCAGGATTAAAATGAGATAGTTGGTTTGAAACTGCTTTGTAAGCCTTGTAACATTAATTAAATACCAGATGTTATATTCAGTTGCATGATACTTTTAAGAATCCAGTGAGAGGGAGTATAGGTATATTTATTATGTGCTTATTCTAAAGATGAAACAGCCTTAGAGTAATGATGTGACCTACCCCAGGTCAGATCACAAACTCTATAAATTAATCAAACATTATACATTTTATCAAATTGCTTGATATTTTATAAAAATCCAGTGAGTGAGGAGTTTGTGTGTATTATAAAACTGAACTTTTGAGAGATGATATGGTCACACTGCTTGAAGTGGTACAACTGCATTTGAGCTGAGGTTTTTCAACTCTTAGGTTCATGCTTTCTCACATTCTCTAAACATTTAAAACTCTCTAGCCCATTCTATTCATTTTTGCTGGCTCATTAAAACATGCATATATTTCATTCTTACATCTGTCAACTGAGGAACATGAACGTTGTTCTCACTGACTTGTCACCACAAACAACAGTATGATGTTTATACTCTCAAAAATGTCTTCTTGTGTATCTGTGAGAGTTTCTTAAGAGCACATTCAGGAATAAAATCATTGTCACTGGGAGTTTGCAAAGATAATTTCACTGAGAACTAAGTGGCTACTCTAGTTTATATTTCACCACAGCGTATGAGCTTTCTCAGTACCCTAAACTCTTGCCAAACTAGGTATTGTCAGGCTTTCTAATTTTTGCAAATCTGCTGGGTGTAAAATGGTAAAATTTGTTGTTTTTATATGAATTTCTCTGATTAAGTATGAGGTTCTTGTATTTGTCAACCAGCCAGATTAGATGTTTTCTGCCATTTAAAAATAATTTCTTGCTATTCTTATTAACTAATAGATGTTTCTTGCATATCCCAAATCAATCCTAGTTAGTTTTAAAAGATACAAGTTTCTTCTCTCAGTCTGTTAACTATTTCTTATCTTTGTGTTAATTACGAGTTATTTATTGAGTTTAATTTTGTATGAATTTGTTCTTATGCCAATAGTATATTGTATTTATTATTATTACTTTAGAAGGTATCTTAATATCTGGTAGGATGAATCTCTTCTTTACCTCAAAAACTTTCCATGAATTTTAGAATCCCTTTGTTGAGTTCTCTTGCAAAAAAAAAAACACAAAAAAAACCCCCCCAAAAAACCCTACAAAATAAAAAGCAACGACTTTTTATTTTGCAGAGTTATTGAGATATAACTGGCATATCATAACTGCACATACTTTAGGTACACTTTTTGACAATTTTTTTACATTTGTATAAAGAGTGGTATATAACTATCACCCCAAATCAAAGCAATAAATGTATCCATCATTCCCAAAGTTTCCTTGTGCCCTCTTACTATCACTCTCTCCCATTGCTCCCTGTGATCCCATCGACTTCCGGGCGATTACTGGTATGTTTTTATCTCTA
>NW_011888883.1:920175-978440 GCF_000151845.1 Pteropus vampyrus
CACTGAGAACTAAGTGGCTACTCTAGTTTATATTTCACCACAGCATATGAGCTTTCTCAGTACCCTAAACTCTTGCCAAACTAGGTATTGTCAGGCTTTCTAATTTTTGCAAATCTGCTGGGTGTAAAATGGTAAAATTTGTTGTTTTTATATGAATTTCTCTGATTAAGTATGAGGTTCTTGTATTTGTCAACCAGCCAGATTAGACGTTTTCTGCCATTTAAAAATAATTTCTTGCTATTCTTATTAACTAATAGATGTTTCTTGCATATCCCAAATCAATCCTAGTTAGTTTTAAAAGATACAAGTTTCTTCTCTCAGTCTGTTAACGATTTCTTATCTTTGTGTTAATTACGAGTTATTTATTGAGTTTAATTTTGTATGAATTTGTTCTTATGCCAATAGTATATTGTATTTATTATTATTACTTTAGAAGGTATCTTAATATCTGGTAGGATGAATCTCTTCTTTACCTCAAAAACTTTCCATGAATTTTAGAATCCCTTTGTTGAGTTCTCTTGCAAAAAAAAAAACACAAAAAAAACCCCCCCAAAAAACCCTACAAAATAAAAAGCAACGACTTTTTATTTTGCAGAGTTATTGAGATATAACTGGCATATCATAACTGCACATACTTTAGGTACACTTTTTGACAATTTTTTTACATTTGTATAAAGAGTGGTATATAACTATCACCCCAAATCAAAGCAATAAATGTATCCATCATTCCCAAAGTTTCCTTGTGCCCTCTTACTATCACTCTCTCCCATTGCTCCCTGTGATCCCATCGACTTCCGGGCGATTACTGGTATGTTTTTATCTCTACTGGTTACTTCGTGTTTTCTAGAATTTTTTAAAACAGGAAAGAAGTCCAGTATACACTCTTTTTTTTGATGAGTTTTATCACTCAGCATAATTACTTTGAGATTTCTCCATGCTGTTGTGTGTATCAGTAGTTCATTCCTTTTTATTGCTGGATAGTATTCAATTGTGTAAGATATACCACCAGTGAAGAACAACCAAGTTGTTTTAAGTTTTTGGCTTTTGCAAATAAAATCTCTGTATGGACATATGCTTTCATTTCTCTTGGGTAGACAATTAGAAGTGGAATGTTTCGGTCATATGGTAGATGTATGTGTAACTTTCTTAAAACTGCCAAACTGATGGAAAAGGGGTGGTACCATTTTACATTCTCACCAACAGTGTATGAGAGTAACTTTGAATCTGGAAAAAGGTTTTAAATTAAAATCATATAGAATTAACTGATCTGACTGCTAAATGAGGTCATCCACGAACATGGTATATCTTTTCTTTATTTCCAGATTTCTTTTATATGCTTCAATAGAGTTAAAAAAATTTTTTACTATAAATAAAACATTTTAAATTTCCTAGATATTTTAGAAATTTTGTTACATATATATGTTCCAGTTGCTTGTTGCCACTATAAAGGTATATTTTTGCAAGTTGATCTTACATATAACTGGCAACATTATTGAATTCTAAAGTTAATTTAATGCCTGTTGGATTTTTGTTTGTTTGTTTGTTTGTTTGCCTACAACATCTGGTATTCTTAGATGGTCTCTTAATGCCTGTTGGTTTTAGTCAGAGTCCTATGTAGAGTTAATATCTATATGTCTGCAAATTGCTAATATTCTTTTTTCTTGTCTTATTGTATTTGTGAGGACTTTTGTTTCTATGTTTATAGAAAATAATAATAGGCATCATATATTATTCTCGATTTTAATGACAATATTTCTAAAATTTCTATTATTTCTATATTTCTATTATTTATGTTGTTTGATCTACTTTTTTAGGTAGATTGCCTTTGCCATGTTAAGAATATTCCATTCTATTTCTATTTTTGAGAGTTTTAAAAAAACTGTAAATATATGCTGAGATTTACTAAATATTTTTCTGTATCTATTAAAATAATCATGCGATTTCTTCTTTCTTTCCCCAGTAATGTATCAAATATCTTGATAGATTTTCTCATGTTAAATCCTCAATTATTAGAATTATTTTTATATACTGTTGGATTTAGTTATCTAATATTTTATTTAGAATTCTTACACCTAAATTCACAAGTAAAATTGGCTTACATTTTCTCTTCTTGATTGGGAATGAAGATTTAGTTTAAGAATACATTCTCTACTAGTTTTATAAGGTAAATCAAGCAGATTTTTTTTTTTCACAATAACATGAATAAAATAAGCATTTTTGTTTCTTAAAAGTTCAATAGAACTCACCTTTTAAACTAATTGGGATTGGCTCTATTGGTGATGGGAAAGGATTTTTTTTAGTCATTTTATGTCTGTAGAGATTATTTGTCTATTTAATTTTTAAATTTTCTTCTTGTGCCAATTATGACATTTTATTTATTTTTTTCGAAATTTATCCATTTCTGTCTGGGCTTTCATGTTTATCAGCATATGGTAATTTATATAACATTTTTTTTGTGATTTTAAAAATCTCTATTTATGGCAGAGGACCTGAACAGATACTTCTCCCTAGAGGACATACAAATGACCAACAAATATATGAAAAGATGCTCAATTTCGCCAGCTATTAGGGAAATGCAAATCAAAACCACAATGAAATGCCATCTCACATTTGTTAGAATAGCTATAATCAACAGGACAAGCAATAACGAATGCTGGAGTGGATGCAGAGAAAAAGGAATCCTCATACACTGCTGGTGGTACAACCACTATGGAAGACAGTATGGAGGTTCCTCAAAAAACTAAGAATTGATCTACCATATGATCCAGCAATCCCTCTACTGGATATTTACCTCATATTTGAAAATATATTTGCACACTGATGTTCATAGCAGCATTATTTACAGTGGCCAGGACATGGAATCAGCCAAAGTGTCCTATGATAGATGATTGGCTAAAGAAGCTGTGGCACATATATACAATGGAATATTACTCAGCCATAAGAAGAGATGGAATACTGCCTTTTGTGACAACATGGATGGACCTCGAGATAATCATGCTAAGAAAAATAAGCCAAACAGAAAAAGTTGAAAACCACATAATATTACTTATATATGGGCTATAAACCTAAAAGTAACAAACGAACAGGACAAACAAACAGAGATTCATGGACGAGGACAATAGACTAGTGGTTACCAGAGGACAGCGGGGAGGGAGGAGGGGAGAGATATACAGGGTAAAAGGGGTCAATCAAATATGTGGTGACAGAAAGAAATAATTATGGGAGGTGAACACACAAAATATATATATGCCTTACTGTTAAAATGCACAGCTGAAACTTATCAGATTTTGTTAACCAATGTCACCATAAAAAATTTTTTTAAGTTTATTTATAGTTAACTTTCCTTTTTATTATGCATATGTTTATTTACAGCTCTTTATTGCAATTGGTCAGTCTTGAAGTTAATCATATTGATCTTTGTTAGAACCAGTTTTAGTAATCTTTTGTTGTTAATTTCATTGATTATTACTATTTCTATTTATTTATTTATGGTGACATTGGTTAATGAAATCCGATATTTCGGGTGTACAATTCAATAGTAAAGCATATGTGTATATTGCATTGTGTGTTCACCTCCCATAGTTGGATATCTTTCTGTCACCACATATTTCATCTCTTTTACTCCACCTCTCCCTTCCCTCCACTCCCTACCCTCTGGTAACCACTAGTCTATTGTCCACATCCATGAATCTCTGTTTGTTTGTCCTGTTCATTTATTGCTTTTAGGATTACAGCCCATATACAAGTGATATCATGTGGTTTTCAACTTTTTCTGTTTAGTTTATTTCACTTATCATGATTATCTCAAGGACCGTCCATGTTGTCACAAATGGCAGTATTTCATCTCTTCTTATGGCTAATATTCCATTGTATGTATGTACTATTTCCTTTTTATCTTCTTCCCTACTTTTTTTTTTTTTTTTGGGTGTGTGTGTGTGTGTGTGTGTGTGTGTGTGAGGGGAGGATGGCTTTTTGGAGGCTGGTTTACTACATTGTTCTTTTTTTAGTGTCTGTATTGAGCTTGAACTGATCATTTTACTCTTATTTTGTGATAAAAGCATTTGAATGTTTAAATTTCCTGTTTCTCAAAAGTTTTGATATGTAGTGCTTTCTTGTCTTTTGCTTCTCCATATTTTATATTTTTTTAAATGTCTTTTATAATCTAAAATTTATGTTGTGGTATTTTTCTAAGTTTCTGGAATATTTTAGTGATCCTTTGTTATTCATTTCTAATTTTGTGCCATTAGTGTCAAAGAATATAGTCTGCATGAACTGTATGAACTCAATTCTTCATAATTTATTCAGGCACAATGTATTTCCTAGTACAATTTTGTGAATGCTTTATTCTCAAAAATAATGTTTTTCTGTTTATTGTTAAATTTATTGATAATATTACACGTATCTTATATTTTATTTGTTTGCTTGATCTATCACATTTTGATAGGAATGTGTTAAACATCCAAATCTCTAGATCATTAATGAATTATTTTCATAGTTCTGTCTCTTAAATACATACATACATATATGCGTGTGTATATACATACATATATACACTATCTTTTATATTTTGTAGGTATATTTTATATCACTGATTTCTTTTTTTCCCCTAATACATAATATCTTCCTTTTTACCTTATAATGTTTGTCTTAAACTCTATTTTTTATATTAAAATAACACAGCTCTTTTTTGGCTGTATTGACCATTAATATTTATTATAATTGCTGTGAAATTAGGAAATTTCTCTACTTAGTTTTTATATATCAAGCTTTTTTCCTGTTTTCGTTTAAATTTTTCTATAATCTAGTGCATTATTTGATGAGTTTTGAAAACTGTATATGCTCATGTAACAACACCAATTAAAATATAGAACATTACTTTCACCCCAGAAAGTTCTTTTATACTCTTTTTCAATCATCCATTTCCCACCATATCTCCACTCCACTGCCCTCAGCAAACTTTTATCTGATTTATATCACTATAGATTAAATTTACTCATCTTAGAATTTCATATAAATGGAATAATCTATTTCATTCTCTTGTGCTGGCTTCTTTCTGCTCAATATAACATTTTTGAGATCCATTCTATGGGCATTGTATTGTCCATTCTTTTAATGTATTCCATAGAGGAAAACTGTTGCCCTATGAGGGTACATTTAAACTTTTTGAAACAGCCAGGATTCAATCAGCCAAATATACTAAATAAAGTGGATGACGAGCTAGTCAAATGCATATTTGGCAGACAGTACATTTTTGGATCAAGTACTTTCACAATGTAGAAAAGAACATGTATTTTAGAATAGACACAGTGGGTTCTGGTTCTAGCTCACTTGCATGGTCTGCGTGACCCAAGTCAAGTCGCTCAATCTTATTCAAATCTGCGTTTACAATACATACTGGCAAGAATATTGTTAGGTTAAATGAAATAAAATTTGGAAAGAACTCCACACATAGTTGGTGTTAGAATGGTATTATGTTGAGTTAATATAATTATTTTAAAATAATATCCTAATACTTATGTGTTTGTTAAATTTTTAAAGAATACAACTTATTACTTTTAAGATGCATGGTCACTAAAATTAGATTGTAAACATATTTCAAAACAAAATACTGTAAGAAATTGGCGATTTTGAATTAGAATATTAATTTCCTATGCATAAATAAGTATTTCTTAAATGCTGAAACTCAATTTGTTTTAAAAAGTAATTAGATACTTCGTTGTCTGTGCTATTAATTTGCTTAGCAAAACCTCTTCCCATATATTTGCAGTGATAATTCTCAGCCTTGTCTTTGTCCAGATGATTAGTGGCCTAGTAAATCATCAAGCTTTTACCACTTTGCCAAACTGAATTATCCACATGGGACCAGTTTTTCATTTATTGTAGAAACCAAAGGTTCTTCCTTGGCAAAGGATTTATTAAAAAAACATATAAGAAACTTGTAGAAACCAAAGGTTCTTCCTTGGCAAAGAATTTATTAAAAAACATATAAGAAACTTGTTGGAGATCATTTCTACCTGATGTCAGAAATCTTGGTTGTTTTTTCTCCATTTCAGTATACTTCCCTGAGACTCTGACTCCTGTCAGTTGACTAGTTGCTTTGGTATAACTAAAATAATGATAGTGATAATAGCAATGGCTGACATTTGTTGAGCTCCTCCTATGTACCAGGCATTATTCGAAGAGTACTTTACATACATCATTTTACTTTATTACTGGAAAACCCTAAGCAACAGGTACTACGAGTGTCCTATTTTCCACAGGAAACAACTGAGACATAGGAAGATGTAGTAATTTACTCCAGGTCAGATAATTTGTACCAGAGCCTAGATTTATAATAATAATAACATATTTATTGAGCGTTTACTAAATGCCAGGCACTAAGCGCATTCATATTTTAACTTATTTTTATCAACAGCACAATGACACAGGTACTATCATTCAACAAATGATGAGATTGTTGCAGATGGATTAAATAACTTGCCCACATTGTACAGCTAATAAGTGAAAGAGGTGGGATCAGGCAGGTTCCAGGATCGGTGCTATACTGATACTTAATTTTGTCTGTCAACCAGACAAGATTATTTAGCAAGCATTCAGTGCGTGCCCAGTACTCTGTGCATAGCTTTGTTTTCTTTATTCAATGAACTTACTGATTTAGGGAAGTAAAATGAAGGCAAATGAAACCCTTAGTGGAAAGGGAGAGTGCTGAATTCTTAGTTACAGAAACTAGAAGAAAGGGTTTGTAGAAGAGGTGGATGTGGACTGGATAATTCTGTGACATCTCAATGAACTAGGTGTGGCTGGGGCTGGACCTCTAAGTATTATGAGTGATGAGGAGGAAGGAAGAGAGAGAAAGAACATTCTGGAATGTGGAATAACCCATGAACTCTCCATAAAAAATCTGTTTCTAATTTTAGGGTTAAAACTAATTTATCTTGGCATTTTTCCTCATTAGGAGAAAAAAATCAGCCTTTCAATATCTTGCTCTATAGTCCTTTCTAGTAAGATTAAATTAACTCTGTAGAGTTTTTCAAAAATCTTCCAATTCTTCAATCTATCAGAGTTAAAATATTTCATGTCCTATGACATTAACTAGAAAAGCTAATTTCCTTTGCCTTTAATTTTGGCAATACTTTCCTTTACATAAATAATGACAGGAAGAATAAAAATTCCTTGTGACACTGCAAATATAAATTCGATTAAAATGACATCTCTTTATGCACATCATACATTTATATGTTTTGGATCAAAGACTTTTTTTTTGGCAGAATAAAAGAGAATTAGCAGGTTGGTTTAATAGAGAGTCGCCTGTTTTTAAAAGCTTATAATAGAAGATGGTTTTTCCTTTAATAACACCTAACTGGAAGATAGATTAATTTAATAATAGATTTACTCAGCATGTCCAAAACTGAATTAATGATCACACTCCTCAGACCTGTTCCTTCTCTTGTAGTCGTCATCTCAGGTAGTTGCATCTCTAGTTGCCAGCTCCTGAAGCTGAACCTGCCCCTCTTCCTCACTCTCCACACCCATTAACCACTAGGGCCTGTTGTTTCTCTCAGATTATCTTAAATATCTCTATAGGAGTGTGGTGGGTCAAATAAAACAGGCCAGAGAGGAGTTGGCCAGGTGAGAGGGCACGGCTATCTAACGAAGAGAGCACGTGTTTCTAACTGCCAGGCAAAGTGTCGTGATTGGGGAATGTGGCTCAGTACTGCAGATCTTGGATTTCCAAAGAGAGGATGGAAATTTGGATTTTATGTGATGTCTCTGGATGTTGGCAACAAATTCAGGCAAAACAAATTTACATTGCATAGTTCAAACAAAACATTTATGAAAAGGTCAGATTCGTAAGCTGTCTATGACATTTTTTCTAATAGTATCCTTGTTCTCCTTTCTTACTGTTCCTGTTCCAACTTAGGTCTGCACCATCTTTTGTCTAAAATATTATAGTGCCTTCCTAACTGTTCTCTTCTCCTTGACTTCTATCTTGTTCTCACTAAACTATTCTTTACCCTGGCTCCTGAGTGAAAATTTTAAAACACAAAGTTGATCATATTACTTTATTGTTAAAAAGATAAAACAAAACACCTTTAAAGATTGCTGTTGCCCTCAAGTTAATTCTGGATTCTCTGGCCTTCCAACCTTCCTGTGCTCTGTCCCTGTGGTTTCCTCAAACATGGCTTTGGTTCTTACACACTAGATCACTCAAGATTCTCATAAGAACATGTACGTTGTTTTTTTGTATAGCATATGTTGGTCCATCGGCAGAAAATATCTCTCTCAAGTCCTGCTTATTCTGCTTAACTCAAATATAATTTTCCTTGTGAAGCTCAGTTCAGGGTATAGTGTGTGCTCAAAGAATGATTGTTGAATGAATGACCAGCAAATAATATCACCAAGCCTGCTCCATGTCAGCCATTACCGCTATAGTCAAAATTAGTCTCTTCATGTTTGTTCATGCTGTTAGTTTAGCACCTGTCACTCTGATTATGTGCACGTCCATTTCCTATCTTAAATCGTGACCTTTCATAGCACAATGCTTATGATAATTACCAAAAATACTGGGGAATATCAAGGTCTGGTTTATGCTCTAAGAGTTCACTTGGTCTTTATGAGAAAGATGCCCTGTAGGGGGCAAGAGTGGAGGCAGCAAAACTGGGTACAAGGATGTTGTGTTGAAAGATGAGAATAACTTGGGCAAAAGTGATAGTAGTGAAGAAGGCAAGGAGTGGTCAGAATCAAACTGTATGTTAGAAGTGGAGCTAACAGAACTGGTTGATGGTTTGGAGATGGGATGAGTAGAAAAGAGGAATCAAGGACGACTCCTGGGCTTTGGCCTGAGCAACAAGATGGAGTCATTTATCAAGAAGGAGAAGATTTAGGAATAGTGAATTAGGGGAGAAAAATGAGAATTGATAATTTTCATCAATTCTCATAGTTTGGTCCATGTTAAGTATGCAATGAAAATTAGACAACCAGAGTTGTCAAGAAGCAGTTGGATATATGGATCTAGAGCTTAAGAGATTGGTCAAGCTGAAAATATGGTCTTCAGAGTCACTGGTTTAGAAATACTATTGAAAGTCACAGACTGGTTGAGAACACCCAGGGAAAGAATTACAAGGAGAAGAAGATAGAGAGTAGATCCCTGGGGCATTCCCAGGTTAACAGTTCTGAGAACAGAAGAAAAGCCCGCAAAAAGACCAAAAGGGAGGGTCAGTGAGGTAGGAGGAAAAGCCAGCGACTGCAGTGTCATCTAAGGCTATAGCACAAAATGTTTCAAGTAGGATGAAGTGATGAACTACATCCAATACCGTCTAGAGGCTAAGGAAAGATAAACTGATGTTGACTCTGGCAAGATGTGTTTATTTGTGACCTTGATAAATGCAATTTCAGGAAAAAGTTAGAAATAAAAGACCAAAGGGAGTGGGTTAAAGAAAGAACAGCAGATGAGGAAAGTGGACTCTGCTGAGGAAAAAAATTTTTGGTTTTTCGAAAAATGTTAAAGTATAAAACACATTTGTAAACTCTGCCCCACCTACTGTCAAACATCTCAGTATTCACACAATTCTGTATGTAGGAGTTAGTCATTATGTGTTCCAAACATGATTTATTCGTATTTCACTTCTACAAAACTTGGATGTTGGCAAACCCAGGCTTGTAGATCATACATCTTAGATCATTTCCAAAAGAACTGACAACAAAAGCTGAAGACACAAACATAATTTTGAAGCATTCTTAAATTTTGCAGAACAACAAATGAGGAATTATTAGTATATAAACTTTAGAAGGACAGTTTTATTAAATGTCTTATATGCTTAAATTTAAGCAATGACTTTTATGTTTCGGTATTTTTTCCAGTTTATCATTATTTTGGTTTCTCTGTTCTTTTCTTGGCAGCATTGTTTATATCATAAGATATAGACACAGCATGCCCTTTGCCCCTCCAACCAGATAGTTGCTGTTTTGATCTGCCAATCAAACTTTGAGACCCTTGAGGGTCTGCCCTGAAAGTTGAGACAATTGATCATAGTTTGGACACTTGGGCAGTGTCAACTAATTTTAGTTTCTGAGGCTGGGATGATGGGAGCAGTGACTGGCAAGGCACTTGTCCAAAGCCCAGCAAGGGTTACAACTGTCCTTATGGTTAACAACTGCACAAATAGAAACAGGCTGAGTTTGTGAATGTAGTTTCAACAAATTATTTGAAGTATGAGGCTACCTCCTATCTGTATTTATTATTCCAGCTCTTGGCATAACGAGGATGAAAAACTCTGTTTACTTTAAACTTTTCCCATTAAAGGATCAGTGATGCTTTTACTTCCACACTCTGTGTGTACATAACCAACCATATGCCTAGTCTAAGACACTACCTAAATAAAAGCTCCCAAACAACCCTTTACTCCTATCCCAACATGAGCGCTGTATGAAGAGCAAGTTTCATTGGCTTTACCTTTTCTCCTCCATTTTGGAGGATAGGGAAGGAATGAGTGAAACTCTACTTTAAAACTGGAATACATACATTAAAAAACAAATATAGGAAGTGAAAGTTTTAGAGCCTTGGAAAGTATTTCCCCGCCCCTGTGAAATGCTTCTTTCGTGAAGGAGCCCACCCAGGACTTTAGACAATACAATGTGAGTATGCGTCCAGGAATCTTTGTAAAATGTTCTGAATGGGAATGAAATAGCCTGTTTGCTACCTTTCAGTTGCCTTACATATTGGACACTGGCAGCACAGGATGACATACAAAGGGATCTATTCAGGATTTTATTGCCCTTTTTGCTTGGCACGCTCTCACCTGACTGCTATTGGTTTGGAAGCTGGGAAAATGTCGACATGTCAAGATTTTATTGGGTCTGTAGCTGCCAATATTAGGCAGCTTCCCAGTTTTCCAGTTTTTGTGCCCGGACTCTCAGCAATTTAGCCTTACCCCACAATTTTCAGGGCCTCTAAGTGTGTCCCTAAAGGCAAGGAAACCCCTTACTCAATCTATTCTCAGCTGGAGATTGACAGACTTTTAAAGTGAAAGAAAAATTTAAATAAGCTCAAGGTTTTAAGAACAAAACAAGAAATTTGACCCTTGCAAATAATCACAATGTGATTGATGAAAATTTAAATATATTTTAAATCCTTAATTGTTAATTACGAAAAAAAAAATAGCAAATACTCATTGCAAATTTTTAGAAAATACAGTAGCATGTCAAATTTAAAAAATCCCTTTTCCTCAATCCCACTCTCTACTGATAGCACCTTAGAGTTTATCCTTGCAGAGATTTTATTCTACATATGTAATCTTACATGTTTTATAATTATATATGTACACATACTCATATTCTAGTCTTTAAAAGGTAGAATTGTAATATTAAGCTGTTCTGCAAATTTGCTATATTTTACTTAAATTTGTCATAAACATTTCTTCATGACACACATAGCACATCAGAGATAGATAAAAACTATTTGTTCAGTTTTTTGATTGCAGTGTTTTGTAAATGTACAAATGAATGTGAGATTGAGACCTGGAATCTTCATTTATTCATTCACAAACATGTATTGGGTCCCTTCTATGTGTTAGGCAGAGATAAATCAGCTTAACTTTTCAGTTTGAGAGCTTATTTATTCACTTTGTACTATGAAAGATGAGAATTTGACTCTCTAGTTACTCCCGCCCCCACACACACTACTCTACAGATCTCGAATAGTTATATAACTTGTTAAATCAGTATTCAAGTTTTCCATTATTATGACTACATGACTATTACTCACAACTGAGCCAAACAGTATGCTTTGATTATCTCTAATTTATCTCCTTAGGGTTTTGGAGGGATGTAACAGCAACTCTGAAACCAGGCTGCTGGATTCATAGCCTATCTTCCCATTTATTGGGGTGACCACGGGCAAGAATTTTAACCTCTCTGTGTCTCAACTTCTTTATAACAGTTCCCACTTTACAGGAATTCTGTAAGGATCAAGTGACTCACTATAAATGAAATGCTTAGAACTGTGCCTGGCAAACAGTGAATATTATCTAAGAGCTTGTTATTATCATCATTACGATCTCCCAAAAAGGGAATAAGGGAAAGAATTTAAAAAATCATCTTTATTCTATAGCTTCACTTGATTAATAATTTACCTGTGTATAGAAATATAGGTTGAAGATAATTTTTTCCTTAGAATTTGAAAGCATTTCTGTTATCTTCCAGTGAGTAGAATTTCTTTAAATGAACTCTCATGCTATTCCTTGTCCTCTTTTTTGTATGAAACTGTTTGCATTTGTGAGTGTTTATTTTTTCTCTGTTTAGTTTAGTTTTGTTTTGCCCCTCTGGAGTTTTTTAGTATCTTCTCCCAATACCTACTTAATCTAATATTTCATGATGATATGTCTGAATATGGATTTTTCTCATAATTGTTCAGGATACTTGGTGGACCTTTTTAAATCTGGAGATCACATCTTTTAGTCTGGAGAAGTTTTCTTATATATATTATTGATTATTTACTTTCTTCTAGTTTTTCTGTTATTTTTTTTTTTCTAGAATACCTATTAGTTGTATGTTGGCCCCCCTGAATAAAACCTCTTATTTTCTTATCCTTTGCTTCCTGTTTTCCATCTCTTTGTCTTTTTCTTTCAGTTTTGGGGCATTTCCTCAACTTTACTTTCCAACTCCTTTATTGAAACCTCTATTTTAATATATTTTAAATTTCAATGAGTTTATTCCCTGAATGATCCTCATTATTTTCAATAACATTCTATTGTTTCATGACAGTAATATTTTATCTTATCTACAACTGTTAGTGTTTTACAATAGTCTCAGCTCTGTCTATTTCTCCGTTTCCTCCAATTCTTTGTTTATTTTTGTTTGTTTAGATCTCTGTTTTCCATGTAAGAGGCTTTTCCAGAGACTAAATTTCCACCTTTGAGGAGGAGCAGGGACTTGGAAGGGCCTCATGCAGACTTTCAACCAATTGTCCTGTTTTTATTTCTGCCCCTGACCTTGGCTTCCATAGATTCCTTGAACCTCCAATTCCTGGGTCTGTTCTAGTTCAGTGGCATGAATTGCAAATGTATTGGTGGCTTTCTCCCCTAGGGGAACCTACGCTTCTGAGTTTTTCACTCTCTTAAATCAGTTTTCACTCTTCCTTCTGCTATTATTCAATTTTTGTTGATGTCTGTGTTTGCTTTCGTCTTCTTTGATGTTTTCTTTGTCCCTACGGGTTATGCTTTATTTTATTTTTATTTTTATTTTTTGTTTTCCTCTCATTTTAGTGGAGTTTCAGAAGAGAACAGAAGTTAACATATGTGTTCAGTCCATCATATTTAACCTGAAGTCTACAATATTTTTCAATAGACATTTAAGAAAATTCAAGACATTTTTTAGATGCCTACTATATGCCAAACCCTTGGTTAGGGAGTTGCTTCTTGAATTTTTAATACTTACAACTATTATTTAAAATATGTTTCAGTCTTCATTAAAACAAACCCCTAAGTATTTCTGCCAAGCAATAAATATATTAAATAAATGACTTCTTTTGGCCTATTCAAGTTACTGAATGTGTTTAAAAAGAAAAATTTAAACAATATTATGCTATAAAAGTCTCATAACTTGGATTATTTTTCTCCTAACTAGTATAATACAGAGATGTTATTTTCTTTTAGGTCTTCATGCTTGTGAGTGTGTGTATCTGTGTGAGTATGTATGTGGACGTGTATGAGTATTTCTATGGGAGGGTGTATGTGGGTGAATGTATGTATGTGTGTATGTACTTGTGTGACTGTGTGTGTGTATGTACATGTGTGATTAAGGCACAGACAGAAAACAACTCTGCTGGTCACTCTAATACCAAGGTCCTCATAATTTCTTCATGCTCTTGTTTCTCCACTTACAAAACCACAATTATCATTTATCTTGTAGATATCAAAATGCATCATAATATAAAACACTTGGAAATGGTTCTATTAGACATAAAATAAACTGCTGCCTATAAAACTGGGATAAATGAAACATTAGAAGCCAAGGTGTTTTTACTCGTGAGGCTCATGTTCCACTCAGGCAGGATTATTGGGTCTGGATTTGTTCTTGCTTCCTGGAATTATACTGCTTTTCCATCTGAGAACCCAGTCACCAGTTAAAGAATTATGCTGATCAGCTAACATGGGGGTTACTTTTGTTCTTGGCCCAGAAGGCTGGTGACAAAAGGGCAGAAGAAGAAGTTTAAAATCATCTAATTTTTGGTACTAAAGACCCTCCAGGGAGATCATTATAAAAATTAAATAAAAGTGAATAAATAAAACTTTCTTTAAAACCTTGCTATGCAACATCAAGCATGTTCACATAACTAACCAGCTATCTAGTCTGCATTCAGAGATATAAATAAAAGACTGCTTTCAACCTGATAACATAAGGTTTTAGATAGCAAATATGCCATCCTTCAGTCTGAAGTAAAGAAACACTTACTTCATTCAACAGTTAAGCGAGCTGCTATCTGGCCCTCATTATATCTGTGATTTACAAGGACTATGCAGGCCTGTGTTGCCCACGTCAGAGACCACCAATATAAAATACAGCAAATGGGATTTTTATCTTTCAGCACGCCTCAGAGTTGTTGCACAAGATACACTCCTCAGTCTGCATATAATCAATCTAGCGTAAACCATTATCTCTGCACAAAAGACTAAGCCGAAAGCTCCTATGCTCAGGATCATACTTAAACATGCCTGACATTCACAGCTCCCTGGATTTCTTGCAAAACCCTGGGCTATGCAAGATGTTCTATGCTGAGACAAAGCTGGGCTAAATGTGAGAGTTAAAAGGACACTATCTCAGGAGTTTGTTGACAGGCTGGGGAGTGAACATTTCACCAAAAATCAAATGGTGATTTGTTCCCAAGCTTCCAAATTAACTGGTAAATGTTGGCATATCAGGAGTGGGATTATCCTTAAAGCTCAAGTTCAAGGTTAATACTTTTTGTTTCTCATAATTAAAAGACATAAATGCAGGCCTCACATTGTCTTTGTTTGCCGACAATATTATTTAGTGATTCAGAAAAATGATTGAATTTAATCCTCTTTTAAAAATAAAGGGAATGATATTTTTTGGCAAAGTCCAAAATAGTGGGCAACTTACATTACCACTTTAGCTTTATATATTTTTACATATTATTTTGTTTTTTAAAGTCGTTATCTAAAAATTATCTTCAGGGAGAAAGCTCAACACATAATCTCATATCTAATTTTTAATATTTTCTTTCCCTCGAATCATGGAGCTCATTCTCTCCTAAGATAAGGAGCTTGATAATTACATCAGCAGTGTCTATTGGGCGTAAAGTTCTTAACTTTCGCCAGCACTCACTTTGTAATGAATGAATAAACATCTTGATTTCAACAGTAAATAGCAAGTGAGGCCCATGTTTTCAGCAAGGTGTCTGGGAAACCACATCACACATTAGATGTCCCCTCCGACAATTAGCTTGTCCATTAACAGTGGGACAGGATCTCGTGTCTCACAAATTCACTCTCATGGACACAAGAGAATCCAAAAAGAAGGAGTTTGTGTGTATGCATGCGTGTGTGTGTGTGTGTGTGTGTGTGTCTGTGTATAAAATTTTATGTTAAATTATTAATTTTTTTTGTGTACTCAATATGTAAGAAAGTGACAGCACATTACTTTTAATTTGATTTAGTTCACTTAAAGACTGAAAATGTCAAGGAAGAGATTGATCATTACCACAGTTTCTCTGTTTCATATACAGCATCTAGGTTAATGTTGATACCATAGGCATTAAGAAAGGGATTATTTTAAATAAAGAAAAGGGAGTAGATGAAATATATCAAGTTCCTACAGATGTCTGGAATGTTAAACCAAAGAATTCAACATAATCGAGGTAAACAAATTGTTCAAGTACAATACTTAACACCTGTGAAGACATACATTTCATTTTTCCAATAATATGAAAAAAGTATTTTTTTAAATAACCGGTGTCAATTTCATTGTCTCCTGGGCATATGGGAATAGACTCCACAGCCTGGACAAAAGCTCTTTGACATTTGTTTTCTGCAGCCTTGAAGAGTTTTCACTGACCACCATGGGTAAGTAAAAATGCCATAGTATTTATTCCCAAATAGTTAAACTGGTTCTGGCCAGCTTCTATTTTAGGAAATTGCATGTTGCCAACATAAAGAATTTCCCACATCATTTCTGTTATAAAGCTATTCTTCATTTCCTGCCCTGTAGTAGAACTGTGCTTTCTTTTTATTTCCCCCCATGAAACTGGCTGTCTTGTAGTAAGGAGGAGGAGTCAGTGATTTCTTTATTTTGAGGCCATTTTTCAGACAGTAAGCTGCCAAATCCATTTGAGTATTTTCCAAGAACCAGCATTCTTATACTTCACCTTGTAGCTGTCTAAGAGATATCCCAGAAACTTCATTTATTGGGTATAATAAAACTCATGGCTTCAACATAATTCTTTTCCTATAAAAGTAAAGGTATGTAGTAAGGCAAGACATACTGGGAACAGCAAATATGTGGATAAAAGGCTCACAGAAACTTCTCCTTCTTTTTCCACCTCATTACAGTCATCATTTGCTAGAAAAACATTCTTGCTGTGATGCTCAATGGGACCACAGCTAGATTGTGACAATTACAACTCAATTTTGGGTTATTGAAGTCCCAGTGTATATTCTGCTAATATAGCTAAGAATGAACAATAATTTCTGTTCCAATCCAAAATGACTAACCACTGTGAAGTTGTGTTCTCCTTCGATGGCTGAACCCCAGTGGCCAGCCTGATGGGAAGCAAGCAGGGAACAGCAAACTGAGGTAGAGGGAAGGCAGCCTTTATCCCAGGATCAGTACTCGCAAACCTGTTCACAATGCTAAGATTGCCCCGACATTTCTGAGGCCCTAGCAAGACTACAAATGAAGGTCCATATACAGTATATCTAAATATATAAAAAATATAAAGTTAATAAATCAACACATAATATATTTATCCTCCTACCTTAACAAGTATACTTTCGTGGTGACATAAAAGTCTTAGACTTTGTGGAGTTAATTTATACCATAACGTGAAAGGCACATTTGAGGGAGTGACTTTAAACCCATTTCCTGTTTAGAAAAAAAAATGTGCCGCTTGCTGCCAGTGTTAATTTAACTTCACTTGTAGGAATGCTACCTTTTCTAGGATTTAATATTTTCAGTGAGAGAACTACTATATTTTGTAAATGGAAATACCACTACTAAAAACAGAATACTATAAATAGAATGATGTCATTTGTTTCCAAAGGCTATCAATATACTAGAGCGATGTGAAAATAATAATAAAAGCTAGCTATTTCGTGGCAAACTTTGGCGGTAAGTTTAGGACTGTAATCTGAGAGTTATCTTGGGGTAAACGCTGCAGCCGCAGGCAAGTATTCTTGGGGCAAATGAGAAATGGATTAATGAGAAGGAGTGGGGCTCTATCACAAAGTCTTAGTAAAAGATGCAAAGAGGAGATAAAGAAATGCTGGGACAAATATAATATTTTGCGATTTTGTCAACTGCTGTTTTGCTGTACTACTTAGAATAAAAATGTCAGACATGGAAAGGCCTCTACAGATCTTTTTCCCAAGGTCTCATTTGGACCATGGTTTAAGTTAGGTCCCAGTTATGCTTTATTTTGAGCTGGCTCAAATCCTAGTCTTCCTTTGCATTCAGCTCTCTTACTGCTTCCTTCTAGGTTGCTGACTTCAGGCAAATTAGACAGCTCCCTCTTTACCAGGCCCGCACTGTTCCCTTCACTGCTGAAATTTTTTCCTACCACTTACTTCTGTACGTCAACTCTTCCAACCTTTGCCTACCCATCCTACCATATTCAGTTTAAATAGAAAGAGAAGAGCTGACTTTTCTTTCAAGCTTTCTTTGATCAGCCCAGAAGTGACTTCTTTCTCTTTGGATCTCAAAGCCACTTTCTGTTTCTCTATATTGCCTTATCCCCATTGATCCTCATGTACTTGTTTTAAATTTCTTACTAGACTCAGTGCTCCCAGTGGTGCACTCTAGGTGCACCCCTAGATCACCCTCTATAGTTTTGGGAACATATTTATGTACAGAGAACATGCTTTAAAATCAAAGATGAATAAATAGTGAAAACTGGTGTCTGACCTCAAAAACCTTGCTTTCTAGTTAAGGAGAAATGCTAAAACACAAGGCAGTATAAAATCATATTTTTGTTTCATCATCATGACTGCTGTTGTGTGTGATTAAAATGGGTACTAATTTCTGAGCTTAGGATTTGGAGGAGATCTGTGAGGGCTGCCATAATGGGAAAAGATTCATGGAGGAATGGGGACATGAACTTGACCTTGAAAGATAGAATGTGGCACATAGTAAAATTACTAGCAGCTAACATTTATTGAAAACATACTCTTTGCCAAGCCCTGTATCAAGCCCTGAACATGCCTGATTTATTCATTTCTTATAATTTTCCTTTATGTAACTATTTCTATATCATTTTAATATTTGAACAAACAGAAGCTTTATCAGCAGAGTCATTAACTATCCCAAGGTCAGGGCAAAAATGAAATTCGAACCCCTATTCCATGTTGCCTTCAGGAGTAAGTACTGATAAATAGGAAGACAAGAACTGTTTGACGAGTGAATAAGTAAACAAATAATAGCTAAAGGGAAGGCAAGGCTAAGGTGTGAGGCATTGCAGTAAAAAAAAAGAACACTAGGCTGTGAGAAGACTGGCTTTCAAGTCACAGAGAACTTACAATGGGAAGATTAGGAAGAGAGGATTTATTCCTACTCAAGCCCAACCGCTGGGGGCCCACAGCCACTGCTCTTACCCCAAGGCTCAGTTAGATCCTCCTGTGGATTCAGAAATTTTAACTGTTCATTTGACTACAGTTAATTCCAAAATTCAGGGCCTCATAAGTTCTTAAAGGACCTTACTGGAGTATTGTGTGGGTGGAGGTAAAACAACTTCTACTACTAACTGTCGACCACCACCATCACCTCACTTTTACAGAGAACTTTATAAGCATTATCTAATTCAACAAATTTTAATGATAGCAATAATCACTATTAAGTTTCAAAAGTACATTTTAGTTGTAGTAAGTTTGTCAGTTTCAAAAGAAAAGTTTTTTCATTTTGATATTGTTCAATTTTATATTCTCCCTTGCTTATTAAGATTTCGCTATGCTGGGTTCCTCTGGGCACTCTCCTCATTGCCCAAAGGTGTGTTAATATAAAGTGTGTTACTCATTAAAAAAGTAACGGTCACCAAAATCCACCAGGCAATACCACAAGAAAATGTTTGTTACTATGGCAACTAAGAACGATTCTTCTTTCAAATATTAATTTTTGGACTTATCAAACAATCCTTTCCTTTCTTTTATAAATGCCTACAAACAAGAACCAAACAAACAAAAAACTGGAATAGTGTTAAGGTCTTTTGTGAACATTACAAATGTTATGGAATATTTTCCTAGGATTCTTGATTTGTCTTTTGCAAAGTAATACATTGTATACAAATGCAAGTACAACTTCAGGTTACAAGTAATATTTATTGCACAAGGAACAAAAAGTATAGTCATTTCATCTTTCTAAGTTTGCCCTGTGGCATCTTGTTAAAGGGCACCTGGTTATATCTGTCATTGCATTCCACATTTCTGGTGGATGACTTAACATATGTCTATTTTGAATATTTCAAATTTAGAAAAGTAAACTGCTGTGGGTTACCCACTACGTACCCATCCATCAGGTAGTGTGTTTCATAGTATCTCTGGAGTACAGCCAGACTCCGGAATATAGTGTGGAGCTGGGGGAGAAAAAGACAGACAAAGGTTTTCTAAAAGTGCCAGTTGATAATGCACCTTAAATATCGTTATATTTAAGTTTAATATGTCACACTCTCAAAACGTCCAATTTTAGAGGAGGAATGTGATGTATTGTTGAAAAGAAAAGAAAGAAGTGTTGGCTCTGACTTAAATTTTAAAAATTGTGATACTCTACATGATTCATTTTGGTGTGGATTAATATTTATTTGTTCTTAATTTGTGACCAAGATTAAATAGAGAATATATGGCAGTCACATATATCCATCCATGATGTGAAGGTGGATAGAGAATTAAGGGTTCATGATTAAAGAGTATAAAGAGAAAACAACTTTGGGGAAATAAAAAAGAAAATAATGGAAAGGAAAAATAGATATGCCTTGGATTCTTTATTAATATTAATGATAGATAACAATTATTGAGGGTCAGGTAATGGCTTAAATGCTTTGTAGGCAATATATTATTTAATTTTCACAACAATTTCCTAATTATTATTTCTTTTTTATAAATAAGAAGACCCAGGCATAGGGAGATTGAATAAGTCATCTTGATTTGCATAGTTAACAAGTGACGGAGATAGGATACAACTCACCTGATTGAATGCTGGTGGCTCCACTCTCAGTCACTACATAACGCCACCTTCTTAATGTTCCTTAAAAGAAAGTCAACTTCCTTAAAAGAAATGGTCTACTATTATCCTCAGCTGCTTCAGTAGGATCATTTGCCCCACACGTGGGTATTTCCAAAAATCACTCTTCTAAGATTGGTCCTAATGTCTCAGGTAAGGAAGACAAAGAATGATTTCTGCATGGACAGCCAGTCTCTCTGCTCCTGAAGGTGGCTAATGGAGGGTGAAGATGGGATGTGTGTGTGCGCGCGCGCTGCTTTTTGCTTGCAATCTCCAGAGCTCTCAAAAGAAATGTGTGTCACCTTCAAAGGGCAGAGCCACATGGCATGGAGAAGAGATCTGTGGTAAGACCTTTTGTGATGCAAACCTTTGTGTGTGTGTGTGTGTGTGTGTGTGTGTGTGTGTGTGTGTGTGTATACACACATATATATACATAAAATATTTCAGCAATCCTGAAACCTAGATTTAAAATTTCTCATGTAAATAAAGAAGCAAATACAATATTTTCCTTCCTTCATAGCAGCTCCTTCCTCTGTCCTTGACTGGATCGTAATATAGCTATGTACCTACCATAGAGTAGGTGGGAAACTCTAAGAGACTATTTCCTTTAGATGCGTTTTCCCCCTAGCCTGAGGAGTTTTTGCATTTGTAAGTGTGAAAACTATATACACACACTCACAGACCCACATCTGAGCTTCTTGCTCAATATTTTATAAAGTTCTTGCTCAGGAAAATCATGTCAAGAAAATTACATATTATTCCCCGTTTCCCCCATCTCATTTTCCACTGCTTCCTCTTATCCCTTTTCACACATATTTTAAGGTAAAGAAGAGAAGCAAAGCAATACAATAACCCACCAAGAATTTCTATTGGTTTTGAAATGAGGCACACATTCATTTGAATTTTAGTTCTGCTTTTCCTAGCTCTGAGACCATGGGAAATATGTTTGCTTATCTGCTAAATAGGACTGTTGTGAGATATATTTAAGAAAAAAAAATGTATAGAAAGCCTACACACGTATGTGCCCCACATGAGAGAGATACTTAATGAATGATTGTCCATTAGTAAGGAAGTTAGGGGCCAAATTGCATTTAGATCTCAACACCTCCACATATGCGGGCTCCAGCTAAACCCCATGAGGCTTGTTTTCCTAAACAAAGCAATGTCTTAGGGGTGATGGGTTAATGACAAGCCTTCTACTAGTGCTACAGCATTAAAATTTCTTTCTTCCTACATCTTTTTCCATTTTGTCCTTGACAAGCACTACCTCCCAAGTGATGAGTAGGTAACACATGAGCTATGAAAGAGCAGACTTTCCATTTCTCTCACCACTACATTTCTCTGGAGGAGGATCTGAGAAAAAGTTGGTGTTTTCAGAAAGGGTAATTAATATTGATACATGGCCACTGCTTCAATCACCTGCATATCAATCAACTTCTACAAGGCCAGAGTTCAATTAATTGATGACACCCTGGAGACACCCAAAGCAGTTAACAAGTCTCTAGAACTTACTGAAAAAACAAGCTGCAAGATCCGATCTTCCATGAATTTCCATTGCAGGGTTCCATCTCCTAATTCATCCTGCTACACCGAATACCCCTCTGTTAAGGAATACTTTGAAAGAAGAAAGCATAGAAGCTAAGTACTGAAAGGTCACGGCATATCAAACTGAAGCATTGGAACATAATACTTTTTATTTATGACCATTATTGAATACCATTTTGTTTTAAATTTTACAACACAATCCATTTTAAGAAAAAGCATGTCTTATCTGAGAAGTTTCATAAAGTAAAAGCCTTCTTGCCAGCATGAATTTTAGTGTGTCAACAAGTCAGTGTTCATGTTCATAAACAGGATTTGTTGAAAAGCTAGAGCACAATGAGCCATGATTCTGTGTGATGGCCTCAGGTATCAGTGAGAGAAAGTAGCCCAGAGAAGATGTAGGGTGACAGTAGTGATGCTGGGATGAGGTTTGTTGAAGTCATTAAACAAGGAGGCTATGAGACTGGGGTGACTCTAATGCCTTGGTAGCCTATATAAGCAAACCAAAACCTAAGCCAGAGTCACTGCAATCAAACCCCAAAAAATAAAGCTAAAGAATGACCGATCACAAACAGCCAAAGAAGCTTTCCCAAATAATGCAACTGCTTAAACTATAGCCAATCAAGTAATTGCTTTGTTTTGCTTCAGCATCTTCTCTATAAGGACTTTGCCCCACGCTCCTTTCAGTAGAGCACTTAAAACCATTTCTTGGTTTGGCATTGCCCAACTGGAATTTATATTTAATCAAAAAAACTTTTCAAAATTTTAATGTGCCTCAGTTTATCTTTTAACAGTTCATTTACAGCACTTGGTGGGTGGAGGGAAATTGAGGACACCAATGCTGTTCTCTGGCCACTGACTCAGAATCTGAATCCAAAGCACCTTGGCTGAGACTCCTCTTATGACAATCTTTCTGGAAACCTCCAAGGAATCTAGAGGTTATGTTTCTTTTGCAAGTGGAATTGATAGAGGAAGAGGATTTAGGGTCCATGGACAAGTTCAGATTGCCTCTTTCTTTTCTGTTAGCCTGACCAGCATCTCCAAATAATAGCTTTCATAAGACCCAGTACGGTAACAGCACACATTTGATGGGATCATCTCTATATCTGTACTTGTGGAAAACTGTGGAACTTTTTTTGTTCACCCTCTTCACCTTCCAACCTGTAGCACAGTCTTCAACCTGCTGCTTTTCTGGTCTCATAAATATTTTGTTTGTTGGCTCATGGGATGTTTGTCTGTCTGTCCCTCACCTGTTATGTGAGCCCTTTGAGGTTAGGGTTCATGTCTTTTCTATTCTGTATTTAACCAAGTGCTGAGAGTCATAAATAGTGGCTTACTCTCAATTTATCTGGAAGCTCCCTCAGAATTTCCATATAGGTAGCATATTTTATTCTCCAACTTGTATTTTAATTTTCTGCCTAGTTTAGTAGAGAATACACTTCATAGACTCATTTGGTCTGTCATCAGTTTCAGAGCCACACTGTCATGTAAACAAAACCAATTTTTCTAATCCCTAATAAAGTAAACTCAAGTAGAAAAAAGTTCAATGTACTTCAACTTACACTGATATATGTAAATACTTCTACGTCTCATAAAAAATAACACTAGGCATATTGTAAGCCATTTGGATTTGACATCATTCATTTTAGTGTTAGTGTTTCAGTTAGAGACAGATTCCTGAAAATAGAACCATGACAGTCCACCTTTAAAAATCAAAACCATGATGTCACAAAACTAGTTGTTGTGAAATCCAAGAAGAGGTCAATGGCAGGGGCGAGCCATATGCTGACTCTCATTACACAATGAGGGTACCTCAGGGTTCCAGTCCATGTTCCTACCCTAGGCCCCACCAGAGAAGCCCCTCAGAGCCAACATGGAACCCATTAATTTCATTTGTCATCTTTAGAACACACATTTTGTGAGTTTAACTAAAATAAAACTTATTTCTTCCATTTTTTCTTTATTAGAAATCATGAAAATATTTAATATACCCAGACTCATATCACATAATTGCCAGTTAACCTTTTGCTAAAACAATTTTTGAAAGTTATACCACTTGTCTAGTTTTCAGTCATTTTTTTTCTCAATAGAACAACTCTTACCCCAAAGCCCACTAAATAAGCATGCTGGAAGAAGTCATGTAATGACATTATGATTTCAGGCAAAGACCCGTTCACCAATTTACTTGACAACAGCAGTTTCTAATCAGAGATGTCATATGGAACAAATTTGAATTGTGTGCCCTGAGCTGATGAACCCAAAATGTTTTGCTTTGCAAACATAGATCAAATGAAAGGGACAAAAGGGAGTATCTTCTATGATTTTCCCATCCATTGTGCATGTAAGCTATTTCCATGTGTTTCAAAGCCCTCTAGTGCTTCCATTTATTTTGCTCTAAAGATATATTTCTGTTCTAGAACTCTTTTAGTGCAGTGTGGTAGTTTGTGGTGGTAATTGTGTCCGACTTGTTCAAATTTCCTTTGCCTCACCCTGTAGGGGGTCTCCTTCCACACTGACAGCCTAGTTTTGTGACTTGCTTTGGCCAATGGTATAGTAGCAAATATGAAGTAACAAGAGGCTTGGAAAGCACTGGGGCTTGCCCTTTTCTGCTGCTCTTTGGAACCCTGAGACTACCATGTGAAGAAGGCCAGGCTAGCCTCCTAGAGAATGAGAGACACATGAAGCAGAGATGAACCATCTTGGCTTATATGCTCTTGACCAATGATTCCCAAATGCGGGTCCCAGACCGCTCTAGACCATCCATCCTGCCAATTGCCGAACACAGAAGTCAGGCCTACACAGAACAGGGGCAGACGAGGAACACCATCACACCCATGTGTTTACATGTGCTGGCTGCTCTCACACTACAACAGCACAGTTGAATAGTTGCAACAGACAACAAAGTCTAAAAATATTTACTATGTGGTCCTTTACAGAAAAAGTTTACCCAGCACATTCTTAGACCAACCAGTTCCAAGTGAGCCACTAGCCAACAATAGGGATCAGCCAAGCTGGCCTGGACTGAAAAAACAGCCTAGTTAACTTATAGAAACATGAGAAATAATAAATATTTGACATTTTAAACCATTAAAATTTGGAGTGTTTTTAACTGCATCAAAACGAGCAAGATAACATTGAATGCAAAAAATATTACCTCATGTGAAAATGGGTCACTGACTCTCACCACCTTCCAGAAAACGACTCCTTTGAATTTAGCCTTGACCTCCCCATCTACTATCAAGACTTCTTCTTTTATCTTTGGCAAGTCCAAAACCTTCATTACATTACATTTTATGTTCAGACTGTATTTATTTAATTTTAAATTATTGTTATTTAAAAAAACATTTTATCATTGATTTGATTTATTTTGCTATCTGCAAAAAATCCTTTGGTATCTTGAGTTGAGATGGAACATGTCAGTTTTTTCCCATTAAAATTAATGAATTTTTTTTTTGTAATTTAGTGTGTTTTTATTTAGCAGTAAGGTTTGCAGAAATGAAAAAAATTATCAAAAATATAAAATTTGGAAAGATACATAAGATGTTAATGTTTATGTCTGTGTAGTGGGATTATGGATGCTTTTATTTTTTGCATGTTTTTGTTTAAATTTTTCCATTTAAAAAATAATGAAGACATTATTTTAAAATCAGGATCACTCCTTGCCTCCCCCAAACAGATATTACATACATGTTTTATTTTTTCACTTAGATTAAGTTGTGTCCTGTGTTCCAAAATATTACATATACATTTTAAATGACTAATGCCTCTGAGTTTTATCTTTACTACTTTATTATTTATTGAGCTTGGGGTATGTGTGGCGGGGGAGACCTAATATGAGATACAAAATGGATAATACCATTTATCATTTAATTTCACCAGAGTAGACACCAGAAAAGAGTGCCTCTTTGGTTTGGCAATTATTCATGGAAGTGAATGAGACCCCACCCTAGAGAAAAAGTGAAAAGAAAATATATTCCTGGTTGACAGTGTTATCTACTTCCTATGAAAATGGAAAAGGAAGAAATGGCCTTTAATGGGGAAAAGAGGATCATAGCAAAGTACATTTGGCTGGGGAATGAATAGCAGGTTCAAGAGTACTGCCAAGGTAGGGGTGAAAATTTTTTCTGCATCCTTTTAGAAGTAGATTAGACCACCACCCACTTGGTCCTGTTAGATGAAGAGCCTTCTAGAGGTAGAGGAGGGATGGACAAAATGACCTATTGAAACTTCTAACCTTGCAATTTTGTGAAAACAAAGCAAGAATGTAAGCTTTCACAGATAAATTTTCTCCATTTGTTTCACGTTAAATATAGTGATTCCTGATTATTCAAGGAAGTGCGTGAGCATCTGGGGCTGCGGTAGATTCCCACTCATAGACAGGTTTCTACAAGGAATTTAACAAGGCAGGCAGCGTCTGTACAAGCATTACTGGATAGATTGCTGATTACATCAGCCAGCCTGGTTCAAACAAGTCATGAATCTAATCACACGGCACCAGCCTATTTCAGAAAGTCCGGTAAGACGTCATAAATTCTGGCAGAAGTAGATGAGTGTGAAGTTTAATGCTAGAGGTTATACGAAAACAAATTCTCCACCACTTTCAAAATGTATGGGAGTGGAGAAGAAACCTTAAATTTTCAACTAAATTAGGAAAAAATATAAGTAACTTGTTCAGAGACCTTTAAGACAAGGTCATTCTCCTCGTGCTTTGGTAAAGTTATAGGATTTTTATGAGGCAGAAGATCTCATCAGTTTGCTAGTACCCAGATGGAAACCCTTGCTCCTGATTCAGAGAAAAATGTCTGGAATGGATCCAAATTCCAAGCTGGGGAAATAGCAGGGATTGCTTTCTCCTGACTATGTTCAGTGTTTTTAGTATAAATCACTTATCAGCCAGAGGTCCTTGTAACTTATGTACTAAGGTATTTTTTTGTATGTGGGGGGAAAAACCATCAGGGGAATAATGAACTAATCTCTTTAATAAAGTTCTGGCATTCAAAACTCTTTTGGACACAATTGCCAATGATTTTCACCACCCGAGATGAGGTGACCAAGCAAGTCTATTAGGCCTAATCGTCTCACATCCTCAGAGCTGAGATGACAGTTGTCAGTCACATACAAAATATCATATTGCTACAATATGCCCTGAGTTATCACTGCGTATGAAAATAAACAAATCCAAACTGAAAGGGTCTTGCTTGATTAACAGTAATATTTCAAGGCTTAATATTAATGTAAAATTACCTAGGACTATTCCAAAAAACACCCTAGATATTCTTCTTCTCTTCCTGGAAATGATTTTTTTTCTCAAAGTTTTTCTTCAGTAGCTACTTAGGCTAAGATTGCTCAGAACTCAGGCCAGGAGGGGTTCATCCATTGATTGTTATGATCTACAAAGCTTCTTGTCTCTGAAACTATCAGAACTCTTCCTAAGAATTTAGGCCCAATAGTATGATGTCTTATGACAAACTTTACAAATCTAATCATACTAGAGAGATGAGTAAATCAGTGCTAACAGGTGCCTGGTAGCCCCAGCAAGATAGCTCTCAAAAGCCAATTGCTATGGTTATGTGTCTCTAATCGAAGGCAGAATTAAACCTGCTAATTTGTTGAGAAAGAAGGTAGGAAGCAGATGATCATCTGACCACTGGCTTGGTGTCCAGAAAGTGTCCCCACGGGGATGCCGCAGTGCTCTGAAGATCTCAGCTGATCATTCCTGGCAGGTGTTAATCCATTCAGGCAAAACAAAACTCAGTGTCAGCTCTCTCTTTTGCACTATGTGCTATAAAGTCTACTGTAGTAGACTTCTTTGTGGGAGCACTGTGTTCTGTCAGCTGTAAGAATATTAGGAATTATCCAAGAAGGAAGGAAAAGCACGGGCCCTGAGAAAGTCATAGTTCATGCAAATGGAAGGGATTACTTCTAAGGAACTTCCATTCCAGTGCTCTTCGTCTATATCCATACTACCTTCATCATGGGTGGAGGGTAGAACTATGGCCTGGAACTATAAACAAGCACCTCATCATCATAGAAATTAGTTTTTAGGCACCCACCATGTGCAAGGCATGTTGTTAACAGAAAGTTACAAGAACCAGTCCCAGATCTTAAGAAAAGAGATTGGAGGGCGATGGCTAATAATAGTGGAAGTTTGAAGAGAAGATGGAATTGGAAAAGGCAGGAGAATTAGTGACCTCTTAGTATGCAAAGACATGTTTCTCTCGAGTAAAAAGAGGGCATTTTGAGCATGAGTTACAAAGGTACCCCTAAAAGCCTTACGGTTTTGGCTCTTTGTTTTAGTCTTGCCTTAATTTTCAGAAAAATCTCCTCTGAAGACTATGATGACAGCGAGGGCAATTGTTGATCTATTTACTGGGTAACTTTGGGTTTGCCAATTCACATTTGGGTGGCTTTAGAATAGGAAAATAGAACAAAGCTCAAATCACTTGACTTAATTTCCAAAAAATCTGTTATTCGAATATTCAAGTTTATTGGCTTCTGCAATTAGTTTCTTCTGACTTTAATGACTTAAAAATTCTTCAGATGCACTGTGTTTTCTATTTGTATTTCCAGTGACATGCTATCCTACACTACACTACACTACACTACACTGGATTACTCTAAGTCTCATCTGGACTGAGTTAAGGATGGTTTCATATGAATGGATCAGTTATTCATTACAAATTGAAAATGGTATTTTATGTAAAGAGAAACTATTACAATATTCCCCTCTGCCAGGGCTGCTATCTTCAGCTAAGCAGCCCACAAATTGATCATCTCCATAGGAGTCACAGTGGGTGTTCAATGCTGCAGCCCTATAAACAATTCATAAAATTGAAATGTCTCTATTGACTTCTAATTAGCAAACAAATTATGATAAATTATAGAGTGGTCTTCCCAAACTGTCTGTCTCCTGATTCTCCTTCATTTTAACCTATATGTATTATACCAGGGCAGGTGTTATTGGCTAAGATTTGATCAGGGAAATCGAACTCTGAGTGATATAGAATAAAGGATCTATTATAGAGATTAGATCTCATACAATAAAGGGAGTTGGTGATGAATTTTACGGAAGATGGTTCCCTCTGCATCTAGTGTGTATCTGAAGTCACTGTAGGCCAGGAGGACCAGCTGTTGAAATTAAAAAAAAAAAACAAAAACAAAAAACAAAAAAAAGCAGACATGAAGTGGAGGAGAGCAAGGACAAACCAGAATCTGTGAGGACAAACTAGAACTTGCCTAGACAAATTGGAACCTGCATCTGTCTCTCACTAACTACCTTCAACCTCAATACTTGGGACACTTGAAAAAGAAGCCAGTGCCTTTATCATAAAGCTGCGTATGCAGCGGGCCCAGGACTTGGAGAAATTGGAGGAGATCCAGCAGGAGGAGCTGCGGGCCTGGCTGCTGCCCCATGAGGATGCACATCCATGACAAGTGCAAGATGCAACGGCACCTGGGGCACTGCACCAACCTCTAGGTATAACACTTGCCTCAATTTCATCTTCTAAGTCTTGTGCAAAAATTTTCTTATGGCCCTTCCTTAATTATGAGCCATATAAGATAGAAATTTGGGGAAATATAATTCCAACTTAGAGGTAAGTTGACCTAGTACAAACCCACCACTACAGATTTGGAAATTCTGGTGAAGACACAGTGACCAACTTTATGTTTTTTGCTAGAAAGGTAAAAGCTAGGTGGCATACATATAAATATGTAAACTTGCTGTTCTCACTAAATGAGTCAGTCACATTGAAAGAATAACTGATTTGAGTAGACACGTGTTAATGGTAATGTGTTATTTTAAAAGTACTTTTCCATTCATCTCCCAAATAGAGCCAGAGCTTATGTCCTTTAGGCTCACAATTCTATCTTAAAATCAAAATATTAAAGATACCTCAGAAATTTATATTGACAGCTCCTTTGTCACTTGCACTGAGCTAAATCACACTCTGTTTATTCGTTCAGTAAACTCGTATTGATCTCCCATTGTTCCACATTCTAAGGCTGCAAAGATAATCAAAACACAGTCCCATACCCCACTGATAGGTCAGCCAATCATTACAATACTGCTTGAGATGTGCTCAACCTGAAGTGCAGCACCAAATGATCTAGGAGTGTCAAGGAGAGCTGCTCTGGAGGTATGAATCTGAACTTAAATCAAGCATCAGTAGAGAAATAGATTTTTTTTTTTATTTTGAGAGGATGCTCTCAAAAATTTTGAGAGGCAAGTCAGTGAGGCTGTAATGCATGCGTGAACTTGAAACTCCCACTAATTTCAACCTCCTTTTACTGACTTCAGAAAGACACTCAGAGTGGGGAGACATTTGTCACTTCCACTGGAAACAGCAAAGACAATGAAAGAAATACAGTGTGCTTTCCTTACAGGTACTGATCAGCACAAAAGAAGGGGATTGATGTTACCCCTTCTTTTACCCTTTAGAGAGAAACATTTGATGTTCTTAGTCAGACTATTCTTAAAAGTGATAATCAGGAAAAAAAATGCCTAACAGTTGTAATAAAAATAGATGAGACTGGGGGATGGGATAAAAATAGGTAAGACCTGCTGACGATTTTCTTCCAAGCTTCACAGGGTGTTGTATAATTTGGAGGCCATCTCAAATAAAGAATCTGGTCCTCAACTTTGCAATTTGAAGGTCTTGGTTTTGTTATTTCTATAGTAATGATCAGGCCCCAAGGAACTGATATGTCCCAAGGACATAGAAAATTGATTCATAAACCTAATCTTAAATTTAAAGATTTCTTAATGGCCTTTAAATGAGAGTAAATGGAGTTGGATATTCTTTAGAGATATTTGTAACAAGGTTAATAAATTATACTTCTTTACTGTAGAAGCATTTGTTTTTAATCTAAAAGATTTGATGGGCCATTTATAAACAGAGTTCCTCCTCCTCTCATGACTGACCTGCCTCCTCAGGTGGGAATCACAGAAGAGAATTGTGTTGTGTATGGACCTATTGATTCTGTCCAGGGATGATAGTAGGGCTCTATTCTGCTTGCAGGCTCAAGTATATGACAATAAATTGGATATGAAGGAATTTTTATCAGTTGGTTGAGAATGAAAAGGAAGAAAAGAAGTAGTAGAGTTTGAAGAGAGTGGAGAGGATTTGAAAGAGTCATTACGGAGAAGGGGGAAGGAGCTGAGCAGAGAGTGATGATAGGATAGCTGAGGAGGGCCAGTGGTCATGAACATGTCCATGAACTACTTTGTGTTTGCCCACAGGTGCCCAGAGAAGGCAGGTGTTTTGACTCACTGAGAGTTGGGCTCTGGCAGGCAGTTACGAGGGGATGATGGATGGTTGGGTGCCCAATTCCATATCCCAGACAAACTTATCTGCCCAGCTCTGAAGAGTTTATTATCAACATCTCAACAAACACTGAATTTCAAAATAAAGCATCTTTTTTCTTTATAACTCATAAACAAATATTAAATGTCCAGGAAAATAGACAACTTAATGCAAAGATTTTCTGCTGAGTTTTAAGACTACTTGTTTAGAAGACACTTGGATTTTGGAGGAAAGTGTTCTCATATGCAACGCTTTGTAGTGGTTCTACCCATTTTGTGACTTGGACCTTCTTTAGAATCTGAAGAAATCTGTGCCCATGTAAACATTTATAAAAATTTACAAATGACTTTAGTGATGAATCCAGGTTAAAAACACAGTAGACCCTTTAAGGATATTAATTGGTATTTTTATCCCCTAACATTTGTTGCCCTTCCAACAGCATGATGATTTCATTTTAGGAAATTGCTTCTTTTTCATTTTGGGTCTTCTTGGTGGAGAAGTAAAGTAAGGTCTTCCTCTAACTGAGATGTAGTCGCATGGTCCAAGCCAGAACAATCAGATTTTTCTTCCCATGGGTGTTCAATCTTTAGCCAAGTTACAGAGATGACAGGGGAGGAAAGTAGTAGGTGAAATAGCTAGAAAACATTCATTTCTCACAATTAGTAAATTTACTTAATTAGTATTAAGTTATGAAAATAATGAGTCCAAAATAATCATTCATTTCCTAATTTGACAATTATTGAATGCCTACACTATACCAAGCAGTCTCTCCAGGGAGGGACTCAGTGAGTAAGAAATAAATGGACAATTACAATACAATATGATAAGTTGTGCTGGGGGAAAATAGGTGCTATAGGAGCCCAGAGAAACAGCAGGGCTTAGGTATTCATAGCACAGATATAAATGATTCAATCAAGTAGCAGCCTTCTGAGTCCGATTTATGGGAAAACGCAAGGAGCTGGTATTACAAAGCTACGAGGTGAAGCTCAGGGACCCAGCCTCAAGGGAAATGCCCAGAAAGAGAACAATGGATGAATGTTGAAACTGAAGAAACATGTGAAGGCAAAGAAGATAAACAGCGGTTCTCAAGCTTTACTATGCTGGAGAATCTGGGAAGCTCATTTAAAATACAGCTGCCTAGATCTTCTGATACATTGCTTGGGGCAATGTCAGAGAAGCTGCAGTTTAAGAGGCATCCTAAGTGATTCTGATCAAGGTGATGCCTTCTGACTTCACTTTGAAAAACATCCTGTGTTGTCAAAAGACCCTGTTTCCTCTGCTTGCCCACTTCATTCAGATCTTCCCAATGGTCATATTTACACATCTTTCCTACCACTGAAGTGAATAGATATTTCATAAATTTCTTCTTAAAAGATGTTTTCTTTCAAAAAACATTCAAACATCTTGAAGACGTGGTGTGTCGGTGACTGAGGCTGCTGCTAGCACTCCCTCTGCCCTTTGCCACCATGCTCTATCCTTAGAGAACAGGCTCCAGACCCTCAGCTCCATGGAGCCCAGATGCGGGCTGCTCCTTGGGTAATGCGGATGCCATCAGCAGAATAGCAAGTGTGACCTTTGTCCCAGAGAGTCCATTTCTCAGCTTATATCCATTATTCCCCAAGTACTTTCTGTGACCTCCCTTTGAAGCTTGTAAAAAACCTCACTTTAAGTAAAGTAGGCTACTGTTCTGGCTTTCATTGGAAATTGGACCAATGGAAGGCATACTGTGAAGCAGTAGCTCCCCAGAACAACTAATTCTTTGATATCAGCTAGTACCTGGTCCATAATTACAATTCCTGAAATGTCTCAAAATGTCTTTTTGCAACTGGTTGGTGTAAATCAAGATCATAATATGATCCACATATTAATGACTTCATTTTAGTGAGTGATTTTAGAGTTGGCTTTATGACAGTGGCCAATCCAATCATAAGGATTTTTCTGTAGTAAGCAGAGTACTGCATTAGTTCTTTCTGCTACTGCCTATTCTCTTTCCTCCACAAACCTTGGGATTAAGAAAGGCAGCCACCTTTTATTAAGTCCCACAGACAGGCTGTGTACCATCTTGCACAGCCTGTCTGTGGGACTTAATTTTAAAGACACAATTGATATGAAGTCAAATTGAACCACTTTTACAGTGTGCCCAGAACCTCATTTGCAGCTTTTATCATGAAAATGGAGAGTTTTGGGTGGGAAGTTTGTGGTTGGTTCAGTATCCTGTGAAAGACCTTAGCAGAGATTCCACATACCTCTCCCCCTGAACCATATTTCTGGAAAATGTGATGACAGTAGAAAACTGATGTTATTTTTGTTAGGTTACATTAAAAAAAATAAAAAGACAGAACTTGCCATCCTATTCAGACATTTCTAGTTAAAATTTTGGAGTCAGTTATCTCTGATTCAAACACTAACTCTGACTGTACTGGTAAATTATTCAATGTCTTTGAATTTAAATGTCCATTTCTATAAAATGGGTATATTAGAGGTTAATTCGTGAGTCTCAGAAGAGATAACATATGACCCACCTTGACACATACCGCATTGTAGGCCCTTAAATGCTACTTTTATCCTCTTCCTCCCCTTCCATCTTAAACTGCTAAAGAAATAGGAAGCTTCTGACAACTTACAAAATGTGTTTTGTGGTTCTTAACTTACTTCAAAGTACTTTATTGGAGGTATTTCTCTTCACTAGTTCTTTCTCCTGGTAAAGTTACCTTAACCTGACAAAATTGACATGTAAATGTGATGGCTATTACTGGTTTGGGGAGATAATAAATGTAGGCATGTGGATGGTTTAGAGACAATTTACATGCTGGTTTAGCAGGCATGCCTCCTGAGGCCTCTTTATATCCACACTGGCCAACTGCAGCTTAATCTGACAAGGATAATGTGCAGAATGTAAATATTACCATTTGTTCCATGTCATCTCAGATCAGACACTAATTTGCAAATGTAATTTATCATGTCTAAAGAAAACCAAAATGACAGCTCTTACCAGTATTTGGTATTTTTGTGTTAACAATAGTTCATTTATGATTGTTATTGTTTTAAGCAGAAAATATGTCTCAATATGTTCTGCTGACAATCTGGGCTTTTACAGCACAAACTTCTAGGCTTTTCCATCCTCTTTCTTGTTGCATGCCATCACCTAGTCTGGTCTTTCGATTGTTTGCTCCTCTTAACTACCCTTTTCATGCAGCTGAAGGAATTATTCTGATGCCATTACAATTTCTGGGATCTTTTCTGGAAGTAGACTGGATGGCTAACGTGAAGACTGAAGACCCCATTTGATCTAAAGTGCATTTTGTCTGTTTTCACTAAAGATCTCCATCACAAAGGAAATAGCCAGAACAGCAAAATTATTGAATAACTGGCGAAAGCCAAATTATAGATGAATTCTGGCTAGCCAGTTTGTGACACTTTACTTCAAGGACTTTCCAACCAGTACGCTGACCAAGAAGCTACAATGTCCTATTTGTAAAGTTCTAATGGACCAAAGAATACTAAGTCTGTCCCCGAAGCAAAACTGTCTGCACAAAAGAAGAGAGTTCATTGTGTTTTTATATTCAGTTTCCATAAGGTCACAATTTCTTATTCCTTCTTTCCCCTCTTCAAGACTCTTCTAAGGATAGTAGAAGACTCTATTTTGGCAAGCTGATAATCCCTTTTTATCTTTGTAAGACCACTGCAGTTATGGCCCAGCAAGCTGTAGAAAGATCAGTATGTCCTTGCCTGACTGCCAGTGAGTTAAAGGGATGCCAAGAAAGAGGGAGGGCAGTGAATTGCCACCAGCCCTGGCAGTCTGAGTTTCAAAGATGATTCCTGCCAGTCCCCGTAAAACACTCATGACAATTCAGAAGAACTACAGGATATTTCTGCCTCATTTCTCACATGAAAAAATAAAATAAGGAGATTAAAGTATCTCCAGCTGGAAGGAATAGATTTTTGTTTATCTTTAACAGAAAACAATGTTCCACCACAGAACTTACATCAGGTCTTGTGCCTCTCCCAATGGTGAATGGCACGGGAGATAAGAATAAAAAGTGTCTGGGGGTGGGGGGTGGGTAGGGGCAGGCCTGCAGATAACACTTTTGTCATCTTGATTGGAAAAGCTTGTACAGCTGCTTTGATTCAGTAAAGCTAAATTTCTAAAATTCTCTTGACCTTTACTTAAATTGCTTTTAAGACAGACTATTTTTGTTATTGCTTGGTGAAATAGAAGCTTATAAATTAATCACAGTGTGAATAAATCATTAAAAAGTGAAAGGTAACTGATGAAGAGTTCTGAGTTGAGAATTATCACCTGGTTGATGGCAACAATGTAAATGTTGTTCAAAGGCCAGAAGTTGGAGTTTGTATATTTTGTGCTAGTTCCTTAACTGCTGTGAGCTCTAGTTGTTTCAGATACACATTTGGAAGACTCACTACTATTAACCTAATTTATGTGAAGCTCTTCTGAGTCCTTGCATGGAGACTTTGGAGGGGGTTGAATTTTAGTCACGAACATCATGCACATATGTCATGACATTTGCTTAGAGCCTTGCAGTGGTTTTTAAAATGAAGTTGATACCACCACCACCACCAACGAACAAAAACAAAAACTTCTACATAACTCCACATGGCAAAGGATTCAGAAACTGTGGTAAAATGCAGATTACAGTGAAATAGAGAGAGATTTCAACTTTACATTTCTGCCAAACATAATTGAAATTCAGTCTCTTTATTAGCCTTAGAAGGGTAGCTTGTTGTAATAGATATAATCTGAAATTCACTTGAGTATTTGGGATTTGTGCCATTGATTATGCATTCCACCTCACTTTATTGTTAAAAGATATATGTTACATAGTCTTCCTGATGTGCCATTATTCGTTAGATATATATTACCCTCCATAATGTGAAAAATAAAACTCAAACCTCCCAAGTATAAATTTTTTCTTAAAATAAGCTATATTATATTCTAATCATCAATCATTTTAGAGATTCCAATCGCTTTACATTTTATAGACTTTTTCCATAGTATTTTTAATTTCCACAACAAATAAATATTGAATAACTGCTCTTCAGTTCCCTCACCTGTAAAACTGAGATAAAAATAGTATCTACCTTATAGGATTGTTTTCAGTTTTAAATGAGCTAAAATTTGTAGAACAGTTAGAATAATATCTACAACATAGTAAGCGCTATATATGTTAGTAATTACTATTATTACTTATTCTTTACCCAGCACTATTGCTGGGGTGTGGGGTTGGCTGCAGATATTAAAAATAATAAATTGTGAATACTTTATCTGTGATCTAGCTCAGAGGGATAGCAACAAATGTGGAATAAGAATCAAAACCTGGAACCAGGTGATTATTATAACAAGAGGAGGGGCAACACCTAGGCGCGGAGAATTACTCTGAGTTGATATATTTAGGAGAGGCCTCTTACCTGGAAGATATAAGAATTTTTCCGAGGAGTAGGCTGGGTTGAAAAGAAAAAGACAAGGACACTGCAGACCTGGTAGCACAGAATCAAAAGCTTTTTATCAAGGCTGAATGTGGCCTTTTTAGGGTCAGAGAGAAGGTTTAGTGGAATGGAGAATGCTTTGGGGGTGGTAGTACAGGTTAGGCTAGGAAGTAATGGGAGAGAAGATTCTTTGGATAGGCATGTTGTGAGACTACATGCCAAACTAAAGGATTTGGACTCGAGCTTAAAGGCAGTGGAGAGCTATTCAGAGAATTTTGAACAAGAAAGTAACCAGATAACAATAGCCCTTTAAGAAAGTTATTGTGTAAAATGAGAGACCCAGAGGATAATGCGAAGATGGATACGTAAGTGAAAGCACAGAGGGATCAGGGTGTAGACTTTAAAAATGATATTTTGGGATTAATAATGACCTATTTTCTAAAACTTTCTTAAGCATATGTCTTTGAGACCACCCTGTAAGTTAGAAAAATTATCATCTACATCTTACAGATGACGAACTTTAGGTAAAGAGAGTTTAAATGACAAAGTCATGCTTAAACTTATTCATTAAATATTTATTGAGTGCCTGCCATGTTTCTGGTTATATGTTATGGCCAGTGATGAAAGAGAATCAAGAATATTTACAAACTCTAAGAAAAATTATGATGTGAGTATAGACAATGGGTATTTGGGAAATGCTTTAGAAAGAGTGATTGAATAAAAATGAATGAATAGATCACATTACTCATAACACTTTGGAGCAATTCCATATCAAAAATAACAAGGCATGCCTTTAAGTATCTACTTCATTAAGTACGCACACTCTTCTCTTAATTCTAGCCAATTCAAACCACCACAGGTCAAATGTACCTGAATCGCTACTTGAAGAGTATATTAGTTTTCTATTGCTATTATAACAAATCACTGCAAACTTGGTGACTTGAAACAGCAAACATGTAGTATTACCTCACAGTTTTTTAGGTCAGAAGTCTGATATGGAACTCATGGGGCTAAAAACTAGGTGTTACCAGGATTGCATTCCTTTCTGGAGGCTCCGGGGAAGAATATGTTTTCTTACTCATTCAAATTGTTGGCAGAATTCATTTTATTTTGTGATTGTAGGACTGAAGATTTACAACCTGGCTGTCAGCTGAGGATTGTTCCCAGCTTCTAGAGGCTATGCATTCCTTGGCTCGTGGACCCTTTCATTCTGTCAAAGCCAGCATTGGCAGGTTGAGTTCTTCTCACACTTTGAATTTCTCCTACCTCTTCTTCTACCACATCTCTCTGACTGATTGATTTTTCCACATTTTAGGGTTCATATGATTACATTAGGCCCACCCAGATAATCCAGGATAATCTCCCTATTTTAAGGTCATCTGATTAGTAAACTTAATTGCATCTGCTATATCTTTGGACTATCATCTAACATATTAATAGATTCTGTGGATTAGAGTGAAAGCATTTGGGGGGGGCGGAAATTATTCTGCCTTGTACAGAGAGGAATGACGATTAAGAGTTAGACACTTCTTCAGGATTGCTGAAGGCATGTTCCTTAACTTCATCTCCTTTCCCTATCCATATGCTAGATCATGTATGAAAGAGAAAAAAGAAGCACATATTGCAAAAATACTACCTTATTTAAATGAGGTTTTATGGACAAAGCAGAATGTCCTTTGTGTGTGAGAAGATTTGCATGTTCAGGTGATACTTTTTTCAACTCAAATATTTTCTGCTAAACTTATGGCTTTGTACTGGCCCCTATGGAGATATACAAAGAGCCATTACTCTCAAGTTGACAATTTGCTAGATGTGATTAACTGAGCAAATAAATTACTATAGTACAAAGAAGCTCTTCCTAATAAAAGTGCAAAGTATGGTGGAGAATACAGGATGAAGAGATTATTCTTCATTTGAGAAATCAGGGATTAATTTATGGCATTTGGGCAAAGACGAAAAGATGTATTTTGTTGGAGTAAGGTTGGCCAAATAAAGTTTAGAGCTGGAAGATTATTGTGTTTCTTTAAGTAGTGGGAATTCCTTCAGACTGAAAAAAAGTGTGTAGAAAGAGTTCCTGGGATAAAAAAAAAAAAAAAAAAAAGAGGTGTTATACAGATTGGGAAACATACCTGAGAGGGTCACATTTGTCAGGAATAAGACCTTGGACTTTTTTCCCCATAGAAAACTGGGAGACACCAATGCATTTGAGCACAGAAAGGACAAGGTCAACGCTGGCATCAGGAAGTTAATTGTAACCATACGGAGTAAAATAGAGAGGAATAAGATCTTGGAAGTGGTGATACCTGCTAGAAAGTGCTTATTATAGGACAGGAGTGAGATAACGAATGCCTTTCTAACTAGAGAGGAGATGGTATGAACTTAAGAGAAAATGAGAGGGATACTGAGGATGAAATACAAAGGAATGTATTTTATGTATGGTAGTGATGAAAGGTGGAAACAGAGTGAGGAAAATATTAAATCCAAGATAGCTGTAAGGTTTACAGTCTGAATAGGACGTCCTAGGAAGATAGAGGAGCCATGAATAGAAAGAGGGAAGTCAAGAGGAGAAGAAGGTTGGGTGGAGGAGTGAAGATGGCGAGATTGGTTTTGACCTGTTAAGTTTAAGAAGCTGGTAGAAAATTCAAGTGGAGATGTTCAATGTAGAGAAAAGTACCAGCAGAGATGAGACAAGGGCCAAGGTAAAGAACACCCACAGTTATGGGGTGAGAACAAACTGATGATCAAAGAAGATGGAAGAGATTCATGGTGGGCACAATGGCATGGGCGAATTTCAGAAAAGAATCTCATCTAAGTTGTTGGGAAGGCACTGAAGAGAAAAGCAGATGTCGTGGGTTAATATCTACCTCCATTCTATGTTGATAACTCCTCTTTGAGAAGGAAAGAGTCAAGGTATAAGACCAATTTAAAGAATAATTTTTTGTTGTTGCTATTGAGAAAGCATTCTAAGATGAGAATCTAAATCAACAAAATGAGAGAAAGCCCATATGGATTACTGACAACGTTATGGAAAAATGTTTAAAGTCAGTTTGGGTGAGATCGGAGATTTTAATGCCTTAATTTTATCAGCCATTTCAAATGTCATTTTAAGCTTTAAAAAAGGAGAGATACATTTTTGGCTTCAGATTAGAAACATTAGCAGTAAGAATCATACATATGTAAATCTCTGGTGCATATTCTATTTTTAAATGATTCGAATTATACACAAAGTTTTTCATAAGAATAGAAGACCCAGGCTGAGTATTAACCAACAAGGCTATAGATTTGCCCACAGCATCACAGCTGAGAGGACAGAAAGAATATTATTCTAATTACTTCCGGGAGGCCAGAGGCACCACCTAAGCAAATCAGGAGATTCACTGGAGTTCCTGTGCACAGTGCTCTTTTGAAATTAGTGAGCGTGAAAGGAATGTGCTGTGAGCCCCCATCTACTGTTTATCTGGGAGGGCCCAGCAGATAGTGAGCTTGACAGTGAAACTCTACCCCTCCAAACTGATGAGATGCCAGTGTTTCCCTGCCTTGCCGGGACTGCCGGGGTAGCTCCTCTTACTTCATAGGGGAGTGACTGGTATTTGAGCACTGATAACAACAATCTCGGTGGTGAGGCTGAGTCAGGGAGGACATTCCAGGAAAGCAAATGGCTGAGACAAGAGCTGGGCTTGCATGAGGACAGAGGTGCAGGACCTAGCTCTGGCTGCCACTGTGTGGGCAGGAGGGCAAGGCACCAAGTGGGGACAGCAGGCACTTTTTTTCTGGAGGGAGACCAAGCACTCATAAACCTATGTTTTAAATAGGAATGGTGAGAGGAAGAAGGAAATATGTTTGGTCTCTGGCCTAGAATCACACTAGATTTTATTGAGGAATTTTTCGTGTCACTGACGGGCAGCCGGAGCAGAGTCTGGGCTATAAAAATGCTACCTGACAACTGTTATCGCCACTGGAAAAGGAGATCTACATTCAATAACCCCAACAGGATCACCAAAAGGAAAAATTATATATTACCTGAAGCCTTCTCAGAACACTGTGGGCTATGTTGACTTTTCTCATGCAATTGTATTTCTGTCCCTAGTAACTAAAAACCGTAGAACAATCCACAGTGATCAAACCTTCATTAGACCAAAAAATAAAAAATAAAAGGCTGCTTACATTTTCCCCTTTGGTTAGGTTGAACTCAAATCTGTATGGGAGGTAACAGCAAGAGAGAAGATAGTGCAGGTTGGTGTGCTTTAAAAAACAGCAAGTACAACATTTGGCGAACGTGTTTCTAAATTTTAGCTTCATGTGCTACCTTTAGGAGAAGTTTAAAGGAGAGAGTATAAACCTGTTAGACTAGTAGCGAGGGATACAAAGCACTGTGTACACAAGCATTGGCGAGAAGGAGAAGCAGAGAGCAGTGGTTGAGAAAGACATGGCACAGGGGCTCGTAGGAGTTCAAACTGGCTCAGTGGGACCACGGCACAGACTGAGAAATGCCTCAGAGACTGAACACATTTTAATCTTGTGTTGTCATAAATGCCTTAATGATTTAAAAAATCATCATTCACACTTTTACACGCTCCAGGGTTGCACATTTATTATCTTTCTGAGTGATACTAAAAATTACAAAACGTACAGCTGGTGTGGGATTCCCCCAGGGCTGCACATCCCCACTCCCTCCAGATGCCCCTCAGAGCCTGCTAGTTCCAGTGACTTGGCTTGGGTATTTAGTCATAGTTTATTTCCCTAATCATTTTCCAGAGTTTCTCGCCTTCTTTTACTGGTAACTTTTTGACTGAAAGTGTCTGAATTTCACTGGCAGTGGGCTCGGCACATGTCAAACACCCATGCATTACATAAGCATTGGATGGGTTCATGGTGCTTCGTTCTCCAAAATTTCTCATAGAAACAGAAGGCATTTGCTTTTAATATGCCAGCCACTCAAGTTTAGAGGCAATGTTGTTTCCTTGAAAGATTTATACTTTAAAGACAAAAAAAGGAAAAGTGGAATCAAATTCCTAATTTATAGCATAGCAATTACATTTTTATTGTACTCATTAATTTTCTCATGTTGATAATGTTTCAGTCTACAGTTTGTGCTGTGTTTCCTGGAGTCCAAACCCATTTCTCAGAGGCTTGATAAGCATTTTCTTGTTTATTATGAAGCTGAAACCCAAGGCCAGACATTCTTAAGAGGAGAAAGCATGTTCTGATAGTGAATTGGCGTGAACTGCTACATTAATCCTAAAATAACTATAATAACAATTTTTATTATATATTATGCATTTACCCTCTGCCTAGTATCATGCTTAAGAACTTTATGTGCCCATTATCTAAGAATTGTATGTATTTTATGTCATTTAATTCTTACGATGGTCATGAATGAGGTAGCATTATTTTCATTCTACATATGAGGACACTGGAGTTTGAGAGAAGGTCTGACTGCGTGAAAGGCAGAGCTGACCTTTGAAGGAGGACCCATCCAAACCCAGACCCATTCTCATACACCTTAGTTTGTCTGCTCTAGAAGCCAATGACTTAGCAGATACAAAGCTATATGTGTGAATAATTAAATCCTTTTTAGCCAAAATGAGCTTAGTAACTTACTAGTGGATGAGGTATCTTATTTTTAAAGAAATTGTCAGTCCATTTCTTTCCTTTGCAGCTGGGAAGGTGTTTGAGAAATAAACATTTTTTTCCATCCCAGACTTGGATTCTTTCCTTATAGTTCCAAGAAGTACAATTTCTTGTTTCACTGAGTTGGAGAGGGGAATGGTGGTTGGTACGTTGACAGCTAGGTGACTAGTGGAAAAATCAGTGAGATGTAGAGGCTGCTAGTCTTCAGGTGACTCCTGCATCGCCGTGATAGTAGCAGAGAATCCCCTAGTTAACTTCCTGCTCCATACACAGTGGAGGTGATCTGTCTGTCCCCAACTGGGTCCACCACCTTGCCTGGGAGAATAAGTGAAACTCTCTCCAGAGAGCACAGAACCAGAGTGTCACATTCTCTTTGATTCTAGTTTCCATAGGAGGGCCTTAACTTTGTCTGAAGTAGATAATGTTTCTGAAAAGTTGACTGTAACCACATTTGGGCTTATTGATTCATATTTGAAATGTAGTGTGGTGATGCAGTTTCCATTTGTCCTCTTAGCATTTTAAATAATAAAATTATAAGAAACAATATCTCTGGATATTAAGATATTTAAATTAATTCAAGACAGAGTCAAGGAATGCCATGGTAATTGCTTTTATGTGAACCTTTTGTAAGGTGAATAATCTCTAATTTTTTTAAAGTTCATTTTTCCCTGAGCAAGATTTCTTAAAATAGAATGTATCTGTTAGACTTCCAAACAACATATTGACTAACACGTATTCATAAACCAACTGGAAAGTTGGACGTTTATTCATCCTTCTTAGTTCTCAGTTTCCTCCTCTGTAAAGAAGTAGGCTGCATAAGTCACAAGATTGCTGAGAGGATCCAATATACTACACTGTGGTCAGTAATGGCCTATGGTGGGGGCCCGATAAGTGATAGTTCTTAAGAGCAATTAGTTTAAAATCCAGAAAGCTCTGACTGAGAGTACAGAGCTCTTCAATTTTGATCTCAATTCCAGCTCCTGCTAACTATCTCTGTGACCTCTGTTACTTCATCTCTAAAATGAGAATGACAATTTACTTCTCTAAAATTTAAAGGACTAAACTAAAATATCTTTAGAGGTTTGTTCTAAGTCTAAAACTGGCATCCATTACCCCCTTACCCTAAAGGCTTAATTCAATTAAATAATTTAATTTAGAAACTAGTAATAGCCACTTGCTTGAATAAATCTAGTACTTGTTCCTTAATTGGTTTATATCCTCTTGTAGTTATCACCATCATTATGGAGAAATTGGATGGGCTGATTTCATGCATGCTTTTACACATGGATAACCCTCTTCTGTTTTTTGTCAGTGGTATTTTTCTAAGACTTTCATTTCTTTATAATTTATCATGTTCCTTTCTTTTTATTTTTTTTCTCCATGAAGAGGGCTGACTTAAAAAATGAATTCAACATCTCAGCAAATTTCTAAGTTGTGATTGATTCTGTGCCCTTGCTCCTTGACTAAAAACCCTGATTTCTTTCTCATCATCCTTTCCCTCCTGATAGATTTGCCCTCCTAATACTCTTTAACCCTTTGGGCTTACCTTATCTTCCCTGGCTCCTTTGCTTCTCTTATCTCTATCCTGTTAGCCTTAACTGATGTAATTTGTTTTCCTTGGGTTTCCTCCTCTTCTGTAAAGACATGAACACTCACTCTAATATTTCTCACCTCTTGCATTAGTCTTTGTCAGCTGAATCCCAATCTAACACACTTTTCATGAACGTTGATAGCCAAGAACAGGCTTTCTTCATAGTTCTGGATTTCATTTCTTTTTACAGAGTGTCACATTATACTCGACAAACCTAACTCCTGCAAATCTGTTTTAGGTGCTGTTTCTCATTTTCTGATATGCAGTTTGTACGGGTATCAGGTTTTAGCTAAGCAGTTCATCTCAGCTTTGAGGAAATATTCTCTCCAGTGACTTGGCCCTGTACATTATTGAGCTGGCTAGAATCAGGATCCACTGTACGTCTACTTTCTGGTCTACCTTGCAGTCTGGTGTTGGGCAAGGTCATCATGTCTCTTTGACCCTCAGTAAAATACAAGATTGAATACGTCATCATTTTCCAGATATAGGCAGCTAAACATCCTTGAAGACAATAGACAGGTTCTAAGAGCAATTCTAAATTTTATTTATAAAGTTGCATAGATAATTTCAAGTTTCCTTGCTCTGGGTTAGAAATTATTTCAAGTCGTCGTAGGGTGCGGACCTTGGATCAGAAGCTCAGACTATGCATATTTCTATGTATCTTAGATGAACAACATTGACAAGTATAGTTAATTGTATTTAACATTTTCAGTAGAGTTGAAAAATTTTTTTCAAACCCATGATCCATGACTGAGATGAAGGGGAGGAAATAAATAGAATCTTGGCTGCAGGAGCATTTGGGAACTGCTGGGCTAGATGGTCCCAGAGGTCTCTGCTGGTTCTTTGGTTTTGTGAATACATGGCTTATTTGGGGCAAGCTGGAGTTTATCTATGGAGGAGGCTGTTGGCTCTCAGGATTTTGACTCTTTAGTTGAGTGGTGAAACAAAAGGCAGGAGGTACTGCTCTAAGAAAGGGTTAATTGTCATCCTTTCTTTTCACAACTGGCTTGACCTCACACAAGCTACTTCAATCCATGGGAATTTATTTAATACTCTGGGGTTAAATGTGAAGCAAATGTTGCTTCAAGTACATTTTGACCTTTTCTTTCAGTTTTCAAACTACCAGGGAAACAACCCAGGGAGAGAGTTTTTCTCCAAAGGTTCTGTTGTTTGGGGTAACAAGACTTTGATAAGTTACAAGGTAACCACAGAGTCTGACATGAGTTATAGCCTGGAATTCAATGCCATGTGGTTTCTCAGAAAATCTCAAAATTGTTGAGCAAAAACCTTTGATTCATCTGGAGATCAAGGTGTCATAGGTCTTTCTAGTGGCCTGTATGAATTTTCTCGTCTTGGAGTCAAAATAAAAGGAGGCAGAGAAAAGACGATCGTATTTTCCATTTCTTAATTGTTAGGAAACTGGAATAAATGATCAGATAATAATAACTGGTGACCTACTTAAAGCATATACATATTTGCAAAATAAAGCCAAGATTCTAAATGATAATTATATAATATAGAAAGTCATTGCATTAACATGAAAATGATAGACAGTTCTATGACATAATTTTCAAACTTATTCCTGATAATTAAAGGAAGTATATGGCAATATTATAGTGAATAGCAACAAAAAACAGCAAAAGTTAAAGGTAAAAAGGAAGGTATTCGTTTAAATACCTTTTCCAAAACACAGAGGTTAAGAGTAAGGAAGGCCCTGTAAGGAGAGTACCTGAGTACAAATTCCAACTTCACAACTTACTAGTTGTATGACTTTTGGACAAGTTACCTATCATGCTGTGTCTCTGTTTCCTCATATGGTAAAATGGGGAATATATTAGCAATAGTGTCTACTTCATAGATTTATTAGATTAAATGATAAATACATATAAAGCACTTAGAACCACACCTGGCACAGAGTACACACTCTATAAATATAGTTTTGCCAAGACTATGTACATCTTTGAACAATCAGAGAAGCTACAGGTGACCCACTGATGAAATAAAAAGTTTTTAGGAATAATATAAGAAAAATGACCTGTTTCTGTAGGTAACACCAGCCTCCCTCAAGCAATAATATTTTAAAATTATTTGAAAATGTTGAACAACCAATATTTTGTTATATTAACCAACACATTTGACTAAATACATAGAGAGATTTTAATACTGGACTGAATTTGTTTGGAAACATTTAGCTTTTTCCTGCAATAAGCAACATAGGAAATACAAACATATGGCACACGTATAAAATGCCAATAGCCAAAATAAAACTAAAACCTGATGTTACTGAGCCAAAAGAAACCAGGCTAAAAAAATATACAGATATCAAGGTTTTCATATGCAGATATAATTCCCTCACAATGATCTTCTAGGTTGTGAATGTCTTTTTAAATTAGGACACTATCTGTGATTATAATCATCTTACTAGTTATTCATGCAAATGTATCACAATGGCTCAGTGCCTGGAATTACTATTTGTCTTACATGTTTCTATTGCTGTTTTGGACCCCTAAAACAGTATGCCTCAAATCATAGTGACCCCACTTAAGGTTTATATCCGACAGACAAGTAATGCTTATTCATTCATTCATCTATCCACTCATTCATTCAACATATGAACACCAACCAGGCACATGGGAATATAGTTATATGTTTATGGATAGGACAAAGATTCCCTATCCTTATGGGTCTTACAGTTAAAGGGGAAGACAGACGTATCGAAATTTTATAAGCACTCAGATAATTATAATGCAGGTAAGTGCTGTGATGTAAAAGTCCAGGTTTTATCAAGTTTATATTCATATTCATTGAGATTGGGAAAGTCTTCACTTAATGTGACATTACATTAAGCCCTAAAGAGGAATGAGTAGTTAGAGAGGTGAATGGTGCAAAGCAGGGAGAAGGAGAAGGACAGAAATGTATTTCAGGAAAGGGGACAGCGCATATGAAGGTGCTGGAGTGAGAGGAAATCACAAAACAATTATGGTTGGCATGTAGTGAGTTGTGGGAAAGTGGTTCAAGGAGAGGCCTTGAGTACCATGTTAAGAATTTTAAATGGTTCTAGAAGCAATGGAAGTTATGATGAGCTGTAAATGGAGCTGGTTATTATTAGGCTAATGGTTTATAGAGGTACCATGTCTGTGGAAAGACAATTTAGAGGCCATGGCAAGAGATAAAACAGGAAGAGAAGGGAAGAGGTTATTTTTGCAGGACCTGGGGGATTGACTAGATGTAACGAGAAAAAGAAAGACATTGAGTTGCCCCAGCTTTCTTCTTAGGAGTCTGAGGGTTGGTGCTGCCATTTGCTGAGACAGGGAATATTCATGCAGAAAGTTTGGAGGGATGATCATGGGTTTCATATAAACATGCTGGTGAGATGCCCAAGTGGAGCTGTAGAGTGGATATGGGTCTGGATGTCCACTCTAGAGGTTGCTGAATGGCCAGACAGGATAAGGTCTGACATGTCCCCTTTAGAAAGTACCAAAGGCCCTAACTAGAGAAGTTTTACTGGAAATGGTGGTTTTGGCAAAAACGACAAAATATGAGAACTGAAATTAATTGTGACTTTATTATTCATGAAGAGATTCAGGATGAGACATAATTTTTAAAAAATAAGAAAGGAAAACTAAATTTTCCTTTCTATAGTTTGTTGCCCATTTTCAAAGTCTGGGCAAATACTCATATTTCTTATCTCTTTTTATAATACTTTTAAAATTAAATCTAATGAGATGACATTGGTTAATAATATTATATAAGTTTCAAGAATACAATTCTATAACACATCACCTGTGTACTGCATTGTGTACTGACCATCCAAAGTCTGGTCTCCCTCTGTCACCATATGTTTGACCCCCTTTACCCTCTTCATCCTCCTCCCAAACCTCTTCCCCTCTGATAACCATCATACTGTTGCCTGTGTCTGTGAGTTTGTTTGTATAACACATTTCATTCCAACCACTTTAGTTGGCAGGTAATTCTAAACTTTGAAGGTGTGCACCTGGAATGATTTAAACTGTGCTCTTCCCTGTTACATTGTTATTTAATTGGGGCTTTGCTGTTTCTTATTTTGAAGTTATACCTTTCATATTTGAGGGTAAGGTTATTGGCTTCCATTTATTCACTGGGGTTTCAAAATCAAATACAGGGCCTGGTGTGTACCTTAATGGTTTAATTAAGCATCCTTAGGGAAGTTGTGGGAACTGTGATTCTAGTTTGCACTCGCATGCCCATCTAAAGCGCCAACTGATTCTCAGTGTCAGCTGTTTGCTGACATCATGCTGAAACGTGGGCCTCCCCCATTTTGCCATATCTCTCAATTTTAAGTAGAGTCAGCTATCTGTACTTTTACATGAAGTCTCCCGATTCAAAAAATAATTTGCAATTAAATATATTTTTTAAATCCTCACAGCTAAAAAGAAAAAAAGAGTCATGTCTGCTAGAGTGAGTTGGTTTATTGGCTGTCAGATTGCTCACCCTCATTTAGTATTTCCATACAGCATCTCATTTACAGCTCTAAAGAGAGCTTACTCATTATTGCAATCACCCCACACTCTGCTGGTGGGTAACATTCAGCGTTCAGTCTCTTAAAATGTTCGAAGTTTTTGATAACCATGTAAAATGAACCGTGTCACATTCCTCCGTAATCAGGAATTTTACTCTGTTGAAAACGCCTTGGTGATGATGAAACCTAAATGCTCTTATAGTTCATCTCTCTCGGGACCGACTATCAAAATGAGTACCCCCAACTGCCCCAGCTCAATGGCACTCAGCGGCCATCTCAGAAGTGCCCTTCTGGGAGTCACCAGAAGCAGGGGACACTTTCCTTCTCCTGGGATCCAGGGTGCTGAGGCAGTTTCTTTAGAAAGCCCATAAAACATGATGGTTTTTTCATGATGTTTTCAGACTAAGAAAGAAATTGCATAGTCCAAGTCTTGCCTTAGGCTAGTTTGGAAAGATTGCTTTCACCTTTTCCCCTTCTGTCTTTCTCTCCCCTGCATGTGTTCTGGTTATGGTTCTCTTCACATTAGGCGAGTGGTGATAAAACTGTGTATCTTACAACCCACCAGCACTTGACTGGTCCTCCAGAGGGTCACAGAGTAAATAGGTGTTTGATTAAATGTGTGTCTGAAAACACTGGAAGCCTTTGAAAGATAGTGTCAGAGGGCTGGACTTGGGCTTCTAGGGAAGCTTGTTGTAACAGGCCATGTACTTTCTCCTTTCATCAACTTACTTTAATGGCTTGATAGCATTTCTAGAAGTTCATTTAGGGAAACCATGTGAGTGAGGTTTTGAACAAAATCAAGGCTATTTTTCCTCCCTTTTTGAAGGTGATGTCCTTAGAACTTGCTAATTAGAGAGCAGAACAACAAAGAGATGCCTGAGTCATTGTCTCCAAAGCTAGTAAAACTAAACTCTGAAGAAAAAATGTTTTTTTTGGAAATGCTCGCAACTTAGTCACTCTGTTAAAATACAATTGACATAACCTCTTTTCCTTTCAGGCCTCTCCTGAAACAACAGTTAAATACATGAGTCAAGCTGAAGGCTCATTCTCCTCAGTTTGTTGGGCATAATGGGGTAATTGCTTAGATGGTCATCAAACTTTCCATTCTGATGATTGATTCCAAAGTTCTCAAGGTGGATCCAGAACTTCTCTGGACAAGTCTTTGAATCATCTGTCCACCCAAAGCACAATTTTGCCAAAAACAATGATTTATTTTTAAAAAGCGAAACAATGATTTCCCTACTGAATGGAACACTCAGCATGGAATCAAAAGGATCTGAGTTGGAAATCTGGAAATGAGATCCTTATTGGTTGTGTGTCTTTGGGCTACTTATCTAATTTTTATGAGTCTATTTTTTTTCTACTCCTATGATTGGCATAATAATTCCTAACTGACAGGATTATTGTCCAAATTAAATGAGGTAGTAATTGTGCAAGTACCCAGTACAGGGCTTGGGGAAAAAGCAGGTGTTCAATAACTGCATATTCATTGATTCTTTTATTTATATGCTAAACAAACAATATTTTTCAACATAAGCTAGCAACTATTTGATCTTAATAAATAAGTTATAAAAAGAAAAAAGATGATTATTTACAATACTTCAATTTCTTTTCATTCGAATAGATTTCTATCAGTATTGTAAGGAGGATTCTTCTTTAAGTGTTATCCTCCCTTTCCTGATGTTCCATGCTCTTGCCTTCCATTTGCTCTGTTTTTTAGTTAAATATTTTAATTTTAAAACTACCGATAAATATCAAATTAGTTTTAATGTCCCCTGGAGATGTGTTCTCTTTCAGGATATACTTTCATTTTCAAGGATAGGCTAATAGTTTATAGAGGTACCATGTCTGTGGAAAGACAATTTAGAGGCCATGGCAAGAGATAAAGCAGGAAGAGAAGGGAAGAGGTTATTTTTGCAGGACCTGGGGGATTGACTAGATGTAACGAGAAAAAGAAAGACATTGAGTTGCCCCAGCTTTCTTCTTAGGAGTCTGAGGGTTGGTGCTGCCATTTGCTGAGACAGGGAATATTCATGCAGAAAGTTTGGAGGGATGATCATGGGTTTCATATAAACATGCTGGTGAGATGCCCAAGTGGAGCTGTAGAGTGGATATGGGTCTGGATGTCCACTCTAGAGGTTGCTGAATGGCCAGACAGGATAAGGTCTGACATGTCCCCTTTAGAAAGTACCAAAGGCCCTAACTAGAGAAGTTTTACTGGAAATGGTGGTTTTGGCAAAAACGACAAAATATGAGAACTGAAATTAATTGTGACTTTATTATTCATGAAGAGATTCAGGATGAGACATAATTTTTAAAAAATAAGAAAGGAAAACTAAATTTTCCTTTCTATAGTTTGTTGCCCATTTTCAAAGTCTGGGCAAATACTCTTATTTCTTATCTCTTTTTATAATACTTTTAAAATTAAATCTAATGAGATGACATTGGTTAATAATATTATATAAGTTTCAAGAATACAATTCTATAACACATCACTGCATTGTGCGCCCACTGCCCATAGACTGGTCTCCCTCTGTCACCATATGTTTGACCCCCTTTACCCTCTTCATCCTCCTCCCAAACCTCTTCCCCTCTGATAACCATCATACTGTTGTCTGTGTCTGTGAGTTTGTTTGTATAACACATTTCATTCCAACCACTTTAGTTGGCAGGTAATTCTAAACTTTGAAGGTGTGCACCTGGAATGATTTAAACTGTGCTCTTCCCTGTTACATTGTTATTTAATTGGGGCTTTGCTGTTTCTTATTTTGAAGTTATACCTTTCATATTTGAGGGTAAGGTTATTGGCTTCCATTTATTTACTGGGGTTTCAAAATCAAATACAGGGCCTGGTGTGTACCTTAATGGTTTAATTAAGCATCCTTAGGGAAGTTGTGGGAACTGTGATTCTAGTTTGCACTCGCATGCCCATCTAAAGCGCCAACTGATTCTCAGTGTCAGCTGTTTGCTGACATCATGCTGAAACGTGGGCCTCCCCCATTTTGCCATATCTCTCAATTTTAAGTAGAGTCAGCTATCTGTACTTTTACATGAAGTCTCCCGATTCAAAAAATAATTTGCAATTAAATATATTTTTTAAATCCTCACAGCTAAAAAGAAAAAAAGAGTCATGTCTGCTAGAGTGAGTTGGTTTATTGGCTGTCAGATTGCTCACCCTCATTTAGTATTTCCATACAGCATCTCATTTACAGCTCTAAAGAGAGCTTACTCATTATTGCAATCACCCCACACTCTGCTGGTGGGTAACATTCAGCGTTCAGTCTCTTAAAATGTTCGAAGTTTTTGATAACCATGTAAAATGAACCGTGTCACATTCCTCCGTAATCAGGAATTTTACTCTGTTGAAAACGCCTTGGTGATGATGAAACCTAAATGCTCTTATAGTTCATCTCTCTCGGGACCGACTATCAAAATGAGTACCCCCAACTGCCCCAGCTCAATGGCACTCAGCGGCCATCTCAGAAGTGCCCTTCTGGGAGTCACCAGAAGCAGGGGACACTTTCCTTCTCCTGGGATCCAGGGTGCTGAGGCAGTTTCTTTAGAAAGCCCATAAAACATGATGGTTTTTTCATGATGTTTTCAGACTAAGAAAGAAATTGCATAGTCCAAGTCTTGCCTTAGGCTAGTTTGGAAAGATTGCTTTCACCTTTTCCCCTTCTGTCTTTCTCTCCCCTGCATGTGTTCTGGTTATGGTTCTCTTCACATTAGGCGAGTGGTGATAAAACTGTGTATCTTACAACCCACCAGCACTTGACTGGTCCTCCAGAGGGTCACAGAGTAAATAGGTGTTTGATTAAATGTGTGTCTGAAAACACTGGAAGCCTTTGAAAGATAGTGTCAGAGGGCTGGACTTGGGCTTCTAGGGAAGCTTGTTGTAACAGGCCATGTACTTTCTCCTTTCATCAACTTACTTTAATGGCTTGATAGCATTTCTAGAAGTTCATTTAGGGAAACCATGTGAGTGAGGTTTTGAACAAAATCAAGGCTATTTTTCCTCCCTTTTTGAAGGTGATGTCCTTAGAACTTGCTAATTAGAGAGCAGAACAACAAAGAGATGCCTGAGTCATTGTCTCCAAAGCTAGTAAAACTAAACTCTGAAGAAAAAATGTTTTTTTTGGAAATGCTCGCAACTTAGTCACTCTGTTAAAATACAATTGACATAACCTCTTTTCCTTTCAGGCCTCTCCTGAAACAACAGTTAAATACATGAGTCAAGCTGAAGGCTCATTCTCCTCAGTTTGTTGGGCATAATGGGGTAATTGCTTAGATGGTCATCAAACTTTCCATTCTGATGATTGATTCCAAAGTTCTCAAGGTGGATCCAGAACTTCTCTGGACAAGTCTTTGAATCATCTGTCCACCCAAAGCACAATTTTGCCAAAAACAATGATTTATTTTTAAAAAGCGAAACAATGATTTCCCTACTGAATGGAACACTCAGCATGGAATCAAAAGGATCTGAGTTGGAAATCTGGAAATGAGATCCTTATTGGTTGTGCGTCTTTGGGCTACTTATCTAATTTTTATGAGTCTATTTTTTTTCTACTCCTATGATTGGCATAATAATTCCTAACTGACAGGATTATTGTGCAAATTAAATGAGGTAGTAATTGTGCAAGTACCCAGTACAGGGCTTGGGGAAAAAGCAGGTGTTCAATAACTGCATATTCATTGATTCTTTTATTTATATGCTAAACAAACAATATTTTTCAACATAAGCTAGCAACTATTTGATCTTAATAAATAAGTTATAAAAAGAAAAAAGATGATTATTTACAATACTTCAATTTCTTTTCATTCGAATAGATTTCTATCAGTATTGTAAGGAGGATTCTTCTTTAAGTGTTATCCTCCCTTTCCTGATGTTCCATGCTCTTGCCTTCCATTTGCTCTGTTTTTTAGTTAAATATTTTAATTTTAAAACTACCGATAAATATCAAATTAGTTTTAATGTCCCCTGGAGATGTGTTCTCTTTCAGGATATACTTTCATTTTCAAGGAAGTTGTTGCATCAGCACACCTTTTGGAGGGTCTTTCCACTCCTCTGAGTAGGTCTGCCTTGGGAATGAGTTCATTCATGGACCTTGGAAGGCAAGCAACTGCTCATACCATACTTACACAGGCTGGGGTATCCTCTTTGAAAGATTTTTGAGGATTCTGCTGCCACATTCTTCTTCAAGAATTTATCCCAGTGTTTCATTTTTCTGATTGACACAAATTGTTTCCTTTGTACCTTAGATGATTGTCCTAAATCTATCGTTGCTGAGTGTTCAATTTAACTCCTGTCAATTGTTTTGATCACATTTAGTTGAATTTTAGATGTATAGAATTCCCAGATTCATCTTTCCACAGATATTTTCTATCTCGATCTGATTTTTATTTACTACTTCGTGTTTCATACTCTAACTGATTGAAAGTGGCCCTGTTTTCTTCTCTGTTCCCATGCCTCCACCACAGTGGAGACATAGGAGAGGGTGCTCTTTATTACCCATCTCAAGTGGTGACAGTACAGGGTACACTTCACTGCTTCTTGTCATCATTCTTCAAAGTCATTTTGTTGGTGTTGAGCTCAGAAATCAGATTTCAAGATGACAACTGTGAGCTTTACAGTTGCTTGTGGGGTTTTTTGTTTTTGTTGTTTTATCTTCAAAATCTCCTCTCAGTAAGCATCTTCTACTTTTGTTTTCATAACTTAAACAATTTTTTGAGTCATTTACCCATGGATCCCAATTCTATACAACCTTTTGGCTATGCAAAAAGATCTGAAAATGAATATAAAACAGTGACTAGTTTAAAAGTTAGGAATTGTTTTTTCAAAAGTAGAGAGAGGAAAAAAAAAAAGAAATACCCTCTCTGCCTTTATTTCATGGCACATTTCCATCCAGGAATTCTCTGATATATGGTGACATGTTAAGGACATATCACTGATGAGTTTAAATACCATTCATAGCAAAAGAGGAGGAAGAGCCTGCTACATGTTTTCATTTCTGCTCTCCCTCTTCTGTAGAAGCACCTGCCTATAATTTCTGCATTAGTCAGAGGTCTCTTTTTTTTTTGTCTTTATTATCTTTACTTTAAGAACATGGCAGAAATGATACAGTTTAAAAAAAACAAAACACTTTGCTGCTAATAACTATCTCACCTTTTGTTAACCACAGAAGCACATGAACATTTACTGAGAACCAGTTGTGTACAGGCATCATACTATGGAGAATACACAGTTAATGGGACCCTGAATTCAAGCAACTTATGATCTTCTTGAGAAGCTGTAAAACACAGTATATCAACTCTCATCTAAGGCAGTGGGTAATGCATGACATCTGAATTCCGTGAAGGTTGATGTGGGTGGGGCGGGGACCGGGTGATATACTGCCCCTGGCAGGAGAGGTTTTTATAGACTTCTGAGAGGAAAGAGACTTGAGGCTGGGCAAGAGTTTGGTGGGCTGAGATAAATAGATATCCCAGGTAAAATAATAGATTTATGACTGAATAAATAACAAAATAAATAACTTTCGAATAGCTAAAAATAAATCTAATGTAAATGCTAGGAAAGAATTTCGTGTTGCTACTATCATTTAAATTTTAAAATTTCAACAGAATTCAAACCCAACCATGATGAAAAATGTGCATACTCCAAAATGCACAAATATAAACAAATGTCAGCTGATGCAATCCAGATGATCAATCTAGGCCTCAACCACTTCTGGTCTCTGGACAAGAAGAAAAGTTTGAAAGTTGATGCATAAAAAAAAAACAAAAAACTGAAATTCAGCCAAATTCCTCTTAAAATGCTTCTATCACTAGATTGTTCCGGGGTGGAAGGAATTTTTGATTCTGGACATTTTATTACAGATAATTTAGCTCATATCTGTGGCCCTTACTGGGTAAGAGTTCACAAATCTTGAGGGAGCTATATCTGGTTGAGAAAATCTGTATCTTCCCTGAAAATTTTCATTAGAATGGAGAATACTCTTATATCAAGGACACCAGGCACCAATCCCATGGAGCAGTGCCATTACATGAAAGCTGCCCAAGTGCCAGGCACTGTGCTAGCACTTTGCCTGCACTATCGCGTTGGCTCCTCACTGCAATGTGCTAAGCCCATTCCTGTCTTACATATTAAAGAACAAAGGATGTGAACAAAAGATTAGGAAACCTGCCCAGGTCTTAACAGATTCACACTCTGATTCAAACCCACAAGCCTATGTTCTTTTCATTTGGAGTTGTAACAATTCTAAATAGTACATTATTTGAGAGAGTTATTAACACGTTCTAAAGGAAAGTCTTATATCGTTAAGCCAACAAACAAATCCACCAATAAATCAAGACTCTATGAACAAAAACATACTTAGGAAATGCTGTCAGAAGGCAAGATCTGAAACAACACCTTAGGGAAGGAGCTAATTTTCCTTCTCTGCTGGTGTTTGCAGGAACACAGGAGAAAATTACTCATTCCTACCCTCAGAGCTTTGCCAAATTTCTCAGGCAGGTTGGCGGATAAGCTAGGTGTTATTTGTAAATATTTTAAGTTGAGAAGATTTGTTTTTCTAAACCCAATTAACTGTCCTAGAATTCTTGGGAGAAGAAGGAAGAGAGAGAAGAAGTTGAAGAGGAAGAGGGCCTTTCTGTAATCTAGCGAATAAAGAACAAAATCAAATCGGTTAGTGTTATCTGAGGTTCTTTGAAATTCCTTGATTTCATCAACAAATATTTTCTGTGCAATTGTTTTTCCTCTTATAATGTCTCAATTGTTTACAAATAAAATCTAAAATTTCCCCTGACATTTACCAACTCAATTCTTGTCTTCAGGGGAATGAAACACAATGTTTTACTTATATCATTATCAATCATCTCACATACTGTTTATTAAATGATCTTGAGTCATTTATTACATTTAATCATCCGATATAAATGTAATTCATCAGACTGATGAATCTTAGTTTTGAGCTCAATACATTGACAATAGTGTGCAGGAGACAAAGACAAGGTTGAATTCCAAGGCTTTTACTTGGTTTTGAGCCTTAAAGCTGTTCTACAATTAAGTAGTTTTTCTCTTCCCTTCAGAATATGCATAGACATCTATAGCTGTTGGTGTTTTCTTTTACTTTAAATATTAAAGTCATCTTTATGCCATTGATGTGCGCACACACCATTTGTAAAGCATTGGCTGCAGATACAATGCGCTTGATGCATTTATGGGGAAAAGTAAACACTACGTGTATCCTCCATTTCTCAAGAAGACAGCATGAAGCGTTGAACAGGAACTGGTGCCCAACAAATCCCTTACATTCATTTTGCATTTGACCTTGTTATTACGGAAGTTATTCAGCCATATGAAGACATTAGTAAGATAGTGCTCAAGTAATTCCTATTTAAACAAAATATTCAAATAACACATCTGCATTCAGAGTTATCTGAATTAATAACAACAGTCATGATTAAAAAAAAAAAAGACTGGTGAATTGTAAATCATTGCTAAATCTAATAGAAAACTTGCCCAGCTCACTGTGAGATAGAGAAAAAGTACCACCTCTTCTAAGCCTGGTAGAAATAGCACTTGAATGTCTAGAGGCAAAAATGAGGTATTCCACATTAAATATATTTTTCTAAAAAAAAAAAAAATTCAGAGCAACAAGATACACTTGCATGTCAATAATAAATTGTCTCATGCTTACAGGTATCTTAGCTCTTTGGCCAAGATCAGGGAACTGTGGGTCATAAGCAAAGTATGTACTGGATGAGCAAACTAAAACCACCAAAAGGTATTTCCATGGACTTGCAAAACATTTTTGAGGGGAACATTCAGAAATATAGCTCATTTGGACCAGATCTTTTTGATTTTAAGTTTCCTTTTTTTTTCCAAGTCATGGAATAAATTCTTTGATGGAACATACCAGGTTTGCACAAGCTAATGAAAAAGCCACATATACTTTTTTTTTTTTTCAATTTTGAGGCAAAACTCCTGCTTATGTTGTTCAAAGAAGACAAGAGCCTTGCAATTAGGTTCATTAGTGTAGGTCAGGGTCTGGTTTCCTTTATTCCATGGCTTCTAGAGGAAGATCGATCTCTATCCTCGTCTAGTAAAAATATCAGTTTATAATGAAAACATAATTCTTTGATGTATTTCTTTGTAGGATTTGCTTTCAGAAACTTTTGATGCTTTGCTCTATCTCCTTCTATTAATGCTTTTATCTAACCCCAAAAAGTCACCCACCAAAGCAGACACTCTGAAGCCCCACTGGGCTCCCATCAGTCCAGTAGAGAGGGCTGACATGACATATTAGTCTTAAATCTAAAACATATGTTTGGAAACTGCCTAGTTTCCTGGCAATAATTAAGAATGCTACTTGGCAGATTGGCAGCCACATAAAACAATCGTTAGTAAACCCTATATTTATTACGTTCTCATTTTATGGAAATGAAACCCACATTACAAATATGTATAGGAAACTGGACCCAAAATGATGCACAGGTAGAATCAATTATGATGAAGATGAAAAGGACATCGATAATTTTTTTCTAATTCACTTTTCATACCCCAAAAAGTTCTTTTCCAAAAGGAGCCACATCAAAACATTTTAAAATTTCTTTCTATTAACTTTCAAAACCATCTTGAATAAACTCCCTCATCAGTACTCATTCGTCTGTGCGGTTCACTAAAGAGTACTGGTGTACAACTAATTAAGATAAGATCCTGCAGTCATAGGAAACATTTCCTTTATAAATGTAAAAATAATTCTGAATCATTAAAAAGCCACTTTGACTTTATTGTGAAAAATATATATATATT
>NW_011888883.1:981525-984117 GCF_000151845.1 Pteropus vampyrus
GCACTTGAGAACAGTGATAAACTAAGGGCAATAGGAGCATTAAGAGTGTGGGGTGCCCTCTGGTTTCCACAGGAGGATGTGATTGTCTTGTTTGAATAATTCCTCAGACTGGCAGAGAACTGAAGCCTACTTCTCAGGAATAAGCAGGCACTATGCCTGGTCCCCTTGATGAAGAGGTTTGTTTGGCTAGGAGATCTCAACCACAGGAATAGAGTGCAGGAGAGAACTTGCAATTAGACCAGTGGAGGCCCTCCTGATTGCATCAGATGTCAAGGCAGCACATAATATTGTGCTTTAATATAGGCTTTACATCACATCTCTTCTCCATGATGTCTTTATTATAAAATAATTTTAAAAAATATCTTAATGATTTTCAGTTAAGTTGGCTGATGGCTAGGTACAGGAATTTTAAGATCTGTTGACATCATTCCTCTTGGCATTGCTAAGTCTCACTCATGAGAATGAAGATATCATCCATGGCCATATCAACATGCTTCAGAGTGAAACGGACACCTGGCCACTCTCCAGGTATAGGCTAAGGTCAGAGAATTCAGGTCCACAGATATGCAAATGTTCTACTTGTGCTCTGATTAATTCAGACCACTCATCTACTAGGATAATTATATGATTACATGACCAATATTTTCATCACTTTGTGGTTTAGAGACCACGCTGCAAAATAACATTGCTCTCTTTATCTGCCCAAGATTCTAATTCATGTGGCTGCTCAACCAGCTATTTCTGGATGGCAGAAGAATAAAGAGCTAATTGTTTTCTCCATTTTGGTATCTCATTGCTCTATAATGTGCTTTCCCTTAGGGAACAGTCTCTGCTTCAGTGAGTCAAAGGTCGGGTGTCTTCACGATACTATTATTTAGGGAGATGTCCAAGAATAACTTGGACTTTTCCTTGTGACCCACACATCACTATAGTTGCTCCTTTTATCAACTATTTCCATTTTTAAAGGACAAAAAGTTTTGAATGGCCAAGATATTATTGGATATTCATTTGTCAGTATTATTTCTCTTGGGTATATGAATATGGGGATATTTAAATTTTTGTCTCAGAACTTTTGAAAACACAGTATTTGAATCTTAAGTATAGAAATTAAATTCTTCAACACTCAGCAACTGGTCGTGAAGCTTCTGTAAAGGGAAGAACCTAGTGTGGCTTAGTGGGTCTGGGTGTACGTTTACAGTCAGCGCCTCATAATTCAAAAGTCTAGGGGTTATTCCCTTTTGTTTTTTTTATTTTTTTTCACTCTTCTGGAAATAGGACTTTAGGATTTTACATTTTCATTAGTATCTCAATCACAGACTTTGTAGGTGAAAAGAAAGAAAAAAGAATTCAAAAATATTAATTTCACCATCTTAGAAACTCTGGTAAGAAAAAATTTTTTTAAAAAAAATTTAAAATAAAAATGACGTTGGATTATTGCAGAACTCAGTTATTCATTCTCACCCCCTTTATCATATACATCCCATAGAGCTAGCTCTATGAAATGGTGTCATTTATAAAGTGACATATGGCATATAGGAAGGAGTATAAATGCATATAGCAATTTATTTTTCAGATTGTCTTATATCAATTGATATAAGATTTAACATCTACTACATATATAACACCACAAATTAATGGTCAGCTTTGTAAAGATATATCATTTTGCTTCAAAAATTTTAAAGTTATCTGAATAGCTATGCAACCTAATTAATGTCTTTGAATTTCAATTATATCTAACTGATGTTTTGTTTGAGTTTATTAATTTATTTAAAAATTAAATCTCAAATAACATATTTTAAGTCTTAAAATATGAAGAGCTACATTTAATATCATTTTCCAGCCTGTAAATGTAATATGATTTTAGATAAATATTCGAGAGAGGCCTCAACACAAAATATTTAAAAAATTTAGAATTTTAACTCTGTAATTTAATCCTGTATCAATCACAGATTAACTAGGAAAACAAAGAATTTGGAATATTTACAACAGAGGGGATTTAATATAAGAATTGATGATTACACAGATGAGGGAGAATCTGAGAATTTAAACAGGGGATTGCAAGGTAATCAAACTTTAGCAATAGCAAGAAGCCATTACCACTCATAGGCTGAAGACATAAAGGAGGGAAGGGTGTTATTGTTGCCTGTGGCAAGGGTCAGGAGCTGGAGTTACAGCCACTGCAGAGTCCCCACCAGAGACAAGGAAGAAGAGGAGAAATATTCCGAATTCTCCCTTTCTCATGCCCTCTAATCTCTGGTTGTGTTTCCCACGGGCCAAACTCCTTTGGAAGCCAGCTTACATGGAAACTAGGAACATGGCCTGCAAGAACCAGCACTCCATCTCTCCTACTCCATCTCCTGTCACCTCCTGATCCTGCAGTACAGAGCAAAGCAGACAAACACAACCAATGAACCCAATAGCATACAGATCTAGGACTGACACTAGATTTTTTATTCTAAACAATCTATAGTGTTCTGATCAATACATAAAAGTGCCTAATTATTAACTTCCTGTCATGAAAATTATATGGAGATATCTACACAAATCTCTCTAGAAATACCAGGGAAATATTTTGCATACTACATTGTCTTG
>NW_011888883.1:984167-993303 GCF_000151845.1 Pteropus vampyrus
TGTAATCCAGCAAATAAAGAGTTAATGTATCATGCCTCTTCTCCATTGTCTTTTTCTTTCAGTGAGTGTCTGTGTTGTACTGGTCATTATATATCTTGAAAATCATTTCTGTACATCTAGCGTTGCCTCATGCGCAAAACCTGTTCAAACACAAAGAGAAGAGAACGACACAGCCTTAGTGATGTGGAAGCCACATAGTCAAGTAGGCTGCAAAACCAGCCAACATATAGCAAGTGGCCAAACATATACCTATATTATTTGCGTTATTAGTGAATGTACAACAAAATGTCAGGATATTTTCTTCCCAAGGTAATAGATAAAGAGAGGTAGGTAGGTAGGTTCCAGTTCAGAAACTGTTGATAAAGTGACCATGACCATGTAGTGTATGTGGGACCAAAATATAGCTGAGAAACTTTTTCATGGTGCATCTTCCATCTATAAAAGTGAAGAAACAAAAATTTTCATTTCCATGTGAAATAAGCCAGGCCATCTAAGCAATAACATTTACTTTGTTTTCTAAATTGCTGACTCTATGAAAAAAATCTCTTTGTTACAAAGTTCAAATTCCAAATAAAGCCCTGGGATGGGAAATTCAAAAGAGTCTCTAGAGAAAATATTTTAAAATTAGAATCATCTTAGAAATATGTTAGAGACTAAATACGACACTAATTGTTTTTCTTTTTTCTTCAACTTTTGTGTTTTTATATTTTCATTTGTCAATACTTTCAATATAAATTTTAGAGCACTTTTGGCCATTTACATAGTTTGTATATTATTAAATAATACTATTTGTTTCACTTTTTCATTTGCTCTTTCATTCTACATATATTTATTGATTTTGCTTGGGAGTTTTATTTGATTTGGTAAGATAGTCTTCCAACTCTAGACATATGTGTATTTAATAAGAGATCAATAATTAAATTTAACAACCACATTTTATGCCCAGTATGTTGTCACATTCTAAATATTTATTCAATTGAATTAAAACGGTTTGCTATTCACTACTGGTTTGTATGCAACCTTTCGTGAGTTCCAACCATGATTTGGAGACTCTAAGGAACTTCACTAACAAGTTTAATGTTTAGAGTAAATGATGATGATGGTATAATCTTGTGGTTAAGGACAGAGGCTCTGAAAGTAAACAAACAAACAAACAACACACTAGTTAGATTTACTCCTAACTCAGCCACTTACTAACACTGTGATCATATGCAAATTACTTTAACCTATCTCTGTCTCAGTTTCCTTAGCTGTAAAATGGTGGTAAGGATTAAATTGAATGATGCATGTGTCTGACCTATAAATAAATATGGTTATTATTAGTAGTAGTAGTATGATAAATGATGAAGACAGATCTTCATAGAATTATGCAAGTAAGTTTCTTATCAGATCAGATAAAAACAATCTTATATCCAGAATATAATCTCAACACTGGAGTGTTTTCATCAGCTGGGAAGAACTATTAACTTTGATTCTCTTGGTTTAATCACCTTCTATTCACTCTGTTGATGACAGAGGTTCTCATCCTAGGGTTATGGGGATGACAGAACACACAACACCCAACAGTGGACAGATGAGATCAACAGCAGTTTGTTAGTCATGTATACTCACAGTCCAGAGGTGAAGGACACCACATACCATACAGGGCCATGTGAGGGTCGCACTTGAGAACAGTGATAAACTAAGGGCAATAGGAGCATTAAGAGTGTGGGGTGCCCTCTGGTTTCCACAGGAGGATGTGATTGTCTTGTTTGAATAATTCCTCAGACTGGCAGAGAACTGAAGCCTACTTCTCAGGAATAAGCAGGCACTATGCCTGGTCCCCTTGATGAAGAGGTTTGTTTGGCTAGGAGATCTCAACCACAGGAATAGAGTGCAGGAGAGAACTTGCAATTAGACCAGTGGAGGCCCTCCTGATTGCATCAGATGTCAAGGCAGCACATAATATTGGGCTTTAATATAGGCTTTACATCACATCTCTTCTCCATGATGTCTTTATTATAAAATAATTTTAAAAAATATCTTAATGATTTTCGGTTAAGTTGGCTGATGGCTAGGTACAGGAATTTTAAGATCTGTTGACATCATTCCTCTTGGCATTGCTAAGTCTCACTCGTGAGAATGAAGATATCATCCATGGCCATATCAACATGCTTCAGAGTGAAATGGACACCTGGCCACTCTCCAGGTATAGGCTAAGGTCAGAGAATTCAGGTCCACAGATATGCAAATGTTCTACTTGTGCTCTGATTAATTCAGACCACTCATCTACTAGGATAATTATATGATTACATGACCAATATTTTCATCACTTTGTGGTTTAGAGACCACGCTGCAAAATAACATTGCTCTCTTTATCTGCCCAAGATTCTAATTCATGTGGCTGCTCAACCAGCTATTTCTGGATGGCAGAAGAATAAAGAGCTAATTGTTTTCTCCATTTTGGTATCTCATTGCTCTATAATGTGCTTTCCCTTAGGGAACAGTCTCTGCTTCAGTGAGTCAAAGGTCGGGTGTCTTCACGATACTATTATTTAGGGAGATGTCCAAGAATAACTTGGACTTTTCCTTGTGACCCACACATCACTATAGTTGCTCCTTTTATCAACTATTTCCATTTTTAAAGGACAAAAAGTTTTGAATGGCCAAGATATTATTGGATATTCATTTGTCAGTATTATTTCTCTTGGGTATATGAATATGGGGATATTTAAATTTTTGTCTCAGAACTTTTGAAAACACAGTATTTGAATCTTAAGTATAGAAATTAAATTCTTCAACACTCAGCAACTGGTCGTGAAGCTTCTGTAAAGGGAAGAACCTAGTGTGGCTTAGTGGGTCTGGGTGTACGTTTACAGTCAGCGCCTCATAATTCAAAAGTCTAGGGGTTATTCCCTTTTGTTTTTTTTATTTTTTTTCACTCTTCTGGAAATAGGACTTTAGGATTTTACATTTTCATTAGTATCTCAATCACAGACTTTGTAGGTGAAAAGAAAGAAAAAAGAATTCAAAAATATTAATTTCACCATCTTAGAAACTCTGGTAAGAAAAAATTTTTTTAAAAAAAATTTAAAATAAAAATGACGTTGGATTATTGCAGAACTCAGTTATTCATTCTCACCCCCTTTATCATATACATCCCATAGAGCTAGCTCTATGAAATGGTGTCATTTATAAAGTGACATATGGCATATAGGAAGGAGTATAAATGCATATAGCAATTTATTTTTCAGATTGTCTTATATCAATTGATATAAGATTTAACATCTACTACATATATAACACCACAAATTAATGGTCAGCTTTGTAAAGATATATCATTTTGCTTCAAAAATTTTAAAGTTATCTGAATAGCTATGCAACCTAATTAATGTCTTTGAATTTCAATTATATCTAACTGATGTTTTGTTTGAGTTTATTAATTTATTTAAAAATTAAATCTCAAATAACATATTTTAAGTCTTAAAATATGAAGAGCTACATTTAATATCATTTTCCAGCCTGTAAATGTAATATGATTTTAGATAAATATTCGAGAGAGGCCTCAACACAAAATATTTAAAAAATTTAGAATTTTAACTCTGTAATTTAATCCTGTATCAATCACAGATTAACTAGGAAAACAAAGAATTTGGAGTATTTACAACAGAGGGGATTTAATATAAGAATTGATGATTACACAGATGAGGGAGAATCTGAGAATTTAAACAGGGGATTGCAAGGTAATCAAACTTTAGCAATAGCAAGAAGCCATTACCACTCATAGGCTGAAGACATAAAGGAGGGAAGGGTGTTATTGTTGCCTGTGGCAAGGGTTCAGGAGCTGGAGTTACAGCCACTGCAGAGTCCCCACCAGAGACAAGGAAGAAGAGGAGAAATATTCCGAATTCTCCCTTTCTCATGCCCTCTAATCTCTGGTTGTGTTTCCCATGGGCCAAACTCCTTTGGAAGCCAGCTTACATGGAAACTAGGAACATGGCCTGCAAGAACCAGCACTCCACCTCTCCTACTCCATCTCCTGTCACCTCCTGATCCTGCAGTACAGAGCAAAGCAGAGAAACACAACCAATGAACCCAATAGCATACAGATCTAGGACTGACACTAGATTTTTTATTCTAAACAATCTATAGTGTTCTGATCAATACATAAAAGTGCCTAATTATTAACTTCCTGTCATGAAAATTATATGGAGATATCTACACAAATCTCTCTAGAAATACCAGGGAAATATTTTGCACACTACATTGTCTTGAAGAAATTATTGTGAAAGAGGTATGTCAAATGCTGGGTGCTTGATGAAGGTCTATACATTGTAATAATGTTAGGTCATGCTAGTAGTTAGGAAAATAATATACATATGTTATAAAGTCTTTTGATTTATAGAGTTTGACTATTTTAATAAAAATAAATGTAATAATTTTTTAAATTAAATGACTGTGTTGAGCATGACCCATTGTTTTTGAAATGTAGGAAATTCTAACACTTTTGCACTTTACAGATTATCATCCATCTATCTATCTATCTATCCATCCATCTATTTATTATCTTTCTATTTGTTGAGAAAGTAGTTTATTGAGATCCTTAAAAATCCTTTTTCATTGGACCTAAACTGCTGGAAGCATTCTTTAGGTCCAGTATGCAATATCCTCAAGAATGGTAGGTAATATAAAAAATATTTTTTTAAAAAATAAAGCATAATTCTTATTTGACATTATTGCAAGTAGAAGTTATTTGGTTAATTTTAAAAGTTATTAAAATCTCTCTTTTTTTAATATTTTTTAATATACATATTGTTTTAATCTGTTGATTATTGTCTATAAATTTCATTTATTTATTTATTTTCAGGTGAGGCAACCCTTGGTTGACCTCACAGATTGCAAGGACCTTGTCAGCTTACAATCCCTTACTTTTTTATTTTTTACGTCTACAGCACCTGATCTTCCTAAGTGGTCTCCCATCCAAGTACTAACCAGATCTGATCCTGCTTAGCTTCTGAAATCAGACAGGATCTGGCTTGTTCAGGGTAGCATGGCCGTAGACTTACTTAACTTTAAATATACAGTTACTTTCCAGTCTTTTCATGAAGGGTTGAGGACTGCGGGTAGAGCTGATTGGCATTCCTTTGGTTTCATTTTTCTTTTTTGTGGATACTTTGCCAATAATTCTTCATCTAGACTCCCAGTCTCTATTTATTTAGAGCTGAGTGAAATTTAAAAACAATTATAAATATTTGAGAATAGAGCATCCTAGAGTTTTGTACATTTCCACACCTTTGCTGTTTGCACATATCTGATTCGACAAGATTATTTCTGCTACTTGCTTTTATCGAATCTTTTGCAGATTTAAACTTAGTTCTCAGAGACTTAAAGTTTTCTTCTGACATCCATGTTTCATTAATTTATTGATATTTAATTTACTTACATATATGATAAAATATTACAGGCATAATCAGTTTTAGAGATGAATACAATGGACTCTCAATAAGTGCACAACTTAACTGGTAGGAGGAAACATTCATTGACAAACTAGTGATTAGGCAGCATTGGCCATAAATATTCAGTGAACTTCACAGCTTGAGTAAATATGGTTTGAAGAAAAAAGAATAGTGACAGCTAAACAGTGAGTCCTTTAAACAGAGAGGATTTATGAAGTTTAGGAGGTAAATAAAGCTTCTATATAGAAGTAAAAGGAGACACGGAAACCATAAGGCAAAAACAAATACTATGAAAAAAATATTTCTAAAATATAAGCATATTATTTAAAATTAAAAATTTACTAAAATTATAGGCATTAGGAATTAGGGTATTACATATTAGACACAACTAAAGAGAATTAACAAACTAAAAAACACATAAGAGAAAATTACTCAGAATGTAATCAGACAATAAAAGAGATGGAAAATATGAAAGAAGATAAAAGACAAGGATAGAATGGGAAGGTCCAACATACATCTATTAAAGTTTATGAAAGACAAAAAGTATGAAAATAGGGAGAGAAATATTTGAAGTAAAAAAGGCACGGAAGTTTGCAAAACTGAGGAAAGACGTGAATTTTCAACTTGATGGAATATACTGAGTCTTGGTCAGGGTATTAATTCACACCTAAAATTATGAGAATAAATTTGTAGAATATCAAACACAAAGAGAAAAACCTTGAAAGCTGACAGAAGTAAAAATTACATGCAAGAGAATACAAGTGGACTGACAGATAACTTCATGAGCAATAATAAATGCTAGAACCCAATTGAGTAATATCTTTAATATGAAGGAAAAATAAGAGTTAGCCTAGAATTCTATACCCTGACAAACCATCATTTATATGACAAAAATTGCTTTAGATTGATTAAAAAGATATTTACAGATCTTTGCTAATAGAATCAACAAAAGATATACTTTTTTAAGAAGGTAATTGTTAAGCCCTCTCCCCAAGAAATGTAGAAAGGGAGAAGCAACAATGAGCAAAGAATCTGGAAAGTATATTGTTAAATCTAAACAAGCATTGAGAATAATAATAATAACAACAATAATAATAATAATAATAATAATAGGAAGAAGAAGAAGAAGAAGAAGAAGAAGAAGAAGAAGAAGAAGAAGAAGAAGAAGAAGAAGAAGAAGAAGAAGAAGAAGAAGAAGAAATATTGATTAGAGACTAAGTGAGCAGAGTAGTATCACTCTCTTCCACCCCCCAAAAATGTCCTAATCCTGGAAACTCATTGATATGTTACCTTACATGGCAAAAGAGACTTTGTAGATATGATTAAGGTTAAGGTCCTGATCTAATTATATGAGTCATTAAAAGCTGAGATTCTTTCCTAGGTGCTCTGAGAGAAAGATATGCAACAATAATAGAAAAGTCAGAGAGAGATGCAATGTGAAAAGGATGTGACCTGCCATAGCTAGTTTTGAAGATAGAAAGGGAGAAATGAGGCAAAGAATAAGGGTGGCCTCTAGAAGCTGGAAAAGGAAATGGATTCTCTCCTAGAGAATCCTCCAAAATAAAATGAGGCTCTACAAACACTTTTATTCTAGTCTGGTGAGACTGATATGGAATATCAGATTTATAGAACTATAAATAATAAATTTATATTGTTTGAAGCCACTAAGTTTGTGGTAGTTTTTTACAGCAGCAATAGAAAATTAATACAGGGGTAAATAGGTAGAACTAAAGGCAAGAACAAGACACATAAGAAAAGGAATAGAAGAACTGAAACATCCTAAGTCCCTTAGGATGTTTGTGAATGTTTCAAGATATTGTGTAATGTTAGATTTTGAGTGAAGTAGGCAAGTTAAAAATTTAAGTATATACTTTTGTATCTTGTAATATACCCGATTAGATACTTAGATATGTCCTCCCATTGGTGGGAAATCAATAATTTAGGTAGGTAAAAGACTTACTATATTTAGTATTTAAATTTTGTTTTCTTAAAAGCATCAAACAACTGAAAATATAATCAAAACTTATTAGCCCAGAATCTAACCCCAGAGATAAGTGAAATATTGAAGCAATTTTATTTCGAGGCTCTCTCTCAAATGTGGATGACTCACAATTTTATTTTCATTAATTCTTGGGATGGGGTTCAGAAAACATAGCCCAGGCCTTTTCAAGGTGGAAGGCTAATAGGAAATTTGCTTTTAAAGCTTGGACTTTACAAGGCTACCTTCATGATGAAATGGTGAAAAAGAAATAAAACTCTCCACTTTGCCACTCAAGGAAAATTGCTTTATTCATGTACAAAGCAAATTGTGGAAATAACATTCATTAAAAAGTTGTATTAATAATTTTTCCTCACATGGATTTTTAGCCCATATTCGCATCACTTTGGTGATCCAAAAAACATCCAGCTGTAAATTTAAAGTGGTCCCACACTCTCAAATAGCAGTAACTGTTAGAGCTATGTAGAAGCAAAACTAAACCTTGCCTGGAAGACTAAACTTTTATTCTCGGTTTCAAAGATTGCCACAAATAAGTCTCCAAAGAAAATAAGTAGGTCACAATCAAAAATAACTAAGCAGATAATTAGACAAGGCATCATGGGCACAAACAAGCAGAAAAGATAGACAGTAGAAGCAGAGCTGCAAAGACTTTAAAAATTGGTATATTCAGCCACAGATTACAAAATTACAAACCTCGAAAAGGAGTAGGAACCTACCAAAAATGACCTAGTAGCTTTGATAAGATGTAACACACTGAGGCCTGAAGGGCAATTGGAGTCTCTCATTCAGATGGCTCTGTAGCAAAGACATGGAGAGTGGTATACCATCACAGGCCTGCCTCAGAGTTTTTTTTAATTGCTATAAATCACAGTATAATCCACAGGGATCTTGATCATCTTGACATTCCATAGAAGCTTGCACTGCTCACCAATATTGATTACATCAGAGTAATTGAATAGTCTAAGCAACAGAAACTATAAAGTATCTCATAACATATCTAAAAAAAAAATGCAAGACTTTTATTGAGAAAATAATAAAACATTATTGTGGGACATAAAAGACATAAATAAACAGAGCAGTATACCAAGAAGAATCTATATTACAAATACATTAACCTTTCTACAATTTATCTATAAATTAATGTAATTCCTATCAAAATTCCAAGAGATTTTTGTGGAACTTGAAAAGTTATTTTAAAATTTATAGGAAAGAATAAAAGGCACAGAATAACAAATAAAAATTTAGGAAAAAAAGGAAAAGGAGTCAAGAATTATAGTACAGGATAATAATCGAAACAGTGTGGTATTGGTACACAGGAAGACCAAAGGGATTGAGAGAGAACTGAGAAATAGACCCAGGTATTTATGGAAACTCATTTGTGACAAATCTGGCATTATAAAATAAGGAAAAGAGGGACTATATGATAAATTGTACTGGACAAATGGCCACTGACATAGGAAAATGTAAATTAGATCTTCATTCTCCAGTATACACAAAAAACAATTTAGATAGGTAAAAAACCTATATGTAAAAGTAAAATCTGAACATCTTTAGAAAAAAAAATAAGAACATCTTATCACAATTGAATAGGAAGAAATCACTTAAATGACACACACAAAAATGAAAAAAGAATAGATTGATTAAAATGACTATATTAAAATAAAAATTATATATCACGAAAACACAATAAATGAAAAGATAA
>NW_011888883.1:994063-1006197 GCF_000151845.1 Pteropus vampyrus
AAGTTAAAAATTTAAGTATATACTTTTGTATCTTGTAATATACCCGATTAGATACTTAGATATGTCCTCCCATTGGTGGGAAATCAATAATTTAGGTAGGTAAAAGACTTACTATATTTAGTATTTAAATTTTGTTTTCTTAAAAGCATCAAACAACTGAAAATATAATCAAAACTTATTAGCCCAGAATCTAACCCCAGAGATAAGTGAAATATTGAAGCAATTTTATTTCGAGGCTCTCTCTCAAATGTGGATGACTCACAATTTTATTTTCATTAATTCTTGGGATGGGGTTCAGAAAACATAGCCCAGGCCTTTTCAAGGTGGAAGGCTAATAGGAAATTTGCTTTTAAAGCTTGGACTTTACAAGGCTACCTTCATGATGAAATGGTGAAAAAGAAATAAAACTCTCCACTTTGCCACTCAAGGAAAATTGCTTTATTCATGTACAAAGCAAATTGTGGAAATAACATTCATTAAAAAGTTGTATTAATAATTTTTCCTCACATGGATTTTTAGCCCATATTCGCATCACTTTGGTGATCCAAAAAACATCCAGCTGTAAATTTAAAGTGGTCCCACACTCTCAAATAGCAGTAACTGTTAGAGCTATGTAGAAGCAAAACTAAACCTTGCCTGGAAGACTAAACTTTTATTCTCGGTTTCAAAGATTGCCACAAATAAGTCTCCAAAGAAAATAAGTAGGTCACAATCAAAAATAACTAAGCAGATAATTAGACAAGGCATCATGGGCACAAACAAGCAGAAAAGATAGACAGTAGAAGCAGAGCTGCAAAGACTTTAAAAATTGGTATATTCAGCCACAGATTACAAAATTACAAACCTCGAAAAGGAGTAGGAACCTACCAAAAATGACCTAGTAGCTTTGATAAGATGTAACACACTGAGGCCTGAAGGGCAATTGGAGTCTCTCATTCAGATGGCTCTGTAGCAAAGACATGGAGAGTGGTATACCATCACAGGCCTGCCTCAGAGTTTTTTTTAATTGCTATAAATCACAGTATAATCCACAGGGATCTTGATCATCTTGACATTCCATAGAAGCTTGCACTGCTCACCAATATTGATTACATCAGAGTAATTGAATAGTCTAAGCAACAGAAACTATAAAGTATCTCATAACATATCTAAAAAAAAAATGCAAGACTTTTATTGAGAAAATAATAAAACATTATTGTGGGACATAAAAGACATAAATAAACAGAGCAGTATACCAAGAAGAATCTATATTACAAATACATTAACCTTTCTACAATTTATCTATAAATTAATGTAATTCCTATCAAAATTCCAAGAGATTTTTGTGGAACTTGAAAAGTTATTTTAAAATTTATAGGAAAGAATAAAAGGCACAGAATAACAAATAAAAATTTAGGAAAAAAAGGAAAAGGAGTCAAGAATTATAGTACAGGATAATAATCGAAACAGTGTGGTATTGGTACACAGGAAGACCAAAGGGATTGAGAGAGAACTGAGAAATAGACCCAGGTATTTATGGAAACTCATTTGTGACAAATCTGGCATTATAAAATAAGGAAAAGAGGGACTATATGATAAATTGTACTGGACAAATGGCCACTGACATAGGAAAATGTAAATTAGATCTTCATTCTCCAGTATACACAAAAAACAATTTAGATAGGTAAAAAACCTATATGTAAAAGTAAAATCTGAACATCTTTAGAAAAAAAAATAAGAACATCTTATCACAATTGAATAGGAAGAAATCACTTAAATGACACACACAAAAATGAAAAAAGAATAGATTGATTAAAATGACTATATTAAAATAAAAATTATATATCACGAAAACACAATAAATGAAAAGATAACCAATAGATTGGGAAAATATATTTGAAATAACATAAAAGCAGAACTTAATGTCAAGAATGTGTGAAGATTTTTCCTAAAATCTATATTTAAAAAATACTCAAACAACCCAATGGAAAATGAGCAAATATATATTTATGGACAATTTACAAAAGAAGAGATACGAAAAGCCAGTAATATAAGAATAGATGGTCAATTTCAGAAGTAATCAGGAAAATGCAAAATGAAATAAGACATTCCATACTTATCAGATTGGCAAAAATTTAAGTCTGAGAACAAATGACAAGGAGATAAAGAAATAGGAACTCTCTGGGTATTGTGTACATTGGTACAGTAACTATGAAAAATCACTTGTTGATGTCAATAAAGAATAGATAAACACATCCTACAAGCCAGTCATTTTGCTGCCAGGTATATATCCTATTCTACTGCCTATCTGCATATGGAAATAAATTCAAGCCATTTAAACTGTATTACACTACTGTGACTGTTCTTTTGGACTCTTGAGGAATACCAACATAGAAGATTACCATCTTCATTGTCATGATCACCATCCCAAATCTGGACTTTATTTGCAGAAGTTCCCATAGCACTGAATACAGTGAGACAAACACAACCTTTATCTAGGAGAGCATGAAACTGTGCAAATACATACACATGCATGCAAACACACATAACCTCTATAAAAACATTTGACAAATTCATAAACTGTTTATGTAGTTAGTGCCTAATTATCAATGGTAATGGAATACAGACCTGATACCATCCTGGAGAAGGCGATTATTATGAAACCCAGACCTTATTTTAGTCAATAATTTCAAACTTCTTGCGTGTTGGTTTTTTTCTTTTCTTTTTTTTTTTTAACTTTTATTTAGTGGGAACCCTATTGAAGACATAACCCTGGCCCCTCTGAGGTGTAAGACTGCAAAACCAACAAACAGCTGACGAATTTAAGGTTATCAGTTTTCTTTGCCTAATTAGCCACTCTAGGGTGAGATTCCCAATTCTCTAGTAAAAAAATAAATAAATATATAACTATTCCAATTTTCTCATTTGCTTCATGGTATCTATCAAGTTCTTCTCTCTCGCAGATCTTTTAAGTGAATAATTGGGTTCTTTCTTAATATTACCAAATTGAGGTGGACATGCAGAAGGATGATTTTGAGGTCATGTCTATTAGTTACTAATCTACAAAACAAATAATCCTTTCCAAATGTTATGTAGGTGGGTTTATAGTCTTGGTAACATTGAATAGGAAAAGTTTCCCAAAAGTTCAAAACTCAAATATTTGACACATTTGTTCTAGTGTAGGGAATCTGTGAACTATAGCTGTATGTCCATCCCAACAGCCGTCAAAAGCTTTATGCAGCGGTTAAATCAATGGTTACTTTCAGCTCATAATTTTATCACTCCAAAGAACTTCCATTCAGGCCCAAATTCTCCCATCACCGAACTGGTTGAATTGCTGAGTTGTGCTATTAAAAATTCATTTCTATGGTGTAGGAGTTCCTTCACTCCAAAATGTAAAAATTTTCCAGGAAGTGAATACATTAAACATCATCAGTCATTTAAATCCTAATGGAAACAAGAATGCAGGACCAGCGCTACATCTACTTTTACAAGTGATCAATTTTAAGGCCTTTAAAACTCAGGTATCATATGTATTTAATAATTTTATTATTCGAAAGCAATCTGGCTGGAGAATTCTTGTTAGGTTTTTATTTTATGTATCTATCCAGATCTCAGATAATATTTATATGTTTGAATTTGGCTTTGAATCTATATTCCTTTAAATATTTTTTTGTGAGGCAAATACTGGAAATAGTAAAAAAGAAATAATAGTGTATATCAATGTGGTTATCCCAGATTTGCACACAAATGCAACATGTTTTTCTGAGTTTATAGTAAAGTTCATAGCAATTATAGTTAGTAAGGACATGTGATTTTTTTGCATTTCAGTAAAAATTTGAGTTTTACCATTAAGTCATTTTAGATATTTTCCAAAGTAGTCAAGATTTCAGGATTAATGCCTTAAATTATGAAAATGTAACATTTAAAAATAAAAATCATTGTAAAATACAATAAACAATTATCTGAATTTATTTTAGTATTAAATTTAGTTTTTATTAAAATTCCAGTTTGACTTAAGTTTTATTCTCTGTCAAAATTGAAATATTTTTAGGAGATAGAATACCTTAAAACCTATAATTAAATTTTGATAACAGAAATTAGTAAAGGGAAAAAACCCAATCATGCGTAATATCCTCATTCAAAACAGTCACAGCATTTTGCAGTACTAGTCTTTTCTCACATGCATATGTATTTTTAACATAGTTATAATCAAAGTATAAATAAAAATTTCATACTGATTTTCACTGAGCTTTATAAGAAGAACAATTTTCCATGTTTTATACAGGCTTTGCATCTGTAATTTTACTTAACAAACTATTACAATGAATTACTTAATTCCCCTATGGCTGAACATACAGCATTTAAACGCCAATTTTTGATTTATAAATGGTGCTGTGGTTAATATCTTCATGAACATAGCTCTTTTTACAAATCTAAGATAGATTCCAAGAAATAAAATTCTGAGTCAGAGCATTTAAAAAAACTCTTAGTACATATTGTCAGGCTGCTTTCCAGAAGTTTATTTTAACCAATTTACACATGTGTGGTAATGCATGAGAATTACCACTACTGTAACAGAGTTCACTAAATATAGTTTAATATTTTTTTGATCACTATTATGGTTATCAGTGATAGAATGTCAGCACACAGAGTTAAAAGGTCACGAACCTCTGAAGAGATTCTGGAACTTAATAAAGCACTTGATGATGAAAAGTGTTTTTTTCTTTCTTTCCCTCTTTCCCTCCCTTCCTCTCTTCCTCTATTTCGTTTTTTTTTTTCTCCTTTTTTTTCCTTTTCTTTTATTTTCTTTTCATGGGGAGGAGGAGTGGTACTTTCCCAATTTTCTTATTAAGATTGAATGAAGTCTGGCATTTGTATGACCTTTTGGTCAATGTAGTAAAGAAATGTTTTGCTACAAAATTAATAAATCAAAGCCGAAGCAACTTCTTTTTAGGTTTTACTTTTCACTCTCTAGAAAATAAAATTAATTTTCTTCATTGTTGCTATCAATGTGCTTTGAGCTTCAGCACCACTAAAAATATAATCTCTTTATTAAGCAACCCTATTAGACTGCAGGCAGCTCCCTAACAGATTGCACCCAGCATTTTTCACCTTTGTTTGCTGAAGGAGCCAGATTCTAACTTTATTTCTCAGATGCTGTCATTGTGTCATAACAGTACCACTACATGTTTCTTATTTTTAGTAGGGCTAACACATGCTCATAGGGGTTTCTTATCACTAAATGGGACTTTTCCTCCTATCTTTGGAGTTTGAGGCACTGGATTTATCTCTCCTTTCTGCCTTCTTAAAAAATATTTGTTCCACTTTTTTTTTTTTTTTTTTAAATCAGAAGGCTGCTAGTCTATGCCATCCTCTCCCATGTTTTCAAATACCAGTTCCATCACTTACTAATGGCATAACCTTCTGCAAGTTACTTAATTTCTCACTTTGGTTTCCCAAGCTATAATATGGAAATAATATTACTTAATCACATATGGATATTGTGAATGCAGAAGGCATGAATGCCATTCTCTAAACTCAGGTGTGCAAGAAACCTAACTTTATTTTTGACTCCAAGCCTCATTTCCTGGCTTGTAATGAAATTCAACCCAGTTGTCATTGGACCCACTCACATCAGAACTGGGAAAACTTGTATATTGCCTGGAAAATGTGGAAAGTGGTAGGGACCATGAGTCTCCAGGGATTCATGAGTATCTCTGACATCCTCTATGTCTAAGTCAACAGTGGCACCTAGAGAACACTAACACTTCACTTTTGTGGCAAGCTTAGGATGTGGTTATCTTTGAGGAACCCAGTTCTTGTGGTTATCTTAGATGTACCCAGAGCTATTGCTCCTCCTCATGGGATTTTTTGCCCTTGGTGCCTCTTGCTTGGGAACCACAGACTTCACCCTCCTGCCCAATCTGGGGTGTGTGCGTGTGAGTGTGTGTGTATAATGTTTAATTGCTGTTTTGTCTGGGGCAACATTTTCATTCCCAAATCTTTATGAAACCATAGGTGAAAGTATATTAAGAAAAATGGGTTTAGTTTTTTAAAAACAAATCTAGAGTCCTGCTGGCTACTTCTGTTTCTGCTCTTCCCTAAAGAAACGACACACAGAGATTGCTAACTTCATGAATGAGTGACAGGGATAAAAGAAATCAATTATTAATAATCTCAAAATATTATTCGAATGGGAATTTAGTAAGATTCTTCCTCCTCTCCTTCCTCTGCTCTGTATTTTCTATTTTTTCGCTTCCTCTGTTTACTAGCAAAAAGCTGGTGGTGGGAGGTGCAGGGTGGTCTTTTATAATGTTCGCAAGCCAATCATAATGCTTTTTTTATTTTTTATGAGTAATTAACTGATCAATCTGTCTGTCTGGATTTGTACTCCTCCCTGCTGTCACTCCTTAGTTACTGAAAATTTAGGACTGCTTCGCAAGAGGTAGTTGTTCATTTTTCGGTCTATTTCTGGGCCTGGAATTGTTCTAGAAGCCTGAAGGTCCTGGGAATCTAGAGGCTGGGAAGTTGGGGTTTTCTGTGTTAAACCTCTACATGTTTTCTCAGGATGAATTGACCAAAAGGTTCAATGTAGTACACCGCTTTTATTCTGTGGGCACTTAACAAATCCTTGTTGACTAATTGGCAACAATTCCTGGCCTACTTGTGGGAAAATGGGGAGGTAAAATAAATTCGCCAGGCCACTGTGCTTCCTCAGTCACCCAAGGGAAGGGTTATTAGTGGCTACACACAGTGACTGAAAATAGACATCTGGTCAGGAAAACCTGAGCAAAGAGGGGACTACTAAGGCCACTTTCAGTAAACACTTACACAAGATATTTCAGTAATATGTGAAGGGAGTGTTTGAGGTAAGTTTTTTTTTTTTTTTTTTTTTTTTTTGGAAATTATCAGAAAAAAAGCCCTATTACCAACAAGGAAGTCATTGAAATTTGAATTACTAGTTTAAAATATGTCAGAGAACTTCCTCTTTTCTAACTCAGAACTCTTTTTGCTCTAAGGAATGGGAGGCTGCTCTATAAAGTAGCCAAACTTGTTTTAGGAAATCTGAGGCAATATTCAAGAGACACTAGTCAGTGTATATTTATTTGTTTGACAACATTAATGAAGTTATACTCTAGTAAATATTAAAATATAGCTAATATAAGCTTATTTTTAATTTCTCTTAGGGTCTAGACTTTCCATTATTATGGAATAGGTGAACATCTGTTCTATTACATACACATGTATTTATGGTGATGTCTAGACTTTCCATTATTATGGAATAGGTGAACATCTGTTCTATTACATACACATGTATTTATGGTCTCTGGATAGAAAGCCTTTTTCTAAGATGAAGATCTTGCCCTGATGCCTTTAGCCAACATTTGGGGTTCTAGCCAAAAGTCTCAGGAAAGTTGACAGCCTGGTTTATCCCTGTAGGGTATTAGTCACCTTATAAAACTTCAGAAGTATTTATATCGGCTATACAAAAACACCTCTTCTATCTGAAAGGGCAAGGCAACCTTTTTCACTTAACTTGAAAAAATAATCAAAAGTCAAACTGGGACGATGTAAACTTCCATGTATGAAAGATCACCTTTAAAATGATCTGTAAATGCTGGGCCTTCTGATTCCCACATGCATGCGTAGCTCATGAATCACATGCACTTTATTTCAGTTCATTTTAGCTTTTACAACAACCAGAAGAGCTGTTTGGGGGTCACCAACTGCATTCTGCTAACTACAGCTGATCAATATTACTAAACAAATGAGGAGGGACAGGAAGAATGGTGGGGGCATTGAGCAGAGGAGAGCAGAGAGACTAAAATCTCCACATTGCTACAGTTCGAGGAAATGTTTTATGCCAATGCATGTTTTATGTCAATCAAACATATAAAAGTTACTGTGGCTGCGTAAGGCCATAAAGATGCACTTTTAAACTCTTAAAAATAAGGTACCATAATTACATCTTATAGAACTGTGTGTCCCACGAGTCTCTTTGCTGTTTTTAAGATACCCATGGTGAATGAGGTAAAGGAAGGGGGAGGGAATGGGGAGAGAAACCCTTTCTTCTGTGTGCAGAAAAATGCAAAAGCTGCCCAGATTTGCATGTAGGATCTCTCTCTCCTTCTCTCTGATTTATTAACTTTAATAACTGTGGGATCTCTCTCAACTTTGGGTTTGAGAACTGAAGTCATTACAGTTTAAGAACATTTTTTTCTCCGAAGTAATCTCTGGTGGTGTCAGTCATCTGGGAAAGTGAAACAGCTTTGTTTCTTTTTCTTTCTTTCTTTTAACCCTTAACTAACATCCTAGAAATATCTGCTTTGGAATTGAACTTTGTGCATTCAGTGCAACAGTATCCATTCAGCAGTAATAAACTTAAACATCAGAAATTTTTGTAGTTGAAGTTACTAATGTTATTGAACAGCTCTGAGGGTCTCATTTCAGAGAATATTTCACCAGCAGTAGAGTTTAGCTGAGATGTTGCGGATGAGAGAAGGATACTCCTCCAGCCTTTAAGCTTAGTTGCTGCCTGATCTGGCAGTGGAAGGATAGGATCCTCTTTCTAAGGCAGAGAGATTATGTGCCTGTCTCTCTCTGTCCTGTGATTCTTGGCTCTCTGCACATCTTAGTTTGTCCAAAGCTTTGCTGGGTAAAAGCAATGACCTAAACTCAGGAGTTTATGGAGAAATTATTGGTTTTGCCTGTAATTAGTGATGTCTTCCGAATGCTTTCTCCTGTTAGCTTCATTTTTTTCTTCTGTAAAACAACTGAATTAGACTACATGATTACAAAGCAGCTTTGAACAAAACTTCAGGTTCCATGTGTGTGTGGGGGAGGGTGGGCAGTGGTGTGGAATCTGGCAACAAGCTGGAGATGCAATGCTTTGTGTGATTCTAATTGTATGTATCTTAGTGAGGCAGAGTTCTCAGTCGGAGAATGTAGTGAATACTCTTAATCAACATTTAACTATTCCATCAGAGAGGGCCTGCACATGGGGCAACACTGGCTTATGCTACTGTCATAGAAGGGCCTTGGCAGTTGTGAGTCGTCTAAGCCATGAGAAATTTCCGTAATTCAATTGGATCTCACGTGTGTAGTTCTGTAGACAGGGAGAAAATGAAACAATAAGAGCTTAAAAGTCTGTTTAAATTTAAGAATCAAATAAACAGCCTTCTCTCAGATCACTGGGGATGAAGACTACAACGAAGGCTATAAGGCCAATTTCAGGAGTCAATTTATGAAGCAATTCCTGCTATTAATCCATCAGTGTCATCATCAAGTAGCATTTCTGGTCATCATACAACCCCAATTTGATGAGGAGGGATCCCTCAAAATTTGCTTGTTAGAACTGTTTTCTTAATCGGTTAGAATCTTTTAAATTCAGGATGGTTTGTAATCCAGTATAAACAGGCATACAGTATTAACATTTTCTCTACTTAAGAATATGTGCATGTTTAATAATTTATATACATGCAATATGTAAGAGAATTTTATCTATTAGAGTAAACAAGTCAGCTTAAAAATTTTTCAATTTAGAATGAATAATTGAGCAACTGCTTTAGACCTGTGATTTTAAGTTGAAATCTTACTAAGTTTATATATAGTGTTATAAGGTTTAAGAGAAGTTCTCATCATATTTATAAGTTTAAATCATTAGATATATGAATTATGTCAGTACTTGGAAAAGTTTTGTTTCTTAAGTCAGATAATTGAGCTACCCCACAAAAAAAAAGAAATCAAATATATTAAATGTACATATGCTATTTAATATATTTAAAGGAATTTTTAAAACAAGTTTGTAAATTATTCCAAGTCTCTTAAAAGTGACTGCTGAACATTTACTGGACTTATAAATAAAATAATAAGATTGCAAGCTAAACTTAAAAACTTAAGGAAAAACTAGGTTTTGGATTTGTAACTTCAATAACTCAGATAACAATTTTAAAGCTAAAGAAAGCCTCACAAAAGTTTTTTTTAGTGCATAAAACACATTCTTAAGAAAACTTCATATTTAACAGTTACGGTTAAAACTTACTTAAAGTCAAATGTTGAGAGTTCATACTTGCCTCAAAGAAAAATGCATTTAGTAGTTCCTTGTTTTCTGTGGTTTCACTTTCCAGGGTTTCAGTTACCTGATGTCAACCGTAGTCTGAAAATAGTAAATGGAAAATTCCAGAAATAAACAACTTACCTTTTTTAAATAGCACACTGTTCTGAGTAGCATGAGGAAATTTTGCGTGGCCTGCTCCACCCCGCCCAGGGCATCAATCATCCAGAGTATCCACGCTGCACACATTCTCTGCCCATCTTCACTCACGTAGTAGCCATCTTGGTTACTAGATCAACTGTCGTCATATCACAGTACTTGTGTTTAAGTAAGCCTTATAGCAGCCTAAGCTACGTCAACAGTGCCTGTGTCATTCACCTAACTTCATCTCTTCACTTCAGCATCATCTCATAACATCACAAGCAGGGTGAGTATAGTACAAAAAGATATTTTGAGAGAGAGAGACCACATTTATATAACTTTTATTATAGGACATTATTATAATTGTTATAATTATTTATTATTATTTATTATTTATTATTGTTAATCTCTTACTGTGCCTCCTTATCAGTTAAACTTTGTCATAAGTGTGTATGTACGTGAAAAAACATAGGATTTGGTCCTATATGCCAGGGGTCCCTAGCTCCCGTGCTGTGGACCATTATCCATACAGGGTTTGTTAGGAACCAGGCCACACAGCAGGAGGTGAGTGGCTGGTGAGCGAAGGAAGCTTCATCTGTATTTGCAGCTGCTCCCCAGCACTAATATCACCTCCTCAGCTCCACCTCAGATGATCAAGCATTAGATTCTCATATGAGCACATCCCTGGTGCCAAAAAAGATTGGGGACCACTGCTATGTGTGGTTCCAGGCATCCACTGGGGGTCTTGAAATAGACCTCTGTAAATAAAGGGGGAATACTATATTTTGTAAATCTCATGCATGCAGATTGCATCTCTAAAGCACACCCCTTTCCTCCCAAAAGGTAGAACAGGCTGTATCACTGTGATCTATATATTAACCAGGTAACTGCTATTGAAAAACATTATCTCTCTAAATCTCTGTGGCTTAAACAAAAAATTCCTATCTCACTGATAATATAGTGAGCAATTCTCTGGCACTGGAGGGGTGGGAGTTTCCAAGTCATAAGTCAGGAACTCAAGTGGCTTTGACTTGTGTGTGGCTAAGGCATATGGGTCATGCACATCCAAGATCATGGTGGAGTAGAGAGCCTAAGAGATTGTGCAAGAGATTTTGAAAGCTGAGCCTGGAAGGGCATACACCACACCCACTCCCTCTCCACTGGCCCGAGTTAGTCACACTGTTAGGAAATGAGCCACCCTCTATGTCCAGGAGGAAAAAGAAATGGTTTGGTGTACATGTAGCATTGTTTCTGCCACACCGCATAAATTAATTTGCTCCCCCCAAACAAATCCATGATATAAAAGTATCATTTTCATAGAAAATACTGATTGTGACTGGGTGGAGGGAGATATTTCCACGACAATGTATGTAAATGAACAAAAGAGTTAATAGTGACTTTTACCCCCTCACCCTGTCAGCTTTTAAATGTGTGGGTCTTGTTAACACAGAAACATCTGAAGGGGAGACTGGCAGTTACATGGTTAATGCAGGTATTTGGAAAGGATACTAGGCCAAAACTTGGTAATTTGGGTTGTAGATCCCCTAAAATGTCCTCTTGGTTGTCTGTATACCTTAAATTAAACAAATAATTCCTATGTTTTCTCTTTACTTTGTGTCCAGTAAGTCCAGACTTAAATCACAGAATAGAGAAAGTAAAGATTTTTCCCAAATGCCAGTATATGTTTTGGAACTATTTTTCTAATAAATCATTTAGAATTGATCCAAACACTTCACTTCAATAGAAATTATTTCTTTGGAAAGAGAAACTTAAAAAAACAAACAAACAAAAAGGAAACAATTTCATTACATGTACGATCTTGTTCATTTATTATTTCTTTTAATAATAGTATCTATAACATAAATAATTTACTCATGATTGGTTATTTTAAGCTCCCAAAAAGACTTGCTTAACTTTTCTATATTTTTAATAATAAACATGTATTAAAACATAGTGT
>NW_011888883.1:1007302-1030769 GCF_000151845.1 Pteropus vampyrus
AGCCAGATTCACTTCATATCTTTGAACTCTGTATCTTTGATGATGCCCTAATTTCTTAAAATTTTCTAGGAATGTGGTGTTGATTTTATTCTTTTGATAAGGAGAAAGAGTTTTAATGTCTTCTTGGTCCTTCTTCCCAGAATAGCCATTTCTCTGCAGGTCTAGGAACTGAAATGAGCATTCTGCTGGTAGCTGGGTAGGTCTACTCCAGTTATGCATTCAGACACTGAGGAAATAAGCTTGTGTGGATTCACAACCCTCTGGCAGACCCAGGTCAAAAATCTGTTTGTTACTTCACTTCAATGATGGACCATTATGTTTGGACTCTTAAGAATTAACAGCAGTTCAGGGCCAGTATCCAGTGTTTCCTGAAAATCTGAAAATATCCATTATTCCAAAGACAAGTCACCCTGGTAAATAACTACAGCTCACTTTAGGAAAGGAGAGGAGGAGGATTCATGATATTAATTTCTAGGAATGCAACTGAGTCCTTCTTCAAGCCAACTCTGCCTTCCCCTCATTCAAAGGCTTCTGGGTCTGTGAAATGGCTCAGATTTGAGAACTGAGATCATGGTTTCTATTGTGGTGATGCAGAATCATTTTCTATTTGCCAGGCTTAAAGTCTTCATCACTTATTAATATTACATAACGCTTGCTTAGGTTGTCCACCCATGTCAATCATAGAGACACCAAACCAATTAACCACTACCAAAGCTCTATATGAATCAAACTATTCTGATTGCTACTCCATCCCTACTAACCATTAGAGCAATCATGCACACTTTGTTTCTGGTGGTTAATTGCTGCTGGTTTCATTGAAGAAAAGATCCAATTATCCTCAACGAATTCAGGAGGACTTTTAAATATTGGCATCTGCCACTGTCATCCATGGCCTGCAGAGAAGGGTCACTAAAGAGCCATCAAAGATCTCAGTTCTCCTTTCACTAGTGTATTTTTTAAAGCTTTGGTGAAAGAAATGTCTGCTGGACCAATTAGAAAACAGAGTTAAGGGGGTGGATGTCTAAATTGTACTTAATAACTTTTCAGCATTCTTGCCTCCATATGCCTTTGGTTTTCTTCCTTTATAGTTTATCAAGGAAGTTGTAGCATGTCATCTTTATTTATTTAACACAGGCCATCATCAATTCTAGGTTTCAATCAACCAAGCAAGCAATCCGTTAGAGAGTAGGTCTGAAAGCAGTAAAAGGTGGTGTGAGGTCTTGAGAACAATCAGCTTTCCCCTGCAAGAAAATTTCTCCAGTGGGTGTCAATATTCTTTCAATAAGAGGGAGCTGATGATCTCAGTCAGGAGAGGAAAAGCTCTCCTAGTGAGAAGGAATGTTGGTGAGATTTGGTGATTTAAGCTACACAGATTCACTAATATCTACCCAACAATTCTCAGAGTTCCACCATATCTGGAACTATATCCGCTTTAACATAAGAGGCATAGCAAGGTTGTAAATTCATTGGTGTTGTATTAGGCCACTTTAGTGTACAAGGCCTTAGTCATTAGCAATCTCAGCTATGAAGCTACAAGAAAGAAGGGGTTTTTTCACAGAAATTACAGAAGCTGTCTAGTTTTTCTGACTACTTTAAGTTGTATATTTAAATAACTAAACTTATCTTTTTATATTTCATGTTCTACAGTATAGTCATAAATAGCCAGTCTACTCCACAGTCCTACATTTCATTTTATCCATATTATTCTATTAAAATGCTGCATGATTTCTCAAATTCTTTAATAACTAGACTCTGACAATTACTGAGGAAAGGTTTTTAATGTAAGAGTTTTATAACATATAAAAAGTACACAAATCATAAAGGACCATCTGGATGAATTGTTCCAAAATAAACATATCTTTGTTATCAAGAAACAGGACACTATCAAAATATCAGAAGACTCACATATCCTGTTTTAGTCAATCCAAAGATAAAAACTAACCTGATTTTTAAATTTATAGATTAGTTTTACCTTTTTTAAAACTCTATATACATTAAGTATGCACATCTTAAAATCACCTTATATTCTTAGAATAAACACTAGTTTGATTTGCTAATTTTCAAATATGATTTTCGTATCTATGTTCATGAGAAAGACTGGTTTCTACCTTTCCTATACTTTACTGTCCCTCTGAAGTTTCGGCATCAAGATTATGCTGGACCTATAAAATGAATTGGGGAATATTCATTTTCTCTTTCTAGTATCTGCAAGAATTTTGATCAGACTGGTGTTATCTTTTTTCTGAAATATCTCAAAGAATTCACTAGTGAAGCAATTTGATCCTGGAGTTTTCTTTGTGAGATTTTTGTTAATAGATTCAGGTAATTTAAAAGATATAGAGTGTATTATTTCCTGTGGCTATATAACAAATTAGCATAAACTTTATGGTATGAAATAACAGAAATTTATTCTCTCACAATTCTGGAGGCCAGAAAGTGCGAAATCAGTGTGTCATCATGGCCACATTTTCTCTAAAGACTCTAGTGGGCAATGCTTCCTTGTTTTTGTCATTAAATTTATGGCTCACTCAGATAATCCAGTATGACCTCATCTTGAGATCCTAAACTTAATTGCATCCATAAAGAATTTATTTGGAAAATAAGGTCGTACTCACAGGTTCCTGGTGGGCATATCTTTTAGGAGGGGGGCATCATTCTATCTACTATATAGGTCTGTTCATATTTTCTATTTATTCACATAACTTTACAGATTTGTCTCTTGATTCTTACTTCTTTAGTAAGTTGTGTTTTTCAGGAAAAATTCCATTTTTCTAAGAGTTCAAAATACATTGAACTCAGTACAAATTTTGCAAAGTTTGTACTGATGTTCACTTCTTATTCCTGTTCTTGCTAATTTATGTTTCCTCTCTCTCTCTCTCTTTTTTTTATTAATCTTGCTAAGGGTTTATCAATTTTATTAATCTCTTTAAAGTATCAACTGCTGTCTTTATTGATTCTCTTTCTGAACTTTGCTTCCGATTTCATTGATTTCTTACTATTGTTCTCTTTTCTTGATATTTCATTTTTCTTTCTTCTAACTTTATGAGATAAAGCATAAATCATTGATTTTAGCATTTTAAAACTTTTTAATATATACACTTAGACTAAGTATTTGCCTTAAGAAACTCATTTGATACTCCTCCTCTAACTTCGAAATTAATCATCTTTGAGGTTTCTTCTTAGATCATGTGTTATTTAGATATACATTATTTAACATTTGAGATTTTGGAGATTTTCTAGTTATTTATTTGTAGCTTGATTCTATTATATTCAGAGAATATACTCTGAATGATTTCTTTCAGATTTTTCTTCTGTCTAAAAATTTCCCTTTCTTCTCCTGCATGTTTACTAATGACAAATTCTATTTTTGTTTGTCTAAAAGTATTTTTATTTTACTTTTATTATAGAAGAATATTTGTCCTGGATATAGAATTTTAGATTTGAGATTATTTGCTTTCACTGTTTTAAGGGTGTCATCTCACTGCCTTCTATTTTTCTATTTTTTTTCAAGTCAGTTCTCAGTTTAGTGTTGCTTCTTTGAAGATAATATGGGGCTTTGTTTCTGGTCGCACTTAAGACTCTTCATCTTTGGTTCTCAACAATCTCATTATGACATATAATGGTATCATAAAACATCATAAATCCTGTTTGATTTATTCAGTTTAAGATTGAGTTGAGATATTACAGAAGTTTTAGAAAATTATTGTCCATTATCTATGCAAATATTATTTCTTCTCTGGCCTCTCCATTTTGTTTGTTTGTTTGTTTTGGAACTCTAGTTATGTATATTTGACTTTTTCATCTTAGTCCACATCTCTACTATCCTTTCCTATATTTTTCGTTATTTTTTTCTCCATGTACTTCCATTTGGACATTTTTTATTAAGCTTTCTGCCAGTTCACTAATCCTTTCTTATCTGTCTAATCTGCAGCTAAGCTTATCTAATGATTTAGATAAGTTTTAATTTAGACATTGTATTTTTCAGTTCTAGAATGTCCATTTGATTCTTTTGAGATCGTATTTCCATTCTTTGGTTACTTTTATCTTTCCATATATTTTATTCATGTTTTCTTCTATTTTCTTGAACATATTAATCATAGTTATTTGAAATCCTTCTTAGATGACTCCAATATTTGGATCACTTTTGGTTTGGTTATTATTGTTTGTTTTTCTAGTTTTTCAGTTATGAAATTCTGTTTTGTTGACAAGTAGCTGAATTTTATTTGAATACCAGCAGTATATATGCAAAATTGCAGATATTTCATATAATAGAGTCACCCTTCTCTCTGGCTGGTCTATCTACTGGTGATTGAGCCTCTCTATAAAATTAAGGATAGTGTAAATCAAAATTAAATTGCAGACATGGTAATAGTCAGTTCACATTTGGTGTGCTCCTGGACATTTTGAATGATCAACTGAGAGCCTGAGGTGCTAAATTCTAATATTTAGCTTTTGATGCTGTTGAAAGCTCTGCTCTGCCTTAGAGATGGTTTCCACTTTGACAAATGTACTTAGGGGAGTAATTGCTATTGAGTTTGAAGTCCCTCAATTTTCTTCTGGTCGTGTGCCATATATTAAGGTAGTGTTGCTCGGCTTTAAACCCATTCTTATGTGTTATTCTTGTGACATTGAGGACTCTCCACATTTCTTTTTTGCTACCTGGAAACTTGTTAACTGTTTCCAACAGAGCCAATAGAAGGTGCTATGAATCTAGGGAAGCAAACTCTCTGAATGAATCTAGAGATATAAATCTAAAAGATAACATTAGAGGAGGAAAGGAGACTTGCTTAGTCCTATTTGCTTTATGTGAACTTCCTATTTGCTTTTTAGTACTGTCAGTAGCTCCCCAGGCTCATTTCTTGACACCAACTGTGGCAGTTCATTCCAATAACAGTAGCTAAATCCAATTTGCAGTTTTTCCAACATTTGAAAGAACTTGCTTCTTTGTGACCCCTCAGACACACCAGAAACAGCCAGCTGGGACTCTCTACTGAGAGGTTGGGATTATAGTCCCTGGAAACCCTTCTTACACTCAGAGACATTAACACCAATTGAGCAGCATTCCATTCTCAGAGGTCTGAATTTTAACATCCTGAGGTCCATCCTCTAAGCTTTTACATTTTCTAATTCTAACCTCTTCTGTTCATTCCCCAAAGCCTTGAGTGTGGTAGCTGTTTCTGCTATTATTTTCTGTATCATATATTAGTGTTCTCTTTTTTTGCCTTTTTAGATCTTCAATACATATATACATGTACATATTTGTATACATATGTATGTGTGTATACACACGCACACACACACACGCATATACTCTCTGTTAAAATAATTGTTATGGTTTCTGTTTCCTGACTTTACTATGAATGATATAGAACATTTGTTTATATAATTGTATACTTAGAGAATCCTAAGAAATCTACAGAGAAGCAACCATAATCATTAAGTGAATTTAACAAGTTCATACGATATCAGCTCAAAGTACAAAAATCATTTTATTTTTATATACTAGCAATAAAAAAATAAGGGGACAAGGTAAAACAAAGCATTTACAGCAGCCTTAAAAAACTAAAATACTGAGACATAAATGTAAGTCTATACACTGAAACTTAACATTGCAGAGAGAAATTAAAGATCAAAATAAACAGAGAGACATATCTTTGTGCTTTTAAAATATGTCTGTTTTATTGACATGCGTCTCTTCAAGAAGTGGGTTCTAATTTCTCTCCCCTTGAGTGTGGGCTGTACTTGTGAGAATATTGCCATGAGGGTACTCAAGGCTTGAAAAAGAATGTAAGGAGATTTATGAAGGGTTAATAATCTGTTTTTGATATGGCTGCTGGGAATGGATTGTTCGGTTTTTGAAAAATCAGCAGACTGTACACTTATGATGTACACTTTTCTGTATATACGTTATATTTTCATTAAGGTAAAAATAAATATATGAATAAAAATCTATAGCAGATACGTTTATAGGTGAAATCAGATATTGTGAGACAAGGATGCTCCTCATCACTGCTTAATTCAACATTGTACTAGAAGTCTTAGACAACACAGGAAAAGAAATAAGTAGTAGTTATTAGTATTAGGAAGAATTAGAACTGTAATTATTTGCAAACAACATGATTGCATATGCAGAAAATGCAAAATAATCTCAGATAATTCATTAGCATAAATAAATAAATTTAAAATTTCTATATATTAGAAAGTTATATAACAAAAATGTTAAAACAATACCTTATAATATCAAAACACCAATTACATAGGAATAAATCTAGTAAAAATGTGTAAGACCACTAAAAAGAAAACTGTAAATATTACTAAGAAAAAATTTAAAAGAACTTACTATAGGAAGAAATACACCATGTTTATGGATTAAAATACTCAATATTGTAAAGATATAAATTTACATAAAGTAGATCTTTAGATTCATAGCAATTCTAATCAAAATCTCAGCAGGTCAGTAATGACTTAGATTTCTCACTTTGAAAGTTAGCTGTATGACTATGGTATCTGCTGCCATTAGAATAGGTGATATACAGATTTTAAGATGTTATTGAGGAAGTGAGTTTTTCTCTTGCACGAGATCATGGCTTCTGAGCCTAGTTCTATACAATGCCACTGGCATGAATGACTGCTCAGCTAACTTAACAATTTAGCATAATTTATAATCAATGGCTAATAACTACAAACAAATTAATTGTTCAAGAACACATGCTAGAATTAATTAATTTCAAAAAGTCTGAAATATAGGTATTCCCACTAGTTCGATGTTTATTTACCAGTAAACTGTTTTTAGAATATACATGATAATTATATTGTGACTTTGTGACAAAGAACAGAAGATAAAAACCTTTGGATTTTCAGTGTATTGTATTCAAGGAGACTTTTTGAAAAAAGACATCCTTGAAGAAGATAAAAATGGTTTCAGGTCACTTTGAACATTATGATAATTATCAAAACACTACTATGATTTTCTTTGGTTTAATTCTGATTTATTTTAACTGTGATATCATCCACCAGAAGTACATTCAAATGTTCCCCATCAATCTGAGATTCAGAAAAAGAAAAAAAAATTTCTCTTTCAAAGCAATTAAAAAAGCAATGATGTCCTCTTCCTGCCCCATCTCTGGAATATTGCTTCATTATTTCCTCTCCCTTGTTCTTTTCTATAGTCTTTCTTTCACTCTACAAACAGGTTCATTCTTCTTCCATCCAAAAACAAAAAGTTTTTAAAGAAAATTTAAACTCTTCTTGCTACAGCCCTATTTATCTGTTTTCCTCTTCAACCAAGCTTCTTCAGAGAATAATATACATGCAAGTTGATGCATCCTTGCTTTCTAAATGGTCCTTAACTTTGGAATTTCTTATCTAACCCAATCATTCCGCTTACTAATATCTTCCTAATTGTTTTATATGATGGACTATATTCATTCTTATTTGATTTTTCTATAGTCTTCAACATTATTTTCACCACTCCTTCCTCCTTGAAATTCTTTCTCTCCTAGGTATCTACTACATACTGCCTTTTCTCCCATCTCTTTATTTTATCTTAGTTTTATTCACTAATTTTACTTTCTTACTCATCACTTAAATGTAAGTTTTCACCAAGACTTATCTTTAAGACTTTTCTTTTCTCAACCTATATCTCTTCTTAGATGATCTCATCCATCTTGCTTCAATTTTTACCTATTTCATGATAAATCTCCAAATTGTGTTTCTAAAACCTGGCCTGAAAATCAAATTGTCTAATAAAAATTTTCACCTAAATGTCTCATGAGCAGTCAAATTCAACATGTCGTAAATAAGTCATTATCTTCCTGCCCCCGCCACCCTGCTATTTTATCCAATTTCCTTGAACCTCATTGGCAGGGCAACATCCATCCAGTCTCCCAAGACTGACACTCAAAGATATTTTGTGTCATAGATATTCTATGTCTTTCCATCTCTTACATGCACTTTTCTGTTTATTTCCTGACCATCCTGTCTCCAATCTTCTCCTTCTCCAGGCTTTTATTTATTTATTTTTAATCTACTAGGTGAATCTTGTTAAAATGTAAATCTGACATATCTCTACTTTCAACCCTGCTAGCGTTCCCCACTGCTCATGCCCAATCTCAAGTTCCTTACATTGGCATTCCAGGCCCTTGCTGCTCTGGCCCATGAATGTCTCTTCAGTTTTCTCTAGCAATAGTGGACTACCTCTTCCCTGAGCTTGCTGTTTCATTTATTCCTTTCTTTGCACATGCTGTTTCTTCTACTGTGCTTTCCTCAATTTGTTCACCTGGTAGATTCCTACCTATATTTTAAAACTGCTTCTGGGAAGCCCTTTCCTGACAGAGTCAAAGATTAATTCCTTTGTTCTAGTTGTTTACTATCTCCATGCTTCTATTACTACAGCTACCACAGTGGCTAGTAATTATTTACATTCTGCTTCAGACACTACATTGTAAGTTCCTTGAGCACAGTTGTCATGGCTTATATATTTTCTAGCATCTAGCACAGTGCTTGGCACACAGTAGATGCTCTAAAGTATTTATTGAATTGAATCCAATCTATGTAGAACTCTAGCAAGAACATGATATTTCACAAATGAACGACAGATCAAACTGACTAAAACCTCATTGTCAGGCATTTGCCAACTGTGCTGGCTTCCGAGGATAAGAATAAGTGAGAAATTATAGTCTTTGCCCACACGGAGCATAGAATCCATGATTATCAGTGTCTTCCTCTCCACCCTGCTGAGGCCATGGCTTCCTGCTCTCCAGGTTGCCCTGCTTTCTTTCTTTCTTTCTTGTGGTTTGTTTGAATTTTGTGCTAAATTCCTCAGGAACACCTTCCATCACCTGCTCACTGATCCATGACCTGTTTTTTTGACTGAATTGCATTTTAAAGGTCCCTGGCTTGACTTTGCTGGTATTAATGCTGACTGCCGTGAAATGACCTCCATCCCCAGTGACTATCATTCATGTTTTCCAAAAAAAATACAATGTACCTACAGTGTTAACGCAAATAAGCCCTATGTCATATTAGCAAATATGGTAAATTCAAGACCAGTAGACCAGAAATAACCTGCCTCTTGTTATCTTATGCGGTCATGTGCACCAAGTTGGAATATTTCTTTTCTCAAAGGTGGGAACTGAGTCAGAAGCCATCTGTGTGGCCCTTGCTCACCAGTCCTGAGTGACTAATAATTAATTTAGGCCTAATGTAATTACTCCCTTGTTAACAGTAGTTTTTCTGCACTTTCCTCAGTTGGCTCTGGAGACACACTACTGAGTGTGATGTATGACTCCTGGCACAGAGTGAAATTCGAACCCTATGAAAGGACACAGACGGAGAAGCTGCTCTGTGCCTTGCTAATGAATTTATGAGCTCAACACTCTTATCTGAAGTATAGCAAAGAGGTGTTCTCAAAGAGCATGAGTCTAGGCTCAAAGAAACAGAACAGGAGAAGCTTTACTTTCTTTAACTTTTCGAATCCTGTCATCTTGGTTTGTACTTTAAAACAATTTAATTTGCATTGCTCTAAGGGAAATGGAGCAGTGTTTGTTGAAGAAAGGGGAGAACCTAAGGGAGGATGGTTATTCATACAGAACTGAAAAAATTTATTTTTGTTAAAAGTTGTAAAATCAAGCCGATTGAAAATATTTCAATATATAAAATTTTCTTTTAAATGGTGAAAGATTATTCAGTTACTCTGTTACCAAATTACTATATTGTATATTTTTATGATCCTTTTCTTATCTACCTTGCATACAAATTTATGAAATGGGCAATGCTTTTGTCCTGAAGACAAAAATTGACTGTGTTTCATTAGCATTAATTCTCTGCACTGTAAGGGCATATAAAGAAAAGGAAAAGGGAAAGATGTGGGAAAAGGATGTCAGGGGATGGAGGGAGAGAGAAAAGGAAGGAAAAATAGAGAAAAGAAATAAGGAGGAAAGGAAGGAAGGAAAGAAAGAGGAAGGGAAAGAAGAAGGAGACAGAGGTGGGAAAGAGGAAGGTAATTTTTACTGTACACCTACTATGTACCAAAGTTAGGTAAACGGTCATCTGCATATCCCCAGCCCCCAACACAAACTTCCACATTAGGACCACGAACAGCCAGGCCAATCCTTTCTCGCCTAAAGAATATTGGGTGCAGCCTCTTGGACTTCCAAACAGTCTATGTGGGCTCACCCTCGTCCTCATGCTCATCTTTGCCCACATGTTTGTTGGGGCACATTCCACAGAAGTCTCGACAAAAGTAATATGGTTAATATGAAGACCTGGTTCTCTTTTTTGTAAAGAGTTATAAGAAACAAATTTTCATTAACATATCATAAATTGATTAGAAGATTTCTAACATGGGGTTGTGAATTTCTCACACAATATAACTACTGAAAATTATTTTCTAACCTAAAGTGAAACTGTTTTAAAACATGTTTTAAAAGCTAAGGTCTTGTTCATGTTAGTGCCCTTTAGCCCCAGACCACCAGAGACACACTTGGAGTCGAATAAGCTGCAATTATTGACTTGTTGCAGTGAGGGAGAACATGCATCACGGAGATGGTGAGTGTCTCGGCAAGAGGGTGTTAGAAATTATTAGAGGATTTGAGCTTGCATTTGGTGACTTGGGGGAGAGTTCGTAGAGGCAGGGCTTTGCTTTGGATTGGACAATGTCAGGAAATAGAGGTAATTTAGTAATTGAGTATCTTAATAAATCCTATCTAATAGGAGGAAAGACTAGAGTAGGAAAGGCTACAATTGGTAAAGAAGCAGCAGTCACTCATATAGCCCGGACAGGGGAACATTTGGTCATCTTTGTGGTTTGGAAATATTTATCTTTATGTGTTTTGTTCAGACAAGATCAAGAAATGCTCTTATTTTATTTTGTTTTTTTTGTTTTTTTTTTGTTTTTTTTTGTCTTGATCCATCCATGGACACAGTGTGCCTAGGCTGATATTGGTGTTTTTTGAAATTGTTAATGTTCAAGAGGAGAAAGCCAAGGCCTAACTGGTAGTGCCAATTTTCAGATGTTAGGGACAGCTTTTCTTCTCTTCACGTGGAAGCTACAATTCACTGAAGTAGAGGCAAAATGGTAGAATTTTGGTTTATTAATTAGAAGTCAAAGAGGCACATTTATTTCATTTTCCTAAGGCATATAAAGGGAACCTAGTTTTTAAAGTTAAATGGATGTGGCATTTAGAGCAGCTGGTTATCTTGAGATATATCTATTAACCACCCCCCGCCAAAAAAATCTAATTGTTGTCTAGCTTTTTTGGACATGCTGGGAATGGTTCTGCCTGTTTACATTTTTTATATTATTTCTACATCTTTAACCTGTGATGATAATTAGCATATTCTATTTTTAAAAACAAAGTTATTGAAAAGTTAGGATTTTACATAAATACTTCTCTGTAAATCTTGCATTTGGAATGACATAAAATATATACATCTACTGAAAATATAAAATCTTATATAGTATAAGGAATTTTAAATGAGACCAAGTTTGCTATAGGATTCCAGGATTTAGAACAGGTCTATTTAGCAAAGGCTGGGTCAAAACATGAACCAAAAGTTGAGAACTTAGACAATCAGAGAAGATTTGTCAACAATTCAAAAAAATTAGTAACATGAAAAAATAGTTTTTCTTTGAACTTTTCCTCAAATGTACCTTATTTTTCAACTTCAATTTGCTACTATACACCTGGCTTTAGTTTTGTAAACATATGGGAAAAAATGTTTGAAAGGTAGTTAGAGACTAGAACAGAGATAAGACGCAAAGCATAAAAATAAAGCAAATTGAAAAACCCAAGTGAATACTGTGAATACTCCTAGACTAAACGGATCAAGTGAATGAGTTTGGAACACATTCGATATTACATTTAAAACTGACATGTTACTTTTTAAATGTTTATATTTGGATTTGAAGGAGTTCCTCAAAGATTTCTAAAATTACTTAAGTCTTCATGAATAGAACAAATTGTTATTCCTGAGAATTTCGAAGTGCTTGACAATGAAGAGTTAGAAAATATTTCCAAACTCTTTCTAAATAATTCAATTTTTGAACTTAGCAGAGTATGTCATCTTTGTGGAGCAAGAAATTATTGTTCTTTATATATTGAAGTCTTCCTTCATAGGACAATCATACAGTTATTCTGAAGTAAATGTATTCATCTTTGGGGACTTTTTACTTCAAAAATGACTTCAAATATGAACAATTTACCCTATTTTTCTTCTATCAGAAGGCCACAGTCATGCAAGAAAAGGCAGTTTGCCTAAGCAGGTTCAGGAGAAATACTGACATCTATTCTTTGAAGAAAGATCATGAAAGGAAGACTGACTCAAGTTAAGTTGAACTACTTTTGGAACAAATATGTAACATGTTCCTTTCCCAGGCCTGAGGTGAAAATAAGTGGGATGTTGTGGTAACCCTGGCAGAAAAACTGTTTTCAAAATCTCTGCACACTGTACAAATACTGTTGGCAGGGAAGATTGTATGTGCATTTATGTAATGGTGGCATTTATATAAAAAGAATTATATGGGCATAATACTATATATCATCAGAATGATTTGACTTTCATTTTAAAGGGAATTCTAAAGCCATAGAGTGAATTGCTGCAAATCTAGAAAATGGAAACACAGAGACATCCTCGATATCCCACATTTGAGAAAATACTGACATTAGTGGATCTAAGTGCCAATCTGAACCTCGACTGGTCAAATTTCCTCTGCAACCTTTCTTGAAGTTCAGGGAAGGTACTTTCTAATCTTGTTGAAATTGAAGAACCCTCCCATATCTTTTCTAACCTACAGCTATAGCTACATGAGAGCGACAGGTAGGGAAGACCCTCAGGTAATGAAAAAGAAGTTCTATTTCAAGAACCATTAATGATGCCTTTTGAAAATGTGTAGTTATTTGAATTAAATAATAATTAAAGTTTTTATTTAACAAGCACTTTCATTGTACCAGTCACTCTTCTCAGTATTTTATCAATATTAAGTTGTTTACTATTCACGACAACTTTATGTTTCCTCACTTTACATATGTAGATATCAAGGTACAGAGAAGTATTTTGCCCAAAGTTCCATACCTCATAAATGTTGGAGTCAGAATTCACCCAGGCATTCTGGCTCCAGGGTTTGAACTCTTAACTATTCTACACACACAGTTTTTTATCATTTGCACAAAATTCTGCACCAGGTGGTTAGTCTGCTCTGGAGCTACAGCGTGCCAAACAGAGCAGGTACTTCCTTACACTCTAGTTAAATGAATAAATGGAGAGACCTGTTGAGAATGGAAGTTATAACTTACTAGGTATTGCTCCCAGTACTTAGCAAATATTTTAGCAGGCCTGTGTTCCCTTTCTTGTGATGTTTCTTTGATTTCAGGTAAAATCAAATATCGATTTGGATAGTGATTCAGAATTCCCATAAATATCTGTACTCTGGATTAAAGCATTCAGATTTTAGGTGAGAAAGAACAGACTTGATAGAATGAGGAAGCATGAATGGAAGTAGGTAATTTGGAAGAGTGTATTTCAAACAATTTTGGTAGCTGGAAAGAACAGGATGATGCCGATACATTGGAGATGGAAGTTATAGACTATGTTACAAGATGGTCTGTATTCTAAGTCTATGCATGGTAGCTTATTATACGTAACTGACATTTGACTGAGGAAATTGTCCACTAAACTTGGAACGAGGCTATCATTTGAGTTAATGGCTGACACACAGTAGGACTTTTTAAATTATTTCTAAAATCCTGAGGTATTTAGGTTTAATAGAACTAATTTTAAAGTAAATGTTGAAAATTAGATTTTTATAACAAAAGATCAAAGTCCATTTTATTCATTTAATTAACTTCAAGGAAATTAGGTGAATAGGTGTTTATATTTTAAAATTATACCTTTAAATACTTACTCAAAAGCAAAGTCCCAAGCATCCTAGGTAAACCGGATATCTTCTCAACAGTGTGGCAATATGAAATTAAAGTTTTCTTCCATCTAATAGAATCTCTGTGGGAACTCAAAGGGCAGATGTAATGGTATAAACATTGACAGGAAAATGTTTTCTCTTTCCTTTCAGTGTAGATAATGGTGTGGGCATTAGCAGTGGAACTGGGCAAGTGGAGAGGTTGTGGCTCAGGAGCCAACAGAAGTTTCTAGAACATCATGTGCCTGAGTGCATAGATTCTTCCTCCAGAAGACAACAGATGGCCCCTGTAGTCCTTTCTCTAGGCAACAAACAGCCTTCATAATCCTTTGAAAGTAAATCTGATCATTTTATTCCTCCATGTCAACATTCTCTTCACTCTTCTGCTAATCTCAGAAATCTTTAGGAAGACCTCTGGGGCCCAGCATGACCTGGCCTCTCTCTTCCTTTCTACTTCATTGCTCACCACCTTGCCTCTGCACTTTGTTCCAAGCATGTCTGTAGATTTAATTCCTTGACTCATGAATGTTCTCTTTTGTCTCTGAGAACTTTTCGCCTCTGACTTAAACACTCATTTCTTCCATGGCTGCTTTTCACCTCTATGTATAACTCAGATTTATAATTTTAGCTCATATTTCTCCTCGGAACTATGACCCATAATATATCCAATTGCTACATTAACTTCTGCACATCAATGCTTTAAATTTATTTCCAACTCAGCAAATCCAGTACTAACCTCATGATCATTCCCGCTAAACCTAGTCCTCTTTCAGTGTACAGATCTTAGAGTGCAAAGTTCTCCTTTCCACCAGGGTGTGCAAGTCAGAAGTTTAGGACTCATCTCACGCCCTCCTTCTTCTTTTCCATATCTGTTCTATCACCAATATGTATGCCTTTACCCTTTACCCTTTTTGAACCCATTTCCTTCTATCCATCCATCTACTTCCAGTTTGGTTTAAGTCAGAACTTTACCATGTGTATGAATGAACCACTTGGGGAGCTTGGTAAACTGTGGACTCTCATTCAGCAGGTTTGCATTTCTAACATTTGTGTTGTTGGTCTGCAGGCACACTTTTTGACTAGTGAGATTCTAAGCCACCTGCAGTTCTTTCTTGGATAATTACATATCATTCTAAAATGTATAAATAACCCTTGCCCTTCCATCACCCCCACTGCAGTCAGAGTCATCTTTACCAAGTGTGATTCTTCATAGGCCTCCCATTGCTACTGGGACCAAGACCAAGAGCCTTGGCTTATAAAGCCTTCCATTAACATCACCCTAGGCCGAGCCTGCTCCTGCTTTCTGCCCTCCGGCCACATTAGCATACCTTTATTAAGTTTCACTGTATAAAATGCCATCTTTTAAGTTAGTTATCAGCAACTCTTTTACTGTTCAGTTTTTAACTTTATGAAATGCCATCGTTTAAGTATCAGCATTTTTTTACTATTCAACCTAATAGTTTTGAATGAGCTGAGCTCCTTCCCTACATAAGGCCTTTTAAAAAAGAAGACATGCTCTGTTCTTCCTCTCCACCCTATCATCTTCCATTCATCCTTCAGATCTCAGCTAAATGGTTTCTTCCTCAAGGAAGCCTTCCAGACCTACCTAATCAAGGAAAATCTTCCTCTAAGTGCATATTATACCGTGTCCTTCTCCTTCTTTGCACTGATCATAGTTGCGATTTTTGGATGATTATTTGATAATTATCTCTTTCCTTCACTCAGATGCAAGTTCCAAGAGGTCAGAGACCATTTCTGTTTTGCACATCATTCTATCCCTAGCCTCAGATTCAGTGTCAGCACATAGCTGGCATTTAAATGTTTGCTCAGTCAACTTAACTGAGGCAGAAGCAATATAAGTATAGTCTACCTCACTTGAACTTTAGAGTGGGCTTGGGGAAGAACTCAAGTTCCAGGAGGAGCTGATCAGGGGATCCAAGTTGTTCATTCCCTTCTGTAAATGTGATCCTTTTGTACAGGCTTTTCAAGTCCAAGTTGGTTTATACCTACTATATTAAATTAATCCAAACTAAATATAAAGATCACCTTCAGAAAGCTAATCATCACCATTTTTGCATAGTGCTTTAAAATTGATAAAGCCCTTTCACACACATTATTTTATGTGAACATCCTAACAATCCTGTTGCTGATAGCAAGGCAAGCATCATTATCATCTCTTTTTTTGCAGACAGGCAACTGAGAGTCCTAGGATTTGAATTGAGTTGAAAAATTCATACAACTGCTGAGCAGGTACTTAGACCTTCTTCTGTCAAACCAGGGGCCCCTGAAATCAGGGTGAAATGCACCTTCCTCCTGAGTCCTGCTTTCTGAGGCAGGAGGCAGAGCAACACTGCGCTGACACTGGCAGCAGGAGGGATTAGGTCATAAGTATTAAACATCTGTTTGGGACTCTGGTTGATGGCTGATATATCACATAATCATTTTATTTTTAGATCATCCTGGATTTCCCCACATTCCAAACTGTTAAGAGCAAAGATTTCTTAAACATGGTAATGCCTATACCAATTCACACATGTTTTGTATAGCTCATATAATCCTTTTCCTTTTGTCATAATATTGTATATCATTTACATTGAAAATGACTGTTTCAGAGGGAACTAATGATGGCCACTTTCCCATTCATTTTCCATATGTTTTTCAGTCACTGATGGGTAGACTTGTTAATTCTTTAAGTCAGTTCAGTATCACTAATGAGGGACTTAGAGACCACAAAGAGTGAGAACAGCGTTGACTACCTCACATCAGAGCAGCAAAGTGGACCTTCATCCTTTAGATAAAGTAAAAGATTTTGAATTTACCCTACTTACTAATGACACAAAGAAGCATTTGGGTTTTCTAATCCTGGAAAAATTTGAATAATGCGATCATTAAAATCCTCATTACATTCACACCATTTCTTTCAAATGAGAATTTCTAACACAGAAAAAACAAACAAAAGAAAACGTCTTCCTTCACCTGCATTAGAAGCTAATATCTGAAAAGAGCGCCACTTTCACGCTGGAGAAATTCTAGATCTTCAAGAAGCTGAATTAAGAAAGCATGTGATCTCTTGAGAGGAAGATGGATTAATCTTAGATTCTTGGGATAAAGTTTAAGCACCTTATGAGAATAAGTCAGTCATTTCAGTAAAACATGGAAACACTGGAGGGAAGGTCAAGGGAACCCCCACAGTCCACTTCCCTGTTATTACCTTTTTGCTCAAGGATTGAGACTGCCTGAGCTGTAGTTCCGTCGACTGTCTTTCGGTAGAGCTGACAGCCTGGTAAAACCTTCTCCAGGAAAGTTCTTATGACTGTTTATCCACTCCCCTCCTCTTCTCCTGAAGGTCACATTTTTGTTCCAGAAACCTCTAGCTGCTCAACCAAGCACAAGTGAGGAATGCCATCCAACTGGACCCAAGGCAATTGTCTAGAAAGAAAGTAGAGAATAGACTCTGTTGTTTCTAGAAGCGCAACTATTTTGAGCACTGGGGAGGCAATCTCTCTGGATGGCTTAATGAGAGTTTTTTACATCTCACATTTGATATCTGTGACCAGGTGGATGCTGTCCAAACCTATAGTCTGGGCCTTCACATGGTTTCAGTGACATCAACATTCTGACTCCTGTTTTAAGATGTGTGCTTTTTTGAAATGATAAGTACATTTAAACTTACATTTAGTTTCATCTAAGGGCTGCACTTATACCCTTAGTCATGGGAGCGAAAGCCTAGATTACTGAGAAAGTCTCCAATCAACTTTAAAATCTACACTCTATAGTATCACCAGATTGTTAATCGCAAAATTTGGTATTCATCATCTAGATCCCAGCTCAAAAATTTTTAATGACTACACTTAACTTATAAAATAAGTTATGACGACTTTCCAATATGATGGCCCAACACTTTCCAATGCAAACTCTTTTGTATACCTAAGAATCAGTCCATTTGTGGTTATTATTTATTTATTCATTGAAGACAGTTATTTGGTCCCTACTATGGTCTAGGCATTATTCAAGGCACTGAGAATTATATTATAAAGTTCATGACCTTAGGGGTTTGTACTCTAGTGGGGAGAGACACAGTAAACAAGCAAATAAATGTTTAATGAGATCCAGTGGCGGGAAGAGCTATCATGATAAAGCATTGAGGGACATAGATGCATTTTACATGGGAGGTATTTTACATTGGGGGGTGGGGTTGACAGTCATGTGGCGATAGTCATGGAAGTCTCTGATGAGGTGACACTTGTAGGTCATGTGGACAGACAAGTAAAGAGCTTTCCAAGCCAAGGAAACAGCACATGCCAAGTCCTTACAGTAAGAATGTGCTTGGTGTATTCTAGGAGAACAAGAAGGCCAGTATGACTTGGGTGGAGTGAGAAGAAGGAAGTGGTAGGAGATAAGCAAAGAAATAACGGGGAGGGTGAGCTCAGGTAGAATTCATTAAGCCATGATAAGAACCTTGGCTTTTCTGATGAGACAGATAGAAAGCTATGAGATGGTTTAGCAAAAAGGGAACATGACCTGATGTTCTAAGAGGAATATCCTGGTTTGGTGTGAGAGTAACCTATGAGAGGGTTAAGGGTAAAAGGAAATGACCAATTATGAAATTATTACAATCATCTCAGTGAGAGGGAATTACAGTTTAGTCTAGGATAGTGGTATCAGGGGTAATGAGAAGTGGTCAGATTCTAGATATATTTTAAAGAGGAGTAGGAAGGATTGTTTATGGGTTAGATGCAGAATAAGATAAAAAAAGAGTTTGGCATGATTAAAATTTTTGGTATGAGCAACTGAAAGAATAGAATTTTCATTAAATAATTTGAGAAGCAGTTTTCAGAGGCAAGAGCTAGAAAATCAGAAGTTCAATTTGGGGCATATTTTGTATAGTTTTAACATGCTATTAGACACACAAATAAAGATGTTGAATAAGTAATTGGCTATCTAAGCCAGGTGTGTGCTCTGGGTTGGAGATAAAAATTAGGGAGTTATCAGTACACAAATGATATTTAAATCAATGGAACTTAGGGTATAAAGTATGAGCCTGAAGGTTGAGACTTTGGAGGTCATGAAGAGAAAGAGGAAGCAGCAAAGGAGAAGGAGAAACCAGTGAGGTGACAGGACAACCACCTTGATTGCTTCCTGTTTGCCTTATCTCTTGTCAGTCTCTTGACCAGAAATGCCTAGAAATATCCTCCTTAATCCCTTCCATTTATTCACATCCTACCCACCTATCACGGTCAGCCACTTAGTTCTGTGTTGTATGTGACTTCTCTTGTGTTTTATTTGCCAATTTAATTTGTTTTAGCTCTTTCTAGATGAATTATGTTTTCTTAATCAATCAATATACCTTTTCATCCCAGTGCTGTCCTTTGCTTTAATTGTGTTAGTTGGTTCCTCTCTGAGTGTGTCTAGGCAAGTGCATCTTTTTATCACTTCCCAGCCAATCCAGACCCCAAATATAAATACTCAGTAGCATGTAGGATCATCAGTCAAAATAAATCAATAGATTCATGTGTTCAGTAAAATACAGCACAAGGATATAGAAATATACGGAAAATAATGCCTGCTCTCAAAGAGTTCTCTCTACAAAACAAGCAAATAAGCTAGGGAAAAAAGCAACAATTTAAAAAATAAATTGTGAGTTTAAAAGAGCAGTAGAAAAAACTTCAGATTTTAAAACTAGGATTATTAGTTTCAAGATATTATTTATAAATGGCATAAAGCTAATATATTTGTTAGTATCATTAATGATACCAAAGTGTCTGGTAGCAAGGAGAGAGAAAGGTGACATCTTGTCTATCAAAATAAAAGGTAACCCCTGGGCCAGGCCTGGTCTAGCACAAGGCCAACTCAGAGTTGGCAGGAGGCAAACACATATGGGATGCATTGAAAACTGACTCTGATCACCACTGTGTGAAAATAAGGAGAACGAGTATGCCCCTCAGCTGACCAAGCACACTCTCTGAAAGCAAGGAGCAGACTGGAAGCAGTGACATCTGCAGACCTGCTTCCCGTCTCTCCCCAGAGACATGCTATCATTCTATGGAGTTTAATTTGGGTTTGAACTAATAACTGAGAGAAAATTATTATAGACATTTGGGTTCTGGTACATGAATTTAGCACACAAATTTAAAATAATGCTTTTCCCCAAGATTGGCACTTTAGAGGGCAAAATGATTTTGAATCTGTGCTTGTGATAACTGAAAGTCATTTGACATGTACTAATCATAGTACATAGGCTTAGAGAATCTGGGATAAGTCTGAGGTCTTTTTGTTAGGTGATGTTCCTGGCATTGCCATATAATGAAGGCCAACAGGAAGCAAGATGACATGGGCTTACTTCATTCAGAATAGTCAGGGTGGACAGGTTCACAGTGATCTTATTCTAATGCTATAAAACAAAAAACAAAACAAACAAACAAAAAATCCACATAAATTCAGCAATGATGGACTAAGCCTTTAAGTAGCAAAAGATGGGACTTTTTTTTTTTTCGGCTTAAAGCCAGGGAGTTAATGCTCTCCTTTAATGAACATTCAGCTTAAAGTTACCTAGGATTTTTTTTTTAATAAAAGTTTTAAAAAATCTAATAATGTTGCTCTGTGGAGTTAATATCTCATAGTTAATCCAACTTTACTAAGTCACAAACAAAGCAGTAAAGATTAATTGAGAAATTAAAGCAAAATTTCCTTTCAACTGTGGCTGTGCAGATTGTAGCATTGGTAGATAATCCTGTATGTGGGAAAAATACTAGAGGTAATAGACTATAATTACCAACCAATATATTCACAAAAACAAATTTTAGACAATATTGTTAAAAACGGAAGAGTTATCTTCTTTGGTAAAAATCAATTTATTTACATTTGTCGCTATACCTCTATTACACAGAATTGTAAACTTATTCTGAAACCATAGAGTTACCGTTTATTTTACTTAAGTGTAGTAAATTATTTACATCTTTATTTTGTTCGTTGGGTTAATTACATTCTGGAAATATTTGTTGTTTATTTTCAAAGGAACATAGTCCCTTTAGTGAATGGAAATTTAAATTTAAATAGAGTCATCTAATTCAGGATGTTTTTAAGAAAAATTGAAAACCCAGACTAGCTTTAAAAGTGTTATCACTCTAATTTTTTAATTTTCCTTTTTCTTGTTCATGAGAGCTAGATACCAGATAAATCACCTTGCTTACTTACTGGTAATGCCTTATTTTAGTTTACTTTCTTGAAATTTTTTTTATTTAAATAAGTCTGTCTTAAAAGAGCATGTCATCAGTCAAAATAAATGCTATCACTTCTGAAAATATTTTCATTTTCTGACATGCACTGAGGTGCCATAAAGTAGTGTTGACAACTCCATCGTTAGCATTCCACAAATCTTATGGAGATATATCATTGGGAAACCACATAGTCTATATCCGGGCTTTGACAAAACTGAAACATGGCCTGCCAGCCACAGATAAGATTTTGAAATGTTAGTCACTGAAAAGGTGATAACAGAAACAAGGATCAAATGCATGTACACCTTCACCTTTGGACGCCTGTGGTTTTAAGCCATGCCACTTTGGTAAAAGATATTGCCATTGGCATCTTGGTAAAGTCAGTGGATATGCAGAGTGTTGCTACAGCATGAAAATACACGATGGACATGGTGTTAGATGTACTGCTGGGAGGGTGCTGGAATTAAGAGACACTGTGAAGCAATAACACAGCATTTCTAACAAATTGAAGAAGGAGGGACTCTGGGTTGGAGCAGCTTGCCACAGAGTTGGAAAGATCAAAGCAATATGCCATCTTGTGGCTGACAACAGTGGCTCAAATGGAAACTGTGAAACATTTCAAAGCAAGTGGAATCTTTCCTTTTTCTCCTCCTTCTTCCCCTCCTCCTTTTTTCCCCTTTTAAACCTAAGAGTTTGAGGATTTCAGGTTGTTCTCAATTTTATATGGAAAGTTTCAATAGATAGGAGGTGACGAAAACTCATTACACCAGACCTAGACACGAAATATCAACCCAAAGGATTTTTTTTTAAATCCTTTTTAAAAATATAACTAGAATGACCATGAATACTACTTTTAAGACAGAATTTATAATCATTTACTTCTTAATGGTTCTACCCCATGCCATCCATTTTCAAACAAAGCGAAGTTTATGGCCATCATACAAGATTACATTCCCGTGCAGTTGCAGTATTTCTTCTATAATGATTTATTTAAAAAGGCTTCACCATGATAGCTCTCCAACTTTGTTCCTTCCTGTATATCACTGTTCAGGGTCAAAAGCTGGGAAAAGGGCTGGTCCCTAAGGCCTAACATATTTCACCAGTGGAGACTCTGGCTTTTCACTTCTCCTTCTCTCCTCATCACTTTATGCTTAAGGAAGAACAGATGTGGAAACGTTTAGAAAAAGACTAATTGAATTTCACATAACACAATTTAGCATTGTTTGAGGAAGTACCTAAATCAACAGCACATTTTCCAAAGTCCCGGCCTCGCCTAATTAGAACACCAAACGTGTGACTAATTGGCCACACTTCCACCAAAGGCTCTGCTGCAGATGAGCTGTCGCCCACTCCCCTGGCCCCAGCTGAAGCCAGTGGTTTGGCTGCGAGGTAAGGCGGTTGCTCTAAATGAGCTGGCCTGAGCATAATGGGGACACTTTGTGATGGCTGGAGAACAAATCCACGTGAAGCAGGAGAGAAACTGGAATGTTTACGCAGTGGCAGCACCCGGAGAATTACCAAGAGATTATCAGTACATAAATTAAGAGATACTTGGGGCTCTGTAATAGGGACAGTTAATAGCCTGCTCTTTATCATTTCGGCTTCATGGTCTTAGAACTTGACATCTAATTAAAGCATAATCTGATATCATCAGTGAAGGCTCCATTTAACCCAACTCTTTACCACTGGCAGATCTGTTTTTTGCATGCAACAGGAGGTTTCCTTTCTTCCTCATTTTATTTTCTAATGGTGTGCAGGAGAGTGCGTGGGAAAGAAAGGATGTAATTAGAGCAAAGGGAGAGGATGATTCTGGGCCTGTTTATAGGGTAAAACCCTGAGCATTTTGCTTTAGGGAATTTGTCTTTCCAACTTTTTCCTAGGCATAAAACCCACAGAAATAGAAGTGACTTTAAAAGTCATTTAGTGAAACTTTCACATTTTATAGACGAGCATTCTGAGGGCAAGAGATATAATTTGCCTAGGGCTGCACATCTCTTCTGTGGCAGAATTAGGACTGGACATCAAATATCTGACTCCCACCTTTAGTACCATTTGTATTTCTCTTTCATGCTCCAGCTGATATTGAAAGAGTAACATTTGTGCAGGATTTCACAGTTACCTGCTGACTGTAGTATTTGCTCAATCCCAATCATTTAAATAACAAAACAATCTATTAGGTTATAAATTTGCTAGAGAAATTTATGCAATATTTTAATTTGTTAATGGATCCTGACTTCTGGGTAAAAATCCAAATATTGGCTTTAATTAAATATTGTTATTTTCTTTATTTTTATGCTGAGAAATGATAGTGAATTCATTTTTCTTTAAGAGGAAT
>NW_011888883.1:1032489-1033683 GCF_000151845.1 Pteropus vampyrus
CTTTTAACATTGATGAAGTAGGTTGATTTTAAAATTATTCTTAGGCAATAAAGAAGCTATCCTTTATATTTACCAAACATTACAAAATTACATTTTAAAGAATTAAATAAGCCTTCTGAATTAATCAATGTGAAGTATACTCCTTAAATAATATATAAACCTTCGGTATTTTTAATGAATTATTTGTATAATGAGTTGAAGTGATACTAATGGATCAAACATGTAAATATAATAAAACATTTTTTCTACAGAGTACTAGGCCCACAAAGCACCAAATAATTAGATGAAAATGGAGGAAAAATCGCGATGTTCTATCTGTAAGATGTAGAACGCCTAGACTTCTTTTTCTTCAAGTCTATTTTCTCTCTCCATCTTCCTTACCCTTATCAATTCAATTTTGTGGCTTTTCTGGTAATTATTCAGTTCTTTCAAGAAATACACCCCTCTATGTTGGAATAATGAGAAAAAAAACATCTCCTAGATATGAATTAATAGAATTTCCCTTGTTTCTTTTGAATAAACACATCAAAAATATGTATTCTGAAAGTTTTATATCAAAGTAAAGTATTTTTAATTAAAGTTTGAGTCTCCTCTGAACTATGAAGACTAGACCAGACCAAAGACTGCCACATCATTTTTCTCCTCATTATCACCTCGTTAAGATCCCAGAACATGCCTCAGAGGCAGGGGGTTGCTTAACAAGGTGATAATGAGGAGAAAATGTCTCCAGCTTCTTTGGGGCACAGCCCATGCCAGGTTGGATGATGGCAGACCCAGTTGGACTAGAGCAGAACACACTTTAGTTATTAACATGTTGTTCTATGAATGGGTTGGACTATTTTAAGGTATATTGTGTTTTTTTTCCTATTGCCATTGGTAATTCAAGATGAAAAAATAAATGAAGGCTTGGGCCTAAGACTTTGGGGTAGAGACTACAAGCTGCTTCCTAAATTCGTTCATCTGTTTAGACTTAGTAATATGAAACTTGATACATAGCCAACCATTGCCATCTTGCTTATATTCCCTACTGTTCAAAGAGTATGGAAACACCACGTGACTATGTGTTGGCTACTCATATTTAAATGGATGCTGTGTTTAAATCCAACACAAGTGCAAATCCTTTTATTCTTAACTCTTAGCTGTCACGAAAGCCAGAATACCTGAGAGCAGTAGTATACTAGAACCAGCTCATAC
>NW_011888883.1:1035103-1055559 GCF_000151845.1 Pteropus vampyrus
CTGTTATCTTAACAATATTAAATTTTCTGATCCATGAACATGGAATATATTTTCATTTACTTAAGTCTTCTTTATTTCAACAATATTTTATAATTTTCGATGTAAAAATCTTATATTTCTTTTGTTGAATATATTCCTAAGTATTTTGTTCTTTTCAATTCTATTATAAGTAGTATAGTTTTCTTAATTTCTTTTTTGGATTGTTCATCATTAGGGCATAGAAGCACAATTGATTTTTTGTGTTGATCTTATATCCTGCAACCTTGCTAAACTTGTTAAAGTTTTTTCCAGCAGATTTCTTAGAATTTTCTAGATACAAGATCATATCACCTGAGAATAGAAATAGTGTTACATCTTCCTTTCCAATCTAGGTGCCTTTTATTTATTTATCTTACCTCATTTCCTTCAGTGCAAAGCTGAATAGAAGTGCTGACAGCAGATATCCTTATCTTTTTCCTCATGTAAGAAGAAATCACTCAGTCTTCCACCATTAAGTATGATATAATATTGGCATTTCTTAGATGCCCTTTATCAATTTGAGGACATTCCTTCCTATGTCTTGTTTGTTGAGTGTTGTTTGTTGTTGTTGTTGTTGTTGTTGTTGTTTTTATCATGAAAGAGTTTTGGATTTTGTCAAATGCTTTTTCCGTATCTATTGAGATGATTTATGGTTTTTGTCCATTCTATTATTGTGGTATATTGCATTAATTGATTTTAATATGTTAAATCAATCTTGTACTCATGGAACACATTGCTTGAATCAGTTTGCTAGTATTTTGTTGAAGATTTTTGAGTATATACTCATAAGGGATATTGGTGTGTTGTGTTCTTTTTTGATGATATCTTTGTCCGGCTTGGGGATCAGGGTAGTATTAGCTTCACAAAATGTATAGGGAAGTGTTTCCCTTTATTCCATTTTTTTTTTTTTTTGCTAGAGTTTATGAAGAGTTGTATTAATTCTTCCTTGAATGTTGTTTTAGGAATTCACTGCTGAAGCCATCTGCACCTGGGTTTTTTTTTCTTTGTTAGGAAGTTCAAATTAGTTAGTTTCCTCGTTATAGGTTTATTCATATTTCTATTTCTTCTTGAGTCAGTTTCGGCAATTTTTGTTTTTCTAAGAAGTTGTCAATTTCATCTAGGCTATCTAATTGGTTGGCATACATTTTTTCATAGTATTCCAATAGTAATCCCTTTTATTTCTGTAAGATTAGAAGTGATGTCTTCTCTTTCATTCCCAATTTTAGTAATTGAATCTTCTCTGTTTCTTTTGGTCAGTCTAGATAAAGATATGTCAGTATGTCAGTTTTGTTAATCTTTTAGAGAACCAACCTTTGATTTGCTTGATTTTCTGTATTGTTTGTATATTCCATATTTCATCACTTTCTGGCATTAATGTTATTATTTTCTTATGCTTGTTTTGGGTTTATCTTACTCTTCTGGTTTAATTAGGTGGAAGATTAAGTTATTTATTTGAGATCTTCTTTTTTCAATGAGGCATTTATCTATAATTTTCTCTCTGAGCCTTGCTTTAGTCACATGCCATAAGTTTTGGTATATTGTGTTTTTATTTTAAGTTACCTCAATGTATTGTCTAATTTTGGGATCTCTTCTTTGACCCATAAGTTGTTAGGGAGTGTGTTATTTAATTTACAAATGTTTATAAATTTCTTTCTGTTATTGATTTCTAATATTTTTTTTATTGTAAGTGAAGAACAAATGTTGCATAACTTCAATACTCAAATTTACTGAGGCATTTTTAGGGCCTAACATATGTACTATCCTGGAGAACATTTTACACATACTTGAGAAATGTGTGTATTATGCTGCTATTGGATACTGTTCTATAAGTGTCTGTTAGGTCTTATTGGTTTATACTGTTCAGTCCTTCTGTTTTCTTGCTGATATTCTCCTACTTTTTTTATCCATTCTTGAAAATGGGGTATTGAAGCTTCCAACTATTATTCAAGAATTTCCTTTTTCTCTTTTAAATGCTGTCAGTTTTTGCCTCATATATTTTGGGGCTTTTTTTGTTAGTGCATATAGTTTATCAATTTCATATCTTCCTAATGGGATGAACTTTTGTTATGAAATGTCACTCTATATGTCTAATAATATTTCTTATTGATTTAAGACAATTTTTTTGAATGTCAGCATAGCCATTCCACCTCTTTTATCATGTTGTTTGTATATTATATCTTTTGAAATTTTTAACTTTCAACCTATTCATATCTTTGAATCTAAAGCATATAGTTGGATCTTTTTCTCTTCAGCTTTATTGAGCTTTAATTGGCAAAATTGTAAGATATTATGATTTAATATATGTTGTGAAAGAATTGCCCCATCAAGTATTTACCATATTTGTTATTTATTATTTATTTATTTAATATGTAATAAATATTACATACTTATTATTATTATTATTATTATTTGTGAGGACATCGAAGTTCTACTCTTGGCAAAATTTAATTATATGGTAGTGTTATCAACTATGGTCACATTAGATCCTCAGAAGTTATTCATCTTAAAAGTAAGTTTGTACCCTTTTTCGACCTCCAGCTATTTCCTCCACTCTTTTGGCAATCCCCCACACACTGTTTTTTTTTAGATTCCACATAAATGCAGTACCATGGACTATTTTCTTTCTCTGCCTGGCTTATTTAACTTAGCATAATGCCCTTCAGATTCCTCCATTTTGTCATTGAAAGGATTTCCTTCTTTTTTTTTGAGCCTGAATAACAAGTCCATTGGGTATATATCTATACAGAATATTTTTTTTGATCCATTCACCCATCGATGGATACTATGGTTGTTTCCATACCTTGGCTATTGTGAATAATGCTGCGATGAACATGAAACCACAGATATCTCTTAATTTCCTTTGGATATGTACCCATAAATGGGATTGCTGGATCATATGGTAGTTCTATTTTTAATTTCTTGAGGGACCTCCATACTGTTTTCTATCGTGGTTGTACCAGTTTATATTCCCATCAACATTGTACCAGCATTCCTTTTTCTTCACATCTTAGCCAGCATTTGTTATCCTTTGTCCTTTGGAAATAGCCATCCTAAAAGTTATGAAGTGATATTGTGGTTTTGATTTGCTTTTCCCAGATGATGTTAGGCACCTTTCTATGTACCTGTTGTCCATTTGTACATCTTCTTTGAAAAAAATATCTATTCAGGTTCTTTGCTCATTTTTTAATTGCGTTATTTGCTTTTTTGGTTATTGAGTTATATGAGTTCCTTATATATTTTAAATCTTAACCCCTTATTGAAAATGTGGTTTGCAAATATTTTCTCCCATTTCATAAGTTGCCTTTTTATTTTGTTACTAGTTTCCTTAGCTGTGCAGAAGCTTTTTAGTCTGATGTAGTCCCACTTCATGAGTTTCACTTTTGTTGCTTGTGCTTTTGGTGTCAAATACAAAAATCATCGTCAAGACCAAAGTCATGGAGCGTATCACCTATGTTTTCTTCTAAGAGTCTTACAGTTACAGGTCTTAAATTAAGTCTTTAATCCATTTTGACTTGATTTTTGTGTATGGAATAATATATAAGTCCAGTTTCATTCTTTTTTAGGTGAATATCCAGTTTTCCCAACACTATTTCTTGAAGAGACTATCCGGTCTCCACTGTATATTTTTGACACCTTTGTCATAAATCCATTGACGATATATGCATGTTTATTTCTGGGCTCTCGATTCTATTCCATTGATCTGTGTCTAGTTTTATGTCAATACCATACTGTTTTGATTACTAGAGCTTTGTAATATAGTTTGAAATCAGAAAGTGATATTCTAGTTTGTTCTTCTTTCTTGAGATTGTTTTGACTATTCAGGGTCTTTTGTAGTTTCATACAATTTGGGGGTATTTTTAATATTTCTGTGAAAATACATTAGCTTTTGATAGAGATTTTGTTGAATTTGCAGTTTGCTTTCAGTAGTATGGACATTTTAACAACATTATTTCCTTCAATCTGTGAGCATGGAATATCTTTCTATTTATTTGTGTCTTCAATTTTTTTTCATCAATGTCTTACAGTTTTCAGTGTATAGGTCTTTCATCTTCTTAAACTTTTTCTTAGGTATTTTATTCTTTTTGAATAAAAAGTGTTGGAAATAAGTTTGATTTTTTAATTTCTCTCTCTGATAGTTTATTGTTAGTGTATAGTAATGCAACTGATTTTCGTATATTGATTTTGTATCTTGCAACTTTACTTAATTTATTTACTAATTCTAACTGTTTTGGGGTAGAGTCTTTAAGGTTTTCTATATATTATATTATGTCATCTGCAAATAGAGACAATTTTACTTCTTTCTTTTCTATTTGAATGACTTTTATTTATTTTTCTTGCCTAACTATTCTGGATAGGACTTTCAATATATGTTGAATAAAAGTGACAATACTGGGAATTCCTGTCTTGTTCCCAATCCTAGAGGAAAAACTTTCAGTTTTTCACCATTGAATAAGATGTTAGCTGTAGGCTTGTCATATATGGCCTTAATTATGTTGAGGTACATTCTCTCTATATTTGCTTTGTTGAAATTTTATCAGAAATGGATGTTGAATTTTTTCATATGCTTTTTCTGCATCTATTGAGATAATCATGTGATTTTTAGTTTTTATCTTATTAATGTGGTATCATCACATTAATGAATTTATGGGTGTTGAATCTATCTTGTATTCCTGGAATTAATCCCACTTGATCATGATGTATCATTTTTTAATGCATTATTGAATTTGGTTTGCTAATGTTTGTTAAGGATTTTTGTGTTTATGTCCATCAGGAATATTGGCCTGTAATTTTCTTTTCCTATGGTGTCCTCTTTTGGTTTTGATATTAGAGTAATACTGGCTTTGTAAAATGAGTTTGGAAGTATTTTCTCCTCTTCTATTTTTAGAAGAGTTTGAGAGTTTGGTATTAATTATTTTTTAATGTTTGTTAGAATTCACCAGTGAAGCCATCTGGTATTGGGCTTTTATTTGTTGGGAGGTTTCGAGTACTGTTTCAATCTCCTCACTAGTAATTGATCTGTTCAGATTTTCTATTTCTTTATGAATCAGCCTTGGTAAGTTTTGTATTTCTAGGAATTTATTCATTTCTTCTAGGTTGTTCAATTCATTGACATAAAATTATTCATGGTAGTCTCTTATGATCCTCTGTGGTATCGGCTGTATCATCTCCTCTTTCATTTTTGGTTTTATTTGAGTACTCTCTTTTTCTTGGTGAGTCTAACTAAAGGTTTGTCAATTTTGTTCATCTTTTTTTTTTTTTTTAAAAAAAAAAAACAGCTTAGTTTCATTGATCTTTTCTATTGTCTTTTCAGTCTCCATTTCATTTATTTCTGCTATGGTCTGTTATTTCCTTTCTTCTGCTGACTTTGGATGCTTGCCCTCTCAGTCCTCAGGAAAGGTTAACAGTCCACCCTTAGCTATATGTTTAATTAGCAGCCTGCCCCACAGGCCACAGCTATGAAGATAAGTTAACAGGCCTTTTTCACAGAAAGACTGGGTATGCCTTGGTCTGTTGCCTCTCTGCTGTTTCCTGGGAGTGGTAGCCAGTTAAGAAATATTTCTCTGATTTTTTATAGTTCTGTGGAACTTGCAAGCATAAGCCCCACTGGCCACCAGAGCTAGTCTATCTAGAGGTGTCTCCTAGGTAGCAGCCACAAAAATCAGGGCACCAGACGAGTGTACGAGCTCTTTTCTAGGAGACACCAGTGATCTGGTGTGAGACAGAAGGAGAGTGCCAAGATGGCACCTGCTAGCCTCTGTCTTTGGAGAGTATTTCAGTAGGCCTCCAGACGTAGGTTAAATTAGATGCCTATCCTTCAGGCCAACATTTAAAAATAAGCAAATAAGCCTCTTTCAAGAATGTCCGGGTGCTTTTCAGTTTGCTGTCTCTGTCCTGGGCCTTGGCGTGGATGAGTCTATGCAAACAAATCTTTTAAGAACTGCTTCTCAGTTTGCAATAGCCTTACAGGTCTTGTGGAAAGAAGCCTTGCTGACTTTCAAAGCTAGATGTTTCAGGAGTTAGTCTCTCAGGTTCAGGACTTGAAAGTTGTGGTGCCATACATAGGGTTCAAGCCCTTTGTTACTCATGAAGAAGCTTGGGGTTGTCAGTTTTTTCTCAATTGTGAGTTACCACACCAGGAATGGGATTTATGGCAAGATTGTGGCTCAGCTTCGCCTACCTGTTTCAGTGTGGGTTTTTTAACCCTTCATTTATCCAATGTATAAGATTTTCTCAGCTAGGTTTTTTTCGTTTATTTTGTTTTTGTTTTGTTTTGTTTTGTTTTGTTTTGTTTTCAGAAGAAATTGTTTTGTATATAGCTATAGATTCATTGTGTCCATTGGAGTAAGTGAGTTCAGGATCCTTTATGTCACCATCTTGGAATGGAACTCTAATGTTATTATTCATAGAGTTGGAGTTGTATCTGCCACGTTGGCTTCGATTTTCTATATGTCTCAAACTTTTATTTCCCCTTGATTCCTTTTTTATTGCTTTCTTTTGAATTATGCAGATATTTTCAAGCATAACGTTTAATTTCCTGCAGTGCTTTTTCAATTTTATTTTTTGAATTATTTTCTTAGTTCTTGCTCTTGGGATTTCAATGTATAAGTTAACTTAATGTGCTTCAGATTTATACTGCCTTAGTTTCAGTGAAATATAAAAATTTTACTACTATATAGCTACATCCCCTCCTTCCTCCAATTTTGTACTATTATTGTTATACCTATTATGTTTACATGTTATATACTAAATAATAATTAATATAATTATTATTTTATATAATCTTATGTCTTTTAAAGAAGCTTAAAGGAAAAAAATAAGTATATATTTACTAAGTTTGCTGTATTAACTTTTTTATTTATTCTTCCTGGTTCTTTTTGTTTTTTTCCCATGGATTCTAGTTACAGTCTGGTACCATCCCATTACTCCAATACAGCTTTGTTCTCATCATCCTCCTTGTTGTTATTGTCAAATATATTGCATGTATATATGTTATCAGACCAGCAATACAGTTACATGCATACTGTCTTGTGTAACTATTTTTTAAATTAGTTAAAACAAGGAGAAGAAATATGCAATTATTCTGTCACAATCACCTGAATAATTATTTTTACTAGTTCTTCTGGTTTTTTCATAGATTCAAAATACTGTCTGTTGTCACTTGCTTCAGCTTTAATAACTACATTTAATATTTATTGTAAGGGAGGTCTGCTAGCTATAAATTCTCTGTTTTGTTTATCTTGGGAGACTTTATTTCACATTCTTCTTTATAGGTAATTTGCTTGATATAGGATTCTTAGTTGACTTTCTTTTTTCATTTAGCACTTTAAATATGTCATTCCACTTCCTTCTGGTTTGCACTGTTTATTGACGAATCAGCTGTTATTCTTATTGGGGTCTCCCACATATGTTGTATCATTTTCCTCTTTCTCTTTTCAAGATATTCTCTTTATCTTTGACTTAAGCCATTTTGCTGTGATTTATTTGGGTGCAGTTCTCTTTGCTTTTGTCATTTTTGGAGTTCCCTGAGCTTCTTAGTTGTGTGGATTAATGTTTTCCATCAAATTTGGGAAGTTTTCAACCATTATTTTTTTAAATAATTTTTCTGTCCATTTCTCTCTCTTCTTTTTGGTACTTATATCACAAGAATCTTGGCGCACTTCATATTATTCCATATATTTTATGAGGTTCTGTTCATTTTTATTCTTTCTTTTTTCTCTCTAGATTAACTTTTATCTCTATTGACTTATCTTCAAGTTTGTGATTGATTCTTTTGCCAGCTCAAACATACTGTTGAGCACCATTAGTAAACTATTCAGTTTGGTTATTATACTTTTCATCTCCAGAGTTGAGGCTTATTCTTTTTATAATTTTACTTTTTTATAATTTCTATTTTTCTTATTGTTCTCTATTTTATGACGTTATAATAATACATTTATTTTTTAATTATGAATTCATTTAGCTTTTTAAACATAAATAATTGATAATAGCCACTTTTAAGTCTTTCTGCTAAGTCCATTATTTGGGCCCTTTCAGAGGTTGTTTCTATTGCCTATTTTTATTTTCCCTGTAAAAAGATCATAGTTCTCTGTTTCTTTATGTGTTTTATGTTTTATGTTAAAGGCTTCACCTTTTAGATACTTTCTTATAGCAACTGTGGATGCTGATTCTCTTCCTACCCCACAAGAGTCATTGTCATTTGCTTGGTCATAGCTAAAGACAAATTCTACCCCACCCCCATTTCAAAAGTTGAAACCTAATCCCCAGTGTGATAATATTTGGAGGTGGGGCCTTTGGGAGGTGACTGAGTCATGAAGATAAAGCCACCATGAATGGTAGTGCCTTTACAAAAGAGACCCTAGAGAGCTTCCGTACTCCTTCTTCATATAAGCACACAATGAGAAGGTGGTCATATATGAACCGGAAAGTGGGTTGTCACCAGATATCAAATCTTCCAGTGCCTTATTCTTAAACTTTTTCGATGTGGTGAAAAACCTACACTGACTTTTGAAATGGCAAATCAAGGTATACTTTGGCAATTTTACATTTGTGTTAAGTATGTGTTACTAGCTTAAGAGTATTCTAACGAGTGTGCCAAAATCTTCAAATTATCTTCATTAATGTTATGATTACTAAGAAGGAATTAGGATTTAATTAGGAAGTCAGGGGCATCTGTCTCTAGTAGTGTGATGTGAGAAAAGAAATATGTGTAGAAAGTAAGATGAGTCAAACATTTTAGAAAAAAAGTGAAATGAGAACTCTAGATTGAGTGCCTTCAACAAATGACATTCTGTTGAGGACTCTCAGAAGATGTGGCTGAATTTGACTGCTACCTCTTTCCCCAGCTCCTGCTAAGTACCCTCTCAATATCCCCACAGGACTAGTCAAAAGCCCATCAGGTACCATCAATTTGAATTACAGGGCATTTGCCCAGTTCGATGTGTTTACTTTGTTTATTTTTATATAGAGAGAGTGCCAGTGTACTAGATATTGAACAAAATTTGTAGACAAATTAAAAGGATGCCTAAATCCATAGTTGGGGACCAAGTTGGCCTAAGCAAGGTTGAAGAATTTGAAATCAACTACCAATGAGAAAAGAGAGATTGAAAACAAAGGTGTGGGAGGAGGGGGTGTCAAAGAAGTCTAGAAGCTGAGGAGAGAAGGGTAGGGTATGGGTTTGGTGAGCAAGAGGCAAAAGAAGCAATGATTTCTCAAAAATTAAAAATAGAACTACTATATAATCCAGCAATTCCACTTCTGGGTATTTACCCAAAGAAAACAAAAACATTAACATGAAAAGATACATGCATCATTATGTTCATTACAGCATTACTAGTGATAGCCAAGATATGAAAGCAACTTAGATTTCCATCAACAGATAAATGGATAAAGAACACACACATACACAATGGAATATTATTCAGCAATAAAAAAGGAATGAAATATTGCCAGTTATAACAACATGAATGGACCCAGAGGGAATTATGCTAAGTGAAGTAAGTCAGAGAAAGACAAATACTGTATGATTTCACTTATATGTGGAATCTAAAGAAACAAAACAAATAAATTAAAAAAAAAAAAACAGATATGTACCCATAGATAATGAGAGCAAAAAGGGAAGGGGTAGGGAATAGGGGAATTAAAGAAAAAAAAAATCAAAGATCAATATAAGCTTTGGACAAACACAGTCAGGTCCACAGAAACTCTTTTTTCTTAATTCAAAGCTGTTTCATGTCACAAAGGGGATGTATAGCAGCAGAGATTTCTGATAGATTTATTCCACTTCTCCCTGACCTTAAGAAGCTGTTGATTTATCAGTTCAGAATATAATCTGACTCAAGAATATTTTTGACAATTTTTATAATGTTATTAAATCTACTAACTACTTCTAAAAGTAGTTATTGTGAGAAAAACTTTTATAGCTTAAGATCTTGGCCCTAGTGACCCCATTTGTATCTGAAATAATTAAGCGATCTGAAAGAATTAAGAATGTTCATTTAGACAAAAGGATAAATAATACAGAAACAAACATATATGTTAGGAAAAATGAGAAAGAAGATATTATTTAAGGTTAATTGCCCTTATAGGACCAGCCTGGCCATCAGCAGAGATCTGAGAAGAAGAAATATTAATTCAAGTAGTTACCCAAACCAACTTCCTTGAGGACGTCCGTCTTCTATTCACAATAACCATGGCCTATAGCAGCAGTCCCCAACCTTTTTGGCACCAGGGACCAGTGCTCCTATGAGGATCTAATGCCTGATGATTTGAGATGGAGTTGTATTTGAAGCTGCAAATTCATGAATAAACCCAAATCAAGATGAAGCTTCACTTGCTAGCCAGCCTCTCACCTCCTGCTATGCAGCCCAATTCCTACCAGGCCACAGACCAGTAATGGTCCTTGGCCCAGGGGTTTGGGACCCCTGGCCTATAGGACATATGACAAATTACCAACTACCTTATATTTGGTGATTAAGTAGGAGGTTATAAAAAGACCAAAAACAGATTTGCTACTTGTTCAAGCTAAGATAGAATCCAAAGATGTTTCTAGTAAACAGGCCCAAATTTCCTTCTAATAAAAATAAGATACTTCTGCTTCAAAATAATCTGATCTTGATTTGGGTTTATTCATGAATTCATTCATTTTCTCAACAAATAGTTATTGGTAACTTTCTGTGAGCCAGCGCTTACTTTGATACTGAGATACAGGGGTCAACAAAACACAGTATCTTTGCTCTCTTGTGGTTTATGGGTGTAGTGGAAGGAGCTAAACAGGGAATCTGCAATACAGTTTCCCATTCTGATACTGATTGTTCTCTGAAATGCTGTCACAGGCCAGCTATTAGACAGTTTTGCTTTGGAAAAGAAAAACAGGTGATTTGCCCAGCCAACACATGTGTCTAATTGCATATTAGGATAAGTCAAATTCGGCTGATGATGGAAATGATCAAAAGTGACTGAGCAACAGGAGAGCAAGCCCTGTCTCTCTCTGACTCAAAAGTCAGTGACCACATCCTTCTGCCTGAGAAATCAGTCCCAACTTCTCTGTGTGGCTTCCAAGATTCCTCACGCTTCTGCTTCTGCCTACCTCACTAACCTCATTTCCCACTGATTACTTTCCTCCTGTTTCCCATGGGTAATAGTCTTCTCTCTGCAAATATTCTTCTCTCTGCAAATATTCTTCTCTCAGCCCGGAATATAAGTCCCTGACACTGATCATATGAAGAAGTCATATGCATAAAAGAGGACTCTTTCCCAGTGCAACTTTCTCTCTGACCCTGGCCCTGGCCTTTTTACTCAGTTAATGAGTAAAAATATCACAGTGACCTTTGAATTATTTATTATTTTATATCACAATTATTCACCTCCCTCAGCAAGGCTGGGAGCTCTTGAACGAAGAGTTCATAGTATTTGCTTGTGTTTCCCAAGGGCCTACACGAATGCTTAGAGCTTAATAGGCATTTAATAATTATTTATTGAATGAATAAATGGATAAATGAATAAATGGATGAATAAATGAATAAAAAAAGGCAGGAGAATATTTTAAATGGAGACAAGAAATTGCAAATCATTCTGTATCAGTCATTTAATTTTATTGTAAATGTGTTATTGTATCGAACATCAAGGAAATTTATAAAGGCAGCAAAAAAAAAACAAATGACCCCTGACCTCATGGAACATTCAGTCTACAGTATTTAAGAGAACAAGGTTAATAAAAACAGTAAGCAATGCAAATAAATGGAACATTAACTCACAAATCTAACCCAATCCCTGCAGGCAGACCTGCAGGCTGGAAGAGTGATTTTAAAGATGGTCAGCTCTTTCCACAAAGTAAATGAATCTTACGCAGAATTTCAAAAAGTAGTTCCTGTTGAGTCAAAATGGGAAAGTATTTTAGTGGCAACATAATTAGTGTAAGGAAAGATAGGGGGAAAGGGAATATGTCTGCATTGGAGCTGGTTTGATATTCTGCAATCTTCTTTTATAATACTGACCTCTTAGTAAAGGATGATTTCTGGGGCTGCTGCAGTGACTTCAGTGGCTTTCAGGGTCACTTGAATTAGCCATAAAATGAACTCAGCTGGCTGAAAAGTGTCTCAAGGGTGATGCTGAAATGAATCTCATTTGTTTCTAGAAGTCAATCAGATTCCCAAGTCCAAATTAAGTCATGCTTGTGAGTCAAGTCAGAGCAGTGAAGTGGTGAGTGCATGGGAGGTGGGGCATGGCTACCCTCATACTTGTTAACAGCATGAGGGCTTAACAACCCCAATTTGGGATGGCCATTGATAGAAAGCCCTTTTCAGATCTGAAAAGATCTGGCAAAGTATGCATTTACTCTTTTTACTGTAGCTTAATAGATTGGTCAGTGAAAATCCATTTATTTTTAAAGGAAATTAGTGATTTTTAATGAGACATTTCCCTGCAAAAATTTGTTTTGGATGGAAAAGGATATAAATTTTGGCTGAATGCCCTCTCCATGCCAAGAATATTTGAGCTCCAAAACCATCCTGCAATGTAGTATCACACCCACTTTATAGGTGAAGAGACTCAGAAGTGACTTTCTAGAAGGCACAAGCACTAAGATTCAAAGCTTGGATGGACTGACTCCAAAGCCCAGTCTGTTTCCACTGAATCTCCATTGCACCTGCTGTGTACAGGAAACTCCTTCTCCACACACCACCACACACACACACACACACACACACACACACACACACACACAGAGTTTTAAGAGTTAGCAATTGTAGACGTGTCAAAATGAACAAAAATTTTATTTTTTATAGCATTAATATTTAATAGGTAGAAAGAACTTTTTAAAGGATCTATCTAGATGTTTAAATATGTTTAAAAATGTGTCTAAGAATTTAGACCTATGCAAGGGAGCAAAATGCTCTCGTCTTCCACCTAGTGGAAGGTCAGGATGAAACAAGATGAAGAGAACCAATTTCACAAAAATGTGTGCAGCCGAGCTGCCTACACAGTGAGATCTGAGGGATAAAAACGGTTCCACCTGCTCTCAAATCTTTTTTACTTTGACTTGTTAAGATGTATAGGTTCATATCAGTAAAAAATTCCCAGGGTAAAACATTCTTCGCAGGAAATCTATGTTAAGGTGTACAGATTGTTTTTCAGAATTATTTCAGCTAGAATGCCAGACATGTGTATTTGACTGGAGCCTGGAGAAGGTGAGAGATGGAAATTCTAATGGGGAACCACAGTGCCGGGAAAGGCCAGTCATGCCACACTATCCTGAGGCTCTAGAGAAAGGCAGCAGTGGCAAACTTGAGAACACTATAACTCAACACAAAATTGTTATTTAGCTTTGCCTGGGGCTTCCATTCTGGCAGTTACAAAGATTGTGGGAGTTCGGAAAGCCAATGTGTGTTATAGTCAGAGCTCAGCACAAGCAGAGAAGACCACTCTGTAAGGTGGTGTGCTCCCTGACACTGGAGATATTTAAGGAGGTTTAATATACCCATGGAAGGGATGGATGTTGTAGGAGGCTGGATTAGACTATCTTTAAAGTCCCTTCAAATTACAAAATTCTGTGAGGATTCTATGAATAATTTTGCTATATTTTAGAGATTCTTTAGCACCATTTTAGTGTCATTTTAGTTAATTAATTAATTCATCATTCAATAAACACTGATTTAATTATTAAATACATTCCATTAGATAGGCATTGTTGAAGAAACTAACTACATAACCCCAAAGTTCTCAGTGATCCAGGTAAGGGGATAAAACCAATAGGATCTGCAGAAAGAACAGTAATCGAAGAACATTAAATCATTGGTGCCACTGGTATTTCTCTGCACTTTGTATTCTAGTGTCAGACCATGGAGTTTCACATTGTGAGATATTTTGCTCTTGCTCTGGGAGATTGGCATGGTAGAGTTTTAAATCACACTTCTGTTTTGAAAACTATAAACTACTCTATAGAAATCAACACCGGTCCTAATGTTATAATGGAAAAATGTATTTACTTGAGACTGATTGTGGCCAAATGCAGAAGTAACTTTCTGTCTTTTGTGGGGTAGGGACCACTGCCGCCCATGCCCCCTTGCTGCTACCATAGCCGTAAACAAGCAGGACTCCCTGGCCTTGGGCCTCCCTTTCTTTTTGTCTGTTTCTCCAGGCCTGACATTTTCCAAATTGAACTCTGCAGTTGTTCCTGCATAGAAAATTGTTTGGAAGTTTTGGTAAAAGTTACAGATGTGTGACTACAGTATAGAATTGAGATCGACAAGTTTATTTTACATATAAAATTAACCATTCCTGAATAAATAAATATAGCTTATTTTAATATTCAATAGCTGAAAGAGTGGTAAATAATCTGAATTTCTCTTTTATAAACTACAGATTAGGATGACTGACCCAATCTGACTCTGACCTTGAGTTTATCTATAATATGGATAAAGAAGTATATATGATGCCAATCCTATAGATATTTCTTTGTGAATAAAACTCTGAAGGCTGTAGTTTCTAGTTTACAGTAAACATTACGTAATATTAGCTGAGGGTGGATGTATCAATCAGCATAGGCTAAGTTATGTACTACAGTCACAAATCTACCCTGAAACCTCAGTGACTTAACACAACAGAAGTTTGCTTGCTTTTTTCTCCATGTTCAATATAAATTGGTAGGGAGTTGTGCTCTCTTTAGTCACTCCAAGACATGGAAGACATGATACAAGGGGTGATTTAGAAAGATTGAACAGGACCAAAAAAAGGAGATACCAAAATTAGAACGGGTAGTCCAAAATGCAGTTATTTTAAAAAGTTTCATTTAAATGAGTTCAGCATATCATCCAAGAATAATTAAAGGTAAGGATGATAATAAAAACATGTAGCAATGGATATTGTATAAACATCGCCCAATTTGGTGCGGCTTAGGCACCATAAACACCTGATCAGTTTCGGCCTGTGCTTACCTGCTGGATATCAGCCTTCCCTAAAGGGAAAAAGAGCCTGCTAATGAAGATGATTACAAAGCCGGTAGAGACCAGTGCTAGGCACACAGAATCAGCATTCCTTTGGATTAAATAAACACTGGAACTGGAAGATTAGTTCGTGTTCACCGTAATTCAGTAAGAGTGGATTAATCCATATCACAGCGCTCTCTTTACATCACCGGGTTTCTTTTCACACTGCCCACAGCCTCTCCTTTCCCTTACCCTGTCCCAGCGATTTGTTCCCCCTAATTGTGCATCCTCCCATCCTTTGTCGAGTGCTTTGATAAATGTGGACACTTCTTCTTTATTTTCTTCACATTCAGTGCCTCTCGTGAGTCATTTCTGAAGGCATTGAATCATTTTCATCATCGCTCAGCCTCCTCCTGTTTGAAGTGCTTGTCTGAAAATATGCTTATTCATCACCACTCTCTCTGCAGCCCACATGTGTCCGGCACACTGTTTACATTGGGCTTTAATCTGTTGTTAGTGGCCGACTCCAGTGTCCCCCTTCTTCCCCAAGAGGCCCATCCCTGTTCCTCCTGCCTGTACAGCTCCCAGTGGGAGAGAGAGCATAAAGAGCAGGAGTTCTGGCCCCTAACCTTGGCGTATGGACTCTTGCCCACATCTTCATTCCAGAACTTCCTTTTTCGCTTGTCCTCTACAGGAGCTTCTTCGTCAGCGTTGTCTATGCAGAATGGTCTATACAGAGGCAGAAATGAGGACCCCTCTGAGATTGCCTCAGAGACCATCCTGGGATGACTATGATGAGAGCTCACATGTTCTTTCTTCCACCTGCCTTCTAATATGTTTTCTTCCTGCTACAAATGCCAATGTTTTTTGTTTTGTTTTATTTTGTTTTGCTTAAAAACTTTAAAGCATAAGTTCTCTAGTGCTCACTGGTCACTGGAATGCACCATTTTATGACCTCAAACACTGGGATTTTGCATGAATGCATCGATATTTAGTAATTGGTAATAGATCTCGACATTTCAACAGGTTATAATGGGTTATCCTCTGTTCTCCTTTTTCCTTCCCCTAGCCAAGTTGCTCTGGAATTGATTTATGAAAATAGCTTGCTTTTTACTTATTTTATTCCTCATTATTCATATTTAATGTTACCCACACTTGACCTTGTGACTCTAATTCCTTAAACTGAATAATGTACACACATTGACTTTGTTCTTCTTGACAGGTCTTATCATTTTTTATCTTTGCCATCCCTCTTTCAGCCTTTTAAAGATCTAGGGCTCTCTGAATCTCTTATCTGTTTACATTCTTCTTCATTATTTAGTATTAATGTTCTTCTTTCAGCCATTATTCTCTAGGTTGTTATTTTCCTTCGTTTCCTGATTTAAGTCTTTCTGTCACTGAGCCAGATCTCTCACTGCCACATTTAAGAGGTCGACTATAGCTTCACCCGTGAAACTAATTCAGATGTTATAAAGAAAAAACATTCAACCAGGAATTCAGCTACAGTTTAAGTGGATATTGCATGAGACTTTTAGTGTCTTTTAGAAACATCAGATGTGAGTTTTTGCTAAAAGTATATGTTTAATCAGAGTTAGAAGATCATTTGGCAGTTAAAGCATAGGATATAAATTTTGCCCCTGAGTAATTCTTAGGCCACCAATACACAGAACACTTATATGGCCATAATTTGTTCAGCAGTGTTTCATAGGAAGAGTATGCTGTACTTTGGGAATGTTTTCCACAAAGATGTGAACTGGCAATTAACCATTAATGTCAATCCAATGATTTAAGTACATATGATATTTTTTTCCTAACTTCTTATAAAGTGTTCTAACGATGGTTAGCAGAAAATCAAGTATAACTTAGGGGTTCTGCATATATACTTTTAACATAGATGTTTTGATTTGCTCAGTTATTATGACTTTTTTTTTTTTTTTTTGGCTAAAGCCAAGTGTGAGCCAGTTAGTTTCATATGATCTCCTTGGCTAGGAGAAGACTTACAAGTGTCTCCCAACTGCATGTTATAAAGAGAATTAAGATGAACTGCTTCATTGGTCTTAAACCAGTCCATTACCTGCCCAGAAAAATTGTTAAATTTTTGAGATATAGGTAGTGAATTGGGGCCATGCTTTTGAGGTGAAAGTGTACCTTTATTATTCCTATGATATCATTATCATTTTTACCATGACATGTCACATATTAGGTTTAGTGTAGACTATTCAAAGACATTTAGTTCTCATTCTGGCTTAAAGTTTTGTTAATACTAGTGTGTGGACTAGTACTGTGTTTTAATTGGCTTGTAAGACACTACTATGATACAAAAAAAATTATGGAGTCATCTGGGAACTAGTAATAAATATGTGCAGAAAAAGAAGTTAGAGATTTATATAAGAGCTCTTCAATCCTCTGTGGTATCAAATGGCTGTCATGTATGTTAGACTTGGCAGTATTGTGTTCTGTCCCAGGATCTCTGAAAGGCATTCTTATCACAAAAGCAAGGACAACATCAGCAAGCGATCTCTATCTGTATGGTCCTCAGTTTTTCTTCCTTCATCTGTTCGTCCTCCTAACAATAAAAGATAAATAATAAGTAAATGCCACAAAATTTTCAGTGTATACCAAAAATTGTCTTTTATTTTTGACCTACTAATTCTATTCTGCTACAAATCACAGTGATTGACCAGAGCCATTTGAATTAGGTCAACTCTTTCAAATTATAAATATCTGTTAGTCATCCACAGCAAGATCCCTAATGCCTAGGTAGGATGTGACTGACTGCATAGTTAAGGTAAAGTTAAGTTGCTGCTGAAAATCAACTCCAAATGTAGTAGCTGAAAAACTATAGAAGTTCATTTCTTTTCTATGTTATAATCCGTGGAGTAGATAGACTTCTTTTTCTCAAGGTCATCAGAGACTCAGGTCCCTTCTATGTTGCTGCTTTGCAGATTGCTAAGATTTTACCCTTGTCTACGTGGTTGAAGTAGGGTCACTACCCCAAACACAGCCTGTGGGAAAGGGGAAAGAGAGACATGAGAAGCAAGCAGCTTTCTTTCTAAGAACATGACCCAGAAGTTACACACACCATTTGTGCTCCCATTGAGATGGCAAGAACTTAGTCACTTGGTCATATCTGGCTATAAAGGGGGTCATAGGAGTTCTCTGGCTAAATGTCTACAAGCCCCACTAGATCTGGAAGATGAGTGTTATCTAAAGAGGTAAAAGAGATAATAGATCCTGGGGACAGTGAGTGGTCTCTGCTACACTTATTATTGGGATAATGTTATTTTTGTATATTTAAATCTTCGGAGAAATGCAAGTGTGTGTCAGTGTGTGTAATATGCATATGTATTCACACTCAGAGACTCCTCACACATTCACTAATAGCAAATATTTCCTCTGTATGTTTAATGAAGGAGAAATTGAACATGGGAGGGAATTTCAGGTACTCTATTTACACTTATCAAGTAATTATAGAAAAGTGTCTTGATATCCCAAATTCTATTCTACTTAGTCAGATCTCCTACTTTTCTGTTATTCATTAGAACAGATGAAAGTGCCACTCTTCGAATTTTACTTACGTCTTTTCTATTTCAATTCCTCATAGTTCCTGGCTTAAATTAAATTTAAGTTGTTGGAATACTCTTTGAATCAACTTTTTCTGTTTTCATTTTCTGTTGAAAATTAGGGTTGTACATGGCACTGGTTTTAGTAAACAGTGACAAAAACAATGAAGTTTTGGGGTTTACTCCCATTGATTGGAACCTGCTTTAAATGCTATGTTTTCCTTTCATCACTCTGTGAAAAAGGTATCCTCCTATAGATGAGGGAGTTGAGACTTAGCACATTAAGTCACTAGCCCAAAGTAGCTTGGCTAGTGTGCTTTACATTACAACTTGAGCTCTGAAGCACAACGTTTTACCTCTACAGGAACATTCAAATAATTGAGACATGAAGCTAAATTCTACTTACATAAATGTCTCAGTGCAATCTGGGCAACACACAATCTCCAATACTCAGAGTGGCCTGGATTCAATACCTTTGAAATCACAGTATTTTGAAAACAGATGTCAAAATAGACATGTGCTTTTCTTAGTTCTTGTTTATTCTTCAAAAATCATTACCCTTCAGTGCAATAGTAAAATTAATAAGTTAGAGAATTCCTTTTTAATAGTTTCATAAAAATGGAAGTACTTTTGATCCTTTCTCTATTGCCAAGTACACAGGCACCATCCAGCCTGTTTTCTTACTGGTAAATGACTAAAAATACAGCCCTCCATCTCTCAGCAGTGATAGATAAGAAGTACTGAAACAGCATTAATAATTAATGGGCAGACAAGATGAAACTCCAGTTGCTCAGACTGCTGTCTCCACATAATCTGTATTTTATACAAAAGGAGAAAGAACTCAATGGAATTTCAGCTGTGACCGGATAAAAACTGCCAACAAAATGTGATAAGGAAAGTCTAATGTGTATATTAATCATGTTTATAGCTTCTCATTTGTTGATATATTAGCCTAAACTCCCTGTAAAAATACATTTTTGATCACCAGTATATTCATTTAATACAACCAAACCTCAAATAGGGTCCAATTAAAGTTTCTAATTTTTATTAATCAAAAATAATTAATCTATCCCATAAATCATGGAACAAATGGGTTAAGAATTTTAGTGCAAGATGAGAAGCATTAAGAAAAGAAATCTAGAAAAGTTTGATGCATGATGTAAATATGCCATTGTATGTTTATAGCTTGAGTTAACATTTGGCACTTTTATTATCCAAATTGTTTTTTTAGATATAACGAACATATAATATGACTCAAAGTGAGACACAGTTTACCCTTGAATGGTGCAGGCTTCAAACATGATGCATTTTTATTTTCTCTAGATGAGTCATAACGAAACAGATTAAAGAGTTAGGGTGGAAAATGGAGTGTTTCTAGAAATGTCTATATTTTTGTAGTTAAAAAGACTAAGAAAATAAGGCCCAGTATAATCTAAAAGAAAACGAGTTTCTATGTAAAACTTGGTAATTTTTTGACACTGAAAAAAAACATATAGAAACTAAAACTTAGGGGAAATTTGTTCAATCATACATGCTCAATAATCCTTGAAATTTGCACCTAGCTATAGTCATATCCCAAATTTGTCACAAAGATTGAATGGTAGATGGTGGCTGAGAGAGGGCAGGGGAAGATATATTAAATCTAGGAATGTGTCATATAGCCAAAATATGAAGGATGTTCAAGAGGCAGAAACTTTCCCAGGTACACCCAGATGTATGCTCACTGGTTGGAACAATGTGTTCCAGATGTATTTAAATATTGAGTCTTATAATTTAGTTAATAATCTAAATATTTTTGTGGTAGTCATGCTAGCGAATGAAAGTCCATAAGTCTTGGAACTAAAACGAATTAGAATAAGCGCTAGAGAAATCAAACTGTGAAAAGTGAAGAAAAAAAACAAGTCATACAAATAAAAGAAAACCAAAGATATTAGGATAGTAACCCTTACAAGCC